>NC_081839.1:34130041-34431291 GCF_030867095.1 Alligator mississippiensis | reverse complement strand
AGCCAAAAGTCCTGCTCTTCCAGCCCCTGGAGCTTGAGCAACGAGGAGGAAACGCTTTGAGCGACTGCAGGGTCTTTTAGAGACGCCCGTGCGTCTCGCCCTGCTTTACTGGACCCCAGTCGGCCTGTCCTGCCCGCCCAGCCCAGGGGTGAGCGCTGGGACTCTGGGGCAGCGGTGCATGCTCAAGGCTGAAGTGACAGGATGAAGTAGTGAAAACAGCAGAAAAGGACGCGGGAAGCCACCAAAGAGTCACAACCTTTCTTTTTAATTCTGACAAAGGAAAAAAAAATACAAAACCGAGGCTTATGTCACCCCCTCCCTTGGCAAGGATGGACAGCGTTCGCTTTCGCTTGTGCAAGGTTTATTGACAGGCTGGGCAGCTGCACAGGCGCTACAGGGATGTGCCAGTCGGGCGGCCTGCTTGGGGCGCGGGCCGCGGTGGCCGGCGGGTGCGACAGCCAGCTCTGCAACGCAGCAGACAAATGTAGCTGGAGGCACGGAAGCGGCGGGGAGCGAAGCTGGGAGCATGCACAGGTCTGGGGGGCCCTGGGGACGCAGCACGTGGCCAGGGCTGGCAGCTGATCGGGGGCCCCCGCCTCCCTCCACGCGTCGTCGGTGGGCTGGGGGGTTGTTTTTCGAGAAGCTTTTTCAATAAACATCCAATCGACGTCGATTCAGTGCGGTCGGGGGCATCGGGGCCCCGGTGGCTTGGTGCGTTGGCCGCGGCTGGGCTCGGGGGGGAGGGGGCGGAGGCCAGTTCCTAGTTGGGGTGGGGTTGGTCGGCCTGGCTCCGGCGCCGTTTAGCTGATGATCTGCCGGGGCCGCCCGTAGCCCGTCATGCCCGACTGCGTGGCCCCCTTGTTGGTCCCCATCTGCAGGCCGATGATGTTCTTCCCCTCCTTCATCTGGCTGTCACTGAAGTCCCGCTTGTGCTCCTGGGCTTTCCTGCGGGGCGAGAGGCAGCCTCTGACTCCCCTTCCTCCCCGGCTCTGCGTCCCCACTGCCCTGCGCGGCCCCCAGCTGGGGCCGGCTCCCCCCACCTCGGCCCGACCAGCCCGGCTGCAGGAGGGGACACTCACTTCATGAACCAGGATGGGTCCCCGTGGTAGTGGCCATCGTTCTTGGTCACCGCCAAGCTCCCCAAGGCCATCAGCGTTCTCTGCACGGCCGCCATGTCCTTGGCTGGGGAGGGAACCGCAGGTCATGAGCAGCGGCCAGGATGCATAGTGCTTGGGGCGCGTGTCGCTGTCCCCCTCCCTGCAAGACGGCTCCCACCCATGCGTGCCCTGAGACCCGGCACTCCCCAGCCCGCTGTACTTGCAGGGAGCGCTCGGCCTAGGCAGCACATCCAGGCCCGTGGCCGCGGGGGCTGCACTCCTTATAATCCCGGCGCCTCTGGGATAGAGCTGCGCCTCGGGCAGGCACGGGGAGCCCCGCTCTCTCTGGGACTCCCCCTGGCCTGCCTGCCTGCCTGCCAGTCCCAGCCCATTGCTGCTGCTAGAGGGCTTCTGCCTTGTGTCTGTGCACCCGGGGCCCTGATCAGGCCCCAGTGCTGATGGTGCCTCTGCGGATCTACCCGTCCCTGGGGCATTGCCCACGGTGCCCGCGGTTTCCGACCCCCCACCTTCAAAGAGGTCGACGGTCTGGAACATGTCCGTTTTCACCACGCCGTAGTCCTCGGCCGCCTTCAGGAACTGCGCCACCTGCTCCATCTGCTTGAAGACCATGGTGGGAGGGGTGTCGGGGACCTTGATGGGCTTTGAGCCCTCTGGGTAGAGGCTGTTCACCAGCTTGCTGAGGACCTGCAAGCAGAGGGGGCAGGATCAGCTCTGAGGGCCTGGTCTTTGCTGCCCTGCAGGAGAGCTGTACCCATTCCCCAGCCCCTGGGGCCGAGGTGCAGCCCGGCGCCAAGGTCCGGCCGCACTTACCACGCCGTTCTTCAGCCAGACCTGGAAGCCCAGCCTGCCGCGCTCGGGACGCCCCACGCCCGCCCCGCACTGCGCCACGATCCACTCCACCAGGCGCTCCTCCAGATCGTCATCGTACTTCTTCTCGATCTTGGACTGCACGTCTCTGCTCATCCCATAGCTGGGGCCCTTGTTTGCCATGTTCACTCGGGGAACGAGACCTGGGGCAGGGGGGAAAGGCCGGGGTGAGCTCAGCCCGTCTGCATGTCTGCAGCGGCTCTGACCCAGACAGCACCTCCCGCCAACCCCGCGTGCGGGCGGCCAGGCACGAGCGAGGAAAGGCAGCGCACAGACACGTCCTGCCCAAACTTGCCCCTGGGGCCTGAGGTGCTGTCTCCGGGAGCCACTGTCCAGCTTACGCCGCCTTCTGCCCCCGCAGTCTCTCCGGGCACTGCCGGAGCTGTGCTCCAGCCTAGGAGGCACCAGCAGGACATGGGAACAGGCCACAGGCTAACCCGGGGAGCATCTGTCCAGTGGCACCGTCCCCCCATTGCACCAGCAGCCCCTGGATTTTGGCGACCACCTGCATCCTCGTGGGCACTCACAGCTGGAATGGGAGCCCCTGTCCCCGTGCCCACCAGGCACCCCCAGGCACCGTGGACAGTGGCTTCTCATGCCCCACGAGAGCAAGGGTCCGAGCCGGCCCCAGCTCAGGCTGCACTCCCCAGGGGTGTGGTGCCCAGCCCTCCCCCCAGATGGGCACGGAGGCAGCACATGGGCTAGGTCAGTCCCTCTGGGGACCCCATGCCACAGGCATGGCTGGGCCCCGAGGGCAGGTAGCGGCCACAAGAGGCCCGTGAGCTGCACCAGGCAAGTGGGGCCCGAGCGAGGCCCCAGTCTAGACAGGGCGTGGGCAGAGATGGGCATGTGCCAGCACAGCCGTAGCTCTGCTGGCTTGCTGCCCGGTGCAGGGGCAGCCCCAGGAGCGCAGCTTCCCGGAGCCGGGCCCTGAAGTCTCTGCCTTGAGCAAACGGAGCCATCTCAGCATTGTGTCCGATGCAGCTGCTGCTCCCCGAGCTCCGGCATGTCTCTGGGCTCGAAGCCATCCTACCCTAGGGCCCTCCGGCCTGCCCCGCTACCACTGCTCATTGCACATTGCCCAGCAGCCACCGCCTCTCCAGCAACATGCGCACGCTGGCACCGTGCCACCCTGGCAGGCAGGCATGTGGCCGCAGGAGGGGCAGCATCCCTGCACCACGGAGGGTGGAGCTGCCTCCTTCCTCCCACGAGAGACCTGCGCTCCCCGGGGCACTGCTCCCCAGGGCACTGCTTGGCACTGCAGCCACCGACCTGCCCACCCGCAGGACCCTGGCAAGGAGGGAGGCTGTGCGGAGCCAGGAAGCCCCTGAGCATCGCCAGCTTGCAACCCCGTTGCCTTCCCGTCTAGCGCCAGAACACAGCTCCGCATGGCGGGACCGGACCCTGAAAGCAGCCCTACCCCTGCCTGCCCACTAACCCAGGGCTCAGGCTGAGACCTAGCAGTGAACCAGGAGGGACTGCAAAGCCCCTTGTGCCGCCCCACGCCAATCCTGCCACGCAGCATCGCTGGCAGGCTGGTCCCCGAGGACGGAGCTTAGACCAGACGGCTGTACGCGGGGAGACAAGCGTCTGGCTGGCCTGCATCCCCCTGCAGCCTGGCCTGGCCTGGCCTCCGGCCGCCCTCCCTGGCACACTTACGAGGAGCTGCTGGGCTGCGCGGACGGACGGACGGACGATGCTCTGCCTGGAGCCTGGAACTGCGAGCGTGGGAGGCTGGGGCTGTGCTAAAAGGCCAGCTCCTCGGACAGTGATGTCACCGCCGCCCCATCCCCTCCCCTCCAGGAGCAAGCCAGTGGCTCGAGCCCAGGCACCATATTTGGGGAAAGACTCCAAAAGACAGTGACTAAGGAGCATTCCCCGCATGCCTGAGACCCGGCCGGGGTGTGTGGGGCAGGGGCGAAGCCAGGCCCTGGCTCTGAGGAAGTGACTCCTTTTATAGACAGGAGCTCGGAGGAAAACCTGACTTCATGGCTGGTTTTCCCCTGCGCTCACGCTCCCCGGGCCGGCGGGGTGGGGGTGGCCAGCAGGGCTGGGCCGGGGGCAGGCTCAGCAAGTCCCCTGGTCCCATCTGTGGGCGAAGCCTCCCAGGGAGGACGGCCGGCCCCAGCAGGTCTCTGCTGCCCGTGCAGCCAGGCTCCCCCAAGCAGCGTCTGCTCTGGGGGGCAGGTTTTCCTCTGCGAGCCCTGCCCAGGCCCCGTGCGGTGATAGGAAATCAGCTCCTCCCAAAACGAGGAGTCGGGATGGGGAAGCTAGAGGGACCAGAGCTGCCTTCAGGGGTGGCTGCCCTGCCCGGGGCATCCCAGCACTGCCCAGCAGCTCTGATCCCTGTGGAGTCATGCCGGGAGCGATGGAGCCACGTGCATGCCAGGCTGGAAAGGGTCGGATGGCCGACAGCACTGCGGGAGGGGCAGGGCAAGGGGCATGCAGCCCCGGCCGGAGATGCCCAGAGCACAGACCCCAGGGCTGTGGGTGTCGGGTCAGCACCTCGTCCCCCTCTGGCCAGGGAGGAAGGGGAGGGATCTGGCCCAGCCTTGTGCCCATTGCTGGCACCAGGGCAAAGCTCTGGTAAGCACTGGCTTCAGTGGGCCCTGCGTGCGCACAGGCGTGCAGGGGCTGCCCATAGTGGCTGAGACTGCAGCAAGGTCAAGATGAAACTGGATGCTTATCTTGCTGGGATCCTATGACCCCAGCTGACGTCCTGCCCTTTGGGCGGGGGGCTGGACTCGATGATCTTCCGAGGTCCCTTCCAGCCCGAATGTCTATGAAAGTCTATGAAAGGTGCCAGCTCTGGTTGGAGGCTCGGGTAACGGCTGGTCTCAGGCCCTATGCATGGCTTGGGGGATGTCCCAGGTACGGCCACCCTGGCAGCAGGCCTGGACGCTCAGCAGGGACCTGCCAGTGGTGAATGCCCCCCTTCGAGCTGCCGTGCTGGGACGCCGGGGGCCGAGCTGACACAGCACAACGGAGCGCAGGCCCCACACCTCAGTCCCCCCCACCCTGTGCTCACAGGCTCAGAGGCTGCCTCCCCTCACCGGTGGGCAGAGCCTGGGCTTGGCCCTGGGGTGAGGACACCCTCCTGCCCATGCCAGCTGCCCCGTGCCAATGGACGTGCCAGGTCTGGGCTGCTGTCTGCCCCATCCCTCCTGCGCCATGTGCAGCACGGGCCCGATTCTGCCTGGAAGCAGTAAATGGGGTGCTGGGGCAGTGTGGTGGCTCCTGCCGGCACTGGGACGGGAGGCTGGAGAGACGCAGAAGGAAGGCCAGCGAATGCACGTGGAGTGAGGCTGACACCCAGTGGCAAGCATCTGCCCCCGGCACAGCTCGGTGCCTGGATCCCTGTCTGGAGCCCTGGGGAACGGCCGCGCTACCCGGCTGCACGGTGCACCCCATACCCACCCCCTGGCATCTGGCTCCTCAGAGCTGGATGGGCTGGGGAGCATTTCAGGGCCTACTCGGGCACCGGGGTCGAACCCCTTGGCTGGGAGATGTGGCGTAGAGCTGTGCTGGGAGGGGTGGGCTGAATGTTGCAGGCCAGGAGACCCGGCCCCCCCACCGTCCTGAAGGCAGTTCCAGCTGGGCAGAAGCCTGACACAAAAAGGAGGATCTGGGGAGATGACACCCAGGGAGCGACTGGAGCCTGCTCTAAAGAAATCCCTTTGCAAGCAGCTGGAGGAGGAGGAAGGTGCTGCCAGCCTGGCCGTTTGAGGGGCCGAGGCCAAGCTGCACCACGCAGCTGAGCAGAAGGCCCCCAGGCCTGTTCCTGAGCGACCGGAGAGAGACCCTTTGCCAACGTGACGACCAGCCTGGGCAGCAAAGCAAAGGGAGCGTCAGCGTGTCCAGCTAAACCGGCCATGGGATGCGAGTAGACAGAGCCAATGGAAGGAGACATTGTGCAGGACAACCACATATTAAATAATCCACATATAGCATGGCATATTTGTCTTAAAATATGAGTAGCAGGGATTGATGTAACTAACTGTATTCGATGCTGTTTTGCTATAATAGATTCTTGGCTGAGTTGTAAAAACAGATCAGCTCTGTCAGAGAAGGCTTCAAATGAAGGTAAAGAAGAGACAGGCCAGCGCTGAACTGGACTGCAAAGGAAAGGAGACAAGAAACCCTCCTTTTTACTTTCCCAAGGACGTAAGTTCCAACTAATTAACACCTTCCACATCCACAAGAGATCTGGCTCAGTCCAAGCCCCAAAGTTTCAGTGAAACAAAGATTTAATTAAAATGATCGGAGAACATTTATTAGAATACCGCACTTTATGTCAGTGAGCAATATACATCAACCCTCATCAAGACAGAATCCAAGGTTGAGGAAGTAGAAGGATTGTGGGTTAGGCTACATGGGGGGCAAGGAGAAAGGGATTTGGTGGTAGGGGTCTGTTACAGACCCCCACACCAAGGGGAAGAACTAGATGCGGGGCTCCTGAGGCAACTCTCGGAGACCATAAAAGCTAAAGAGGCGGTAGTCATGGGGGACCTAAACTACCCGGACATCTGCTGGGAGACGCAGACAGCAAGGTCCCATCGCTCACGCAGGTTTCTAACTTGTGTACAGGACCTCCACCTGACACAGGAGGTGCATGGTCCCACTAGGGGGAATGCCATACTGGATCTGGTATTGGCAACGGGAGATGACATGATAGGGGACCTCCAGATCGGTAGCCATCTGGGAGACAGTGATCACCTAATAATAGAATTCAACATAAGACGTCGAGTGGGTAAGGTAACTAGTAGGGTGAAAGTGCTAGACTTTAGGAAAGCTGATCTCAATGCACTCAGGCGATTAGTCAAGGACGCACTGCAGAGTAGGAGTTTTGAAGGAATGGGAGCCCAAGAAGGGTGGCTGTGCCTAAAGGAAACGATCCTTCGGGCACAAAGCAAGACGATCCCCGAGTGAGGCAAAAGAGGGAAAGGGGCCAGAAGGCTTCCATGGCTGACCACAGAAATCCAGGGCAGCCTAAGGGCCAAAAGGGGAGCACATAAAAAGTGGAAACAAGGTGAGATCACTAAAGATGAATATACCTCCTCTGCTCGCGCTTGTAGGGAGGCAGTTAGGCGGGCCAAAGCTACCATGGAGCTGAGGATGGCAACCCAAGTAAAAGACAACAAGAAATTGTTTTTTAGATATATTGGGAGTAAAAGGAAGGCCCAGGGAGGAATAGGACCCCTGCTAAATGGGTAGAAGCAATTGGTGACAGACGGGGGGACAAGGCTGAACTCCTCAACGGGTTCTTTGCCTCAGTGTTCCTAAGCGAGGGGCACGACAAGTCTCTCACTGGGGTTGTGGAGAGGCAGCAGCAAGGCACCAGACTGCCATGCGTAGACCCTGAGATGGTGCAGAGGCACTTGGAAGAACTGGATGCCTTTAAGTCGGCAGGCCCGGATGGGCTCCATCCGAGGGTGCTGAAGGCACTGGCCGACATCATTGCAGAGCCACTGGCGGGAATATTCGAACGCTTGTGGCACACGGGCCAAGTCCCGGAGGACTGGAAAAGGGCCAACGTGGTCCCCATTTTCAAGAAGGGGAGGAAGGAGGACCCGGGCAACTATAGGCCAGTCAGTCTCACCTCCATCCTTGGCAAAGTCTTTGAAAAAATTATCAAGGCTCCCATTTGTGAGAGCCCGGCAGGACAAATTATGCTGAGGGGAAACCAGCACGGGTTTGTGGCGGGCAGATCGTGCCTGACCAACCTAGTCTCTTTCTGTGACCAGGTTACGAAACGCCTGGACACAGGAGGAGGGGTGGATGTCGTATACTTAGACTTCAGGAAGACCTTCGATACGGTATCCCACCCCATACTGGTGAACAAGTTAAGAGGTTGTGACTGGGATGACTACACAGTCCGGTGGGTGGCGAATTGGCTGGAGGGTCGCACCCAGAGAGTCGTGGTGGATGGGTCGGTCTCGACCTGGAAGGGTGTGGTCCTGGGACCGATACTCTTTAATGTCTTCATCAGTGACTTGGACGAGGGAGTGAAGTGTACTCTGTCCAAGTTTGCAGATGACACAAAGCTATGGGGAGAAGTGGACACGCCGGAGGGCAGGGAACAGCTGCAGGCAGACCTGGACAGGTTGGACAAGTGGGCAGAAAACAACAGGATGCAGTTCAACAAGGAGAAATGCAAAGTGCTGCACCTAGGGAGGAAAAATGTCCAGCACACCTACAGCCTAGGGAATGATCTGCTGGGTGGCACAGAGGTGGAAAGGGATCGTGGAGTCCTAGTGGACTCCAAGATGAACATGAGCCGGCAGTGTGACGAAGCCATCAGAAAAGCTAACGGCACTTTATCGTGCATCAGCAGATGCATGATGAATAGGTCCAGGGAAGTGATACTTCCCCTCTATCGGGCTCTGGTCAGACCGCAGTTGCAGTACTGCGTGCAATTCTGGGCGCTGCACTTCAAGAAGGATGCGGATAACCTGGAGAGGGTCCAGAGAAGGGCCACTCCACTCGTATGGTTAAGGGCCTGCAGACCAAGCCCTACGAGGAGAGACTAGAGAAACTGGACCTTTTCAGCCTCCGCAAGAGAAGGTTGAGAGGCGACCTTGTGGCTGCCTTTAAGTTCATCACGGGGGCACAGAAGGGAATTGGTGAGGATTTATTCACCAAGGCGCCCCCGGGGGTTACAAGAAACAATGGCCACAAGCTAGCAGAGAGCAGATTTAGACTGGACATTAGGAAGAACTTCTTCACGGTTCGAGTGGCCAAGGTCTGGAACGGGCTCCCAAGGGAGGTGGTGCTCTCCCCTACCCTGGGGGTCTTCAAGAGGAGGTTAGACGAGTATCTAGCTGGGGTCATCTAGACCCAGCACTCTTTCCTGCTTATGCAGGGGGTCGGACTCGATGATCTATTGAGGTCCCTTCTGACCCTAACATCTATGAATCTATGAATCCACAGGTCCGTGTTGCCCGTGCTGTGCTGTCACGCGTGGCCGATGGACTTTGGGACGACCGCTTGTGTTTGTGTTCGGAGGTGCAGGCAGCAGAAGGCCGGGCTCTAGACCTGTTTGCTGCCTCGTTTCTCAGTAGCCAAGCTGCAAGTCCTCCATAATCCAGGTAACAAAAGACCATTGCGAGCAGCCAGCAGGGATTGACCCACAACAGACAGTGCCAAACAGGCTGGACGGAGTAACGGCTTGGGCGGGCGGAGGGAAGGCTGTGGAAGTCGTGGATCTGGACTTCAGCAAGGCCTTGGACAAAGCCCCAAGTGACCTTTTCAAAAGCAGAGGGAGAAACGTGGGCTGGGCAAAGGTACCGTAAGGTGGACAAACAACTGGCTGGATAACTGCAAGCAAGGGGCAATTCAAGGAGAAAAGGATCCACGTGGGAACGGCAGAGGGTTTTGAGTGGCGTCCCAGAGGGCCCTGCGCTGCTCTCGGTGTTTATGAAGGATTTGGAGACTGGCATAGAAACCCCCTGGAGCAAGGCTGCAAATGACACAGCGCTGGGATTTTCTAGGCTTTGCTGGTTGCCACGTGGGGCTGGGAAGGGATTTTTTCCCTCTCCTGCTGCTACATGTGTCGGGGGGTGCTTTCAGCTTTCTCAGACGCACTGGTGGTGGGTGCAGCCAAGGCAGGGATTTCGACCGGCCGCACCGGTGCTTCGGCCCAGATTGAATCCAGCACGCTCCTGCCTAGAGGGGCTTGTCCCTCTGCTTAGATCAGCCTGATGCCACATTTGGGGTCAGGAAGGGATTTGACCCCAGCCACATTGCTTCAGACAGGGGGATTTTGCCTTCCTCTGTAGCAGGGGGCACAGCCTCTACCCGGCGTCTCTCAAGTGTATTTTAGCAACCTTTGGCAGCAGCAGGATGTTGGGCACCGCAGTCCCCCTGCTTTCCCCGGCCAGGTTTGGGTGCAATGTCTGTGCTGTGTCGGGGGTAACTGTTGTTTTGCTACGAGGTCGGACAGTGGGTTTGCCTGGTCTGGTTCAGACAGGGCTGATCCTGCCTCGGGCAGGGCTTGGGCTGGATGTGAGCTCCTTGCCAGCCCCACGGCTCTCGGATGCTACGATTCAAAGCTCACAGCTAAATAAAATATCCCCCAACATGAGCAGCCCTGCCATGGGGCACAGGTGTACACGGCATGTTCTGCACACAGGCCAGCCCCGTCCTGGCCCCTGCCACAGGGCTCGGGCTCCGTGGGCCAGGCACAGAGCAGAGCCCAGCGCAGTCCCTCCCTTGCATGTGGCATGAGCTTGTGCAGAGCAGGGCAGCCGCGTCCCTGGGCTCCCCTGCAGAGCCAGCCTCTCTGGACACGGGCCCTCCTGCCCACAGCCTCCCTGCCCACTGCTGCTTCGACCAGAGCAGAGGCTGCTGCATGCAGTGCCCTGCCCTTCCCCTGCTCCTCGCGGCCTGATGCAGCACCTCCCACCCCACCATCCTCAGGGGGTGCCGCAGCACCGCGGTCCCTCGAGAGCTTTCAGGGGTGCCACGGGCACCAGACCATGTTAGCACTGCTTGGTGTGCAGACATGATTTACAGGAGGAACCCAGAGATTTCAGAGAAATCCAGACTTGTGGTCTAGGCGCTCTTTGCAACAGGCAAGTGGCTCTTTTATTTTTCTGTAGTCAAAAAAAATTTTTTTTTTAAATGAAAATGAAGGGCTGGCATTTTCCAAGGGGCTGCGAGTATCTGGAGTGCCGCAAGCAATAAAGGCTGAGAAGCACCGGGCTAGACCCCACGAGCAGGGCTGGTCCCCACTGTCCTGGGCACATTCCAGTTGGGGCAGCCCCACAGCCCATCTCCCTGCACCTCTGCCCACATCCTGCCCCACTTCCTAAGCCACGGGGCAGAGCTGCTGCAGGCATTTTCCAAGGGGCTGTGCTGCTCTGGGAGAGCATGCATCTGCAGGGCATGTTGGGGTCCTCCAGGACCCTGCCTGTGCCCCTGGGCAAGACGGCAGCAGCCTGTGCTCACGTATCTGGAATCTATATCTGTACCCCTGCCCTGCGCCTGCATCTGCACCCTGCATCTGCACCTGCCTCCATACCCTGCATCTGTGCCCTGCATCGATGCCCAGAGCTTCCCGTACCCTCCCTTTGCCAGCTGAGATACAATGCTCTGCCTTTCCTGCTAGAACTAGAAATCAGTTATGTGGCTACACCTTCACTGCCCTGTTTTCCAGCAGCATCTCCAGCGGCTGTGGGAAGGCTGAGGGCTTGTGGGTGGGTTTTTATAAGGGCTGCACCTGGGTGCCTGGAGCTGGGGGTAGTGCTGCTGGGAGCAGCTAATTGGAGCTAATTGAGGCCAGTGAGTGATGCATGTTGGTGCTGGGAGCCAGTGGGTGGAGGCAGGGAGTAGGTGTGAGGGAGATGAGGGCAATTAATAATAAGGTGCCCTTTGCCCTTCCCCTCCTCTTCCCCTCCAGGGCCTGGGGCAGGACTGCGTTGCTGGAGCCTAGAGCAGGGGGACAAGGCTGGGGTTGCTCTGCTAGTGCTCGGAGGCTGCCGGATCCCCCTCCTGCCTGCGCTCCAGGCGTCCGGGCTTGGGCATGGCCAGGGGCGGCCTTGACCCTGCGGGCACCTCTGTGCTGGGCAGTGGCCTGGCTGAAGTGGGCAGTCACCCCGCACATGCTCTGGCCATGGGTACAGCAGGCATCATGGGGGTCCTTGCTGCTGCCCCACACCCTGCCCTGGGCTGAGGGCGGGGGCTGCAGCAGTGCAGAGGCAGGTGGGCAGCAGGCACCTCGTGCCCCAGACTCGAGGAAGCTGCCGTGCCAGGCTCTGCTCCTGGCATCCAGTCAGGGAAGCAGCAGTCACCCGGCTCAGGCCTGGCTGGATGCCCTGAGCCCCAAGCAGCCATGAATGGGGCCTGGGAGATGGGCTTCTTCTTCAGCCCCCGGGCAGGGCCCAAGGTCAGGCAACAGAGCAGGCTCTTGCAAGGGGGAGCTGAGCCTGTGCCAGGGCTGGTGCTGTGCATGTGGGGTGTGGGGGGCGATGGACAGACACCCTCCAAGTGCTGGGGCAGGAGCTCCTTGCAGAGCGGGAGATGCCTCTGCCCTGCAGAACCAGGGCCTGGAGCCCTGACAGACCCCAGTGGGGCTGGTGCCATGGACAAAGGGAGGGGGTCTGGCTGCCCAAGCCCCCCATGGGGAACAAGAAGACAGCAGACAAGTGGGTAAAGTGCAGATCAACACAGCATTTAATGCTTGTCCTCCACTAGCTAACTGTCCACAGAAAGCCCACGGCAGCGTGGTCCAGGGACAGCAGCATGGGGAGCACAAACCCTGAGCCCCCCACGCCTTGGCCTGTGTGCAGTCTGGGGTCGGGAGCCCCAGGTGCCCGTCTGCGCCCCCCTGGCAGCATGGAGGAGGGGGCTTCACCGTGACTCCCCCCTGGGCAGCACCGCTGAGCCGGGCACAAGGAGCCCTGGATCGGATTCAAATTTGAAGCTTGCAACAAAACCCCCTCTGCAGCGAGGCACCGGGTCGGACCCTGCCATGTAAACGCCCCCCACCCGGGGCGGGTGGGAGGCAGTGGGGGCAGAGGCACGGATGCCCACCTCGCCCCACACGTGTCAGCAGGGGCCGAAGGCGCCATGCAGTCCTGGGCGGCGGGAGGCGTGGTACGGGACACACACCCCAGAGATAGGCACTGAAAGTCACGCACCATGTGCTTCTTCAACCGGACGGGCTGTGGCAGTCCCCGGGGGCAGGGGGGTAAACGAGTGTTGTTGGCACGTGGGCTGGCTGCCCCGGAGTGGCAGGTGTCCATCAGGAAAGGCCACGCTGCCACGGGGGTGATGGCAGCAACAGCAGCACCTTGGCAAGTCGCGTGTCTGGGAGCACGGATAGCCCAGCCCCAGAGCCACGAAGCGGGGAACGAATACTGGGGCCGGGCCGGATGCTGCCCACCGAGTGCCGTGAACAGAGACGAGGGAGGGGGCCATGCCTGGCCTTGTGCTGTCTCTGTGGCTCGTTGCCCTGACTTGAGGCCATCTGCTCAGCTCTGCCCGGGCACGGGGGCCGGCAGGCAGGACCCGCATGTGCAGAGGTGGGACTGCGCCCGAGTTTGGGGAGGGCGAGCTCTGCCCTCAGATGCAGGAGCTGCAGAGGACGCAGTGGGTTTCCCTCCTGTGCAGACAAGTCCGGGGCACCGCTGCAGACGGACAGATGCTGCTCCCCCCCTGCCGTGGAGCCCGGCTGTGCGGCTGGAGCCTGCCAGCTGCTGCGCCGAGAACCGGCCACCTCCCGGGTGATGCCACAGGCCTTGCGGCTCCAGTGCGACCCACCCCAAGGGCAAGGGGCAGGTGCCTCTGCAGAGCCCCTCTGGCCCCAGCCCCATCTGCACCTGCCGCTGCACCCGGGGCTGGCCCAGGCTGTGGGCAGGATCGAGGGGAGCGCTCTCCAATACAGCAGGGATGGGCAGCACGGAGCTGCCCCAAAGAGAGTCCCCAAGCCAAGGGCACCGCCGCAGCCTCCCCACCAACTGCAGCTGTGGTGGGAGCCCTGCCCGGGAGGTGCTGGACATGCCAGGGCCTGCGGCCAGGATCCTAGAAGACGTAGATTTTGTCGCGCTGGACGCAGTCGAGGTCATCATCCAGGGTCAGCAACACCTGCATGGGGATGGCAGCACTCAGGCAGGGCCAGTGTGGGGTCAGTACCCCCAGAGCCCTGGTCAGAGCCTGGCCCCAAGGCGAGTGAGGCAGCAGAGACACTCTCTGTCCCACCCCACCCTGCCGGTGCGGTGCTGGGGCACCCACCAGGAAGGAGCCGAACATGGCGATGGAGGAGAGGAAGTGCCAGATGTCGTGGTCGTCGAAGAAGTCCAGCAGGATGCAGTCCCTGTTGTGCTCCCGCGACTCAGCCGGGGTCTGCTGCAGGGGGCACAGGCGGAGCCGGCCGGTCACCCCCTGACCGCGACCACGACGGCCCTCCCAGCCTGGGGAGACGCCCTGGCCTGGCCACAGGGAGCCCCGCCGCGCCCCACTTACCTGCCAGGTGCTGAGACCCTGGAAGAAGAAGAAGAGGGCGAAGCCCCAGACCACGGAGGTGCAGACGATGCAGAGCAGCGGGATGAACTTGATGCGTTCCCCGCTCCGGAGCTGGGGGGAGATGGCACTGAGCGGGACGGTGCCCGGCTCCGGGAGCTTCCCCGCATGCACTGGGAAGAAGTGGGGGCTCCGGGGAGGCCACAGCCACTCAGCCTCCGGGGCAGGTGGCTCCCTCCCCCCTGACTGCATGGATGGAGGGCAAGAGGGGTGCAGGGGCCCTGGCTGCAGCAGCTGCAAGCAGGGACCGGTGGCCCTTGGTCCAGGCTCTCAACAGAGGAAACCTGGGGCTTGGCTAGTATCATCCCGTCGCCCACCCTGGGCCCCAGCTGCCCTCAGCACCGGGGGGCTCCAGTGGGTCTGGACAGCCCAGCTGTGGGGTGCCAGGGCAGGGGCAGGGTCCTGCCCACACCTTCATGATGATGTAGAAGGCGAAGTAGAGCAGCAGGTTGCAGATGCCGATGGCCAGCAGGTAGGAGGCAAAGTCATTGGGGCGGATGATGAGGCCGTAGGCAGCGCTGCGGGCAAGACGGGGTCAGGCAGGGCTGGGCAGTGCCCGCCTGGGGGGCAGCACTGCCCCTGCACCTCCTGCTGCAGCCACCGCCACAGCTTGGGAGACCAGCCTGGGCCCAGGCCTGCAGCAGAGGAGCACGTGGCTCTGGCCTGGGGGAGCAGTTTTCCCAGTGCCCACCCCCTCAGCGAGCTCCGCACCGGCCCTTCTCTCCCTCCACCCAGCACTGTGGACTTACAGGGACCAGTTGATGATGTTGCCCATGACCAGCAGCACCATCCGATCCTGTGGACAGACAGATGGACAGATAGGAAGGCCTGCCGCAGGGCTCGGGCACACGGTTCCCATGGCCCTGAGCCCTGGGGGGACCTCTGGCACGTCCCAGACACGAAGCAGGGAGCAGCAATGAAGGTGTCAATGTGCCAGCTCCAGAGCTCAGAGCTAAGGCCCCGGCTCCAGCACAAACCCAGTCCAGAACCGTGTCGGGTTGGGGTGCAGGGACTGGCGGGGCAGGGGTGTGGGTTTGGGCAGCCATCCGCCCCGGCTGCCCAGCTCAGAGCACGAGGCCCCAAGACAGCAGATCCATGGGGCGGGCAGGCTCGGGGCTGGCTCTGGGGGCACGGCCCATCCGCTCGGTGGATGTGCCGTGGAGAGCAGCAAGGCGAAGGGTGGGCGCCGGCACTCACCACGTACATGGGCCCACTGCACTGGCGGATGCAATCCGTGTACATCACGTGCACGATCCTGCGTGGGATCCCCGAGTCTGCAGAGAGAGCCAGCATGGGCGCGAGCAGAGCTGGTGCCCTGGGCGAGGGGAGGGAGGTGGAGCCGATGCCCCAAGGAGGGTGCCCAGGACAGCGGTGCTCCGAACCCTTCCCCTGCAATACACCCCAGCGCCTGGACCCAGACCCCCTGTCCCAGGGGCCAGGCAGGGCCACGTCGGCTACACATGAGGTCAGCTAAAGGCTCTGCCGGTGATGTGTGTGGCTGGAGATGTCGGTGAGCACAGCTGGGGACACCGGGAGGTCACCAGGACCCAGCTGGACGTCTGGGCCATCCTGATGCCAGCCCTCCCTCCCTCCCCACCCAGCCCCAGCGGGGCCCTCACCCAGCTTCCAGCGGCCCATGTAGTAGAGCTGCGTGCTCAGAAGCAGGGTGGCGAAGATGTGGATGACGGAGAAGACAATCCAGAACACCGTGTTCCCTCTGCCAAAGACCTGCCGGCGGGACGGCGATGAGCACAGCTGGACAGAGCCTGGTGCCCACGCCTAGAGAAGCCGTCAGCCCTGGCACTAGGTTTCCCAAGGTCTGATGCTTTGGAGGGGACCGCGTGGAGTCCAAAGCCCACCCAGAGCCCCGTTGGCTCCCATGGACTATGCAGAGCTTGGTCCCTTGGCGACAGAGCCCATGGGTTTTGCACCACACCAACAGGACCAAGGTGCAGCACACAGGGGCTTAAGTGACATCGGGCAGCACCTCCATCCCACCCCCAAGGATGCTGCTAGTGGGACCAGGGACCTGCCACGTGCTCGCAGGGGCTTGCAGGGCCCCGGCTCCCATGGGGACAGATGAGCCCGGCACTCACCACCCCGACGACGGAGAAGAAGATGACGACGGCCAGGCAGGCATAGGCGCTGTAGGCGCTGGCATTGATGTCGGGGTGGCGCTTCTGGTACAGCTTCAGCATGCAGAGCCCCGCAATCATGTACATGAAGGAGGTGTCTGCAACGGGAGGGGTTGGCTGAGCCGCGGCAGCAATGCGCCGAGGCCGCGGGTCGTCTGCAGCCGGTCGCCGCCAGCCCTGGGACAGGGAGGGAGCTGGGCAGGGGGGTGTGGGACCGCAGCTCGGAGAGGGCTGGCACTCACCGAACTGAAAGTTAGTGTAGTTGGGGCAGACGTGGTAGCAGGCGCTGAGCAGTCCCTCCATCATCAGCGCCGTGCCCATGGCATAGAAGAGCCCAAAGTGCTTGGGGATGCCACACTCCTGCGGCGAGGGAAGGACGGCATGCTCAGGCAGACAGACAGATGGACAGGGCCCAGCAGATCCCTGCCAGGCATGCTCAGGGGCTCAGCCATCCCCAGCCGCACCCTGGGTCGCAGCACCCAGCCTGGCTGGCACCCCGGGCAAGCCCTCCCGTGGCTCCCCCCTGTCCCAAGCCCTGGGGTCTGCTCCTGCGAACGCCGCAGGGGCGTCTCTCACCAGGGCATTGGTGTCACTGCGCATCAACGCCCGGTTGTAGTGGATCTCCCGCTGCAGGATAATGAGCAGGAAGAGCAGGCCCAGCAGGATGTAGCCCAGGTTGCTCAGGATGTTGTTGAAGGCGCTGGCGGGGAGCAGGCCCATCTGCGTCAGTGCCCCAGCACCCGCAGCACAGACCCCTCCACCTCCAGATCACAGCTGCCCAGGGGTGGCTGGGGTGGACCCACCCATCCCCTGCCAGCGCTGCCGCCCTGCGTCCAGACCCCGCTGCCTCCCTCCCAGGCACACCCTCCCCTCTGCTGTCCTGCAGCTCCAGCTGCTGCTATGGGGCCATCCTGCCCCATAGCCCTCAGCCAGCTGTGTCCAGCTGCAGCAGGGAGCCTGGGGGGTGCTGTGGCCGGGGACCATGCCTGCGGGGCACGGCCCTGGCTCAGTGCTGGCTCCTACCTGAGGTTGCCCAGTGGGTGGGCGCAGAGGAAGTTGTAGTAGCAAATGTCCTGATTGCCCGTAACGTTCACCACCTGGACCCAGGAGCAGAGAGCGCATGGGGGGATGAGCAGGGGGCAGAGCCCGAGCTGCCCAGGACCTGGGGGGCTCCGTCTGGGGATTGTGGAAGGGGACGGTTCCCTCGTGGGTCCATGGATTGGCAGCTGGTGGAGCGGGGAGCCTGGGCTGCAGATTCACACAGCCCCTGGCAGCACCGGGCAGGCAGAGCCCAGCACCAGCCCAGTCCTCTGATGAGGCTGCAGGGCAGGACTTGGGGTGTGGGCATCCCCCAGGCACCGGCCGGGCAGTGCAGAGCGAGGCCGGGGCTGCACGTACCGTCTGGTAGGTGATGACCAGCTGAATGACCGGGAGGGCGTAGAACACGGCGATGGTGGCGATGTTCCTGCAAGAGGCACCGTGAGCTGGGCAGGTGCTGGCGGCACCTCCAGCCCAGTCCCTTCCCCGCACACAGGGCTGGGGCAATGCAGCGCGGCACTGCCACGGACGGGCAATGCAGCGCGGTGCCTGCGCTGCAGAGGAGCCAGCTCCCGGGGCAGCTGACTCGGACCTCAGGCCGACCTCCAGCCACTGCGGGGCTGAGCAGGGCTCTGAGTGCGAGGGCAAACAGGAGGTGCCCCCTGCACCTCCACACTCTTCCCCAGCTCACCAGAAGTAGATCTGGTACTTCTTCCGCAGCACGCGCTTGTCCTTTCGGGCCAGGTCTGCCACGGACAGGTATTTCTGTGGGGAGAGATGGGTCAGCGGGGCCGGCACGGAGAATGCAGGGGTGGGTAGGACAGGGCACCCCAGGGTCAGGCAAGTAACCAAGGCAGAGCCCATCCGCCAGCAGCCTCAGCACGCAGGCAGGAGGACACCCCCAAGCCCTGGGCTGGCCGGCACCCGTTGTTCCCTAGCACTGCCCCAGAGCCACGGCCACTGTCCCTACCCCACCCCACCCCACCCCACCCCCTGCCCCACAGCACTGCCTGCAACACTGCCCCTGCCCTGCAGACCTTGGTGCGGATGACGTTCTTGTCGGAGTCGATGTCGGCCAGCGTGTCGTAGTCGTCCTCCTCCACGGAGCTGAGCGAGTCCAAGCGGGGCCGGCTGGCCACGTTCTCCAGCGACCGCTCTGCATGGCGAGAGGGGCAGCAGCGTCACCCGGGGCCACGGTGCCGTGGCCCCCGCGGCACAGCCTGAATCAATTGGATCGAGCCAATCACGGCACCGAACGTGCCCCTGCTCATTCGGGGGGGCACAGCTCAGTGCAAAGGGACCCGTGGGCACCTGGGACAGCTGCTCTGCCCCGGGCGAGAGAATCCCCCCAGCACCGGGGGCGGCTCGCTGGGGTCCCGCTGTCCTTCTCGCCCCTCGCGCCGGGAATCACCAGTGCACTGAGCTGAACATGCATGCCAGGGCAATCGAAGCCCCAGCAGTGCATTCCCTGCTGATTAGGGGTCATTTTGGTCCGGGTGCGAGACATCGCCCCTGGCAGGTCCCAGCCAGGACATGGGCGCTCGGTGGGTGTCATGCGGGTGCCTCACGCTTTCTGAGGGGCGGCTCGATGGCGTGCCAGGGCCAAAGCCAAGAGCACACGCAGCTGCCTGCTGAAGGGAGCAGTGCCACGGCCCCCAACCCCATGCAGGGAGCGCTGCTTGGCGCACACCTGGCACCAGGCTCGGGGTGAATCCCCCGCTCTGGGAGCAGGCGCTGGCCGGCGTCACCAGGAGCCATTGCACTCCCTGCCCCCGGGGAGCACGCCCCTCAGAAAGCGCGGGGTGGGGACGGGGGTCCTGCAGGCTTCACGCTACCAGCTCAGACCCAGGCAGGTGCCGAGGGGCAGAGGGAGAGCCCCTGGGGTGTCCCTACCCTTCCCCGTGCTCCCAGAGGCCTGAGCTGCCAAAAGGGGCTTGACCCAGCGGGGCCGGGGAGCACCATTGGGCCTGGGCCTGCCTGGCACCGTGAAGCCGGGCAGTGCGGCAGGGGGGATCGATCGGGGCTCCCTAGAGCCTGCTCTGCTTAGCCTCAGCATCTACCCATCGCAATGGCCAGGTGCCTCGTCTGGCTGGAGGAGACGCGTCGCTTGAACGGGTCCTGCCCTTCAAAGGAAAGCGAGAGTTACCGGGATGGGATCGGGACGGCGCTGGCTCCCCGGGGGTCAGGCCCAGCTTCGCCTTGCAGAGGGCAGCGGGGCTCGGAGGGCGCAGGGGGCTGGTGTGAGACCAGGGCGATGGGTGGGTCTGAGTGCAGATGAAACCCTGGGGCAGACGCCCCCGGGCCAAGTCCTTTAAGCAAAGCTGGGCAGGTCCCGCTCGGGGCTGCTGAACACGGACAGGATGCTCCAGGCAGGCCAAGCCCAGCTCTGCCCGGTGCCATCAGAGGGGCTCGGGTTGGCTGGCAGAGCTGGACCCTCCCCAGCCTGGCGGGGCACAGGCTGCGACTCACCTGCGTACGCGTAGGAGACCTCCGTGGAGCCCATGCTGTCCGTGACGCCCTCGGTGCTCAGGGTGGAGCCGTTCTCTGGAAGGAGGCAGAATCGGGGGTCAAGGCCCAGCCAGGAGTGGACTCCTGGCAAGCAGAGGGAAGGTGCGGGCGCCCACAGGGCAGGGATAGAAGGACAAGACTGCCGCAGCCGGACTCCCTGCCTCTCCCAGCACCGTCGAAGGGACAGGGAGGAAGGAGGCGCTGGGCGCAGGGTCAGGGACGGACCCGACCCGTGTCACTGGAGCCCCACGGCCCGAGGCAGCCACCAGCAAGCGGGGGCTGGTGCCACCCATGCCAAGCGAGCGACCTGATCTCCCCAGGCCTGCTCCTGCTGTGGATCAGCCCCGGGTGCTCAGAGCCAGTACTCACCGAAGGAGCCGTAGCCGTAGCCGTCATAGGGACGCCCGAGGAGAGAGTCGGGGGTGGCGCGGGCATGGCCTGCAAGGCAGAGCACAACCCCAGGTCAGCAGCTGACGGCCCGTGCGTTGCCAGCGTGCACACGCACCCCGGGCGCAGGGGCCGGAGGGTTTCTGAGTGAGTGAGGCTGGGGCAGGCTGCAGCTCTCTGGGGGACAGGACCCGGGCAAAGCCAAGCAGGAGGAGCCTGCATAGCCCCAGACTGGACCCTGGGTCCTGCCCTGCCTACCCGGGACCGCCACCTGCACAGGGTCACACTGGGCAGACGCGTCCCCGCACCGGAAGGGTTCAACCGTCTGTGAGGAGTTTGCAGCCTGGAGCTCCAGACTTACCCAGTAAAGATGCTGGGAGGGGAAATTCCCCCAAGAGAGATGCAGGCACAGAGACAGAGACAGACAGACAGACCGACAGACAGACACAGGCAGTCAGTGACCCTGCCACTTCCCCAGCCGGAGTCCCCGAACCGCAGGGCCACGGAGCGCAGGCCCCGGCGTGGCAGTCCGGCCCATCCCGCAGGCATGCACACAGGACCGGGACTCTGCACCGGAGAGCGGGGGCCAACTCAGAGCCAGCTGAGCAGCGAGCCGCGCTGGAGCCCCTCGTGGGGGAAAGGTCCCGACCACAGGGAAGATGTCACGGGGGGAGCGATTCCCACCAATGCAGACCGGGGCCCGGGGGGCCTGCGTGTCCAGAGAGCAGAGGGAAAGCTCCAGGCAGACAACAAGGCAAAGGGTCCCCAACACTCCCCTCCCCGAGTCGCGCCCGCAGCTCCAGCCGTTCCCCTACCCGTGTCGGTGCTGGGCGAGCCCAGGGCAGCCAGGAGCCCTTTCTTCTTCTGCTGTCTGCAAGACAGAGGAGACCTTAGCCAGCAGGTCTAGGGCATCTCAGCTTCCCCAGCCCCAGCTCTGGCAGCCCAGGCCCCATTGGGCCCTGCGATGGATGGAGGCTGCCCAGGGAGGTCCCATGCCAGCAAGAGTGACCTGTTCACAGGGCCCGTGTGGAGACAGCCATGCCGGGCTGTCATGGAGGGAGGGACCGTGGTGCTGGCTGGGTATTAATGTATTAATGCCACCCAGCCCGGTGCCCAGGTAGCCATCGGAGAGGCTCTGGTTCACTGGCTGCCGTCAGGCCCTAGCTCGTGGAGGCAGGAGGGCGATTCCCAGCTTGGTGGACAATCGCCATGTGCAGCTCCGTGCACCGTGTCACAGCGCAGGGCCACGGACTCCAGCTGCCAGGCAGCAGAAATAACGAGGACTTGGGGGTGGGGGCAGCTGCCCAGTGCCTGGCTTCGCAGCCAACGGAGCCGAGCCGCCGGCATCGTCGCAGCAGCCTGCGGCGGGCTGGATGGGGCGGCGCGCGGGCGCTCACCTGCAGCTTTTCCAGCAGGCGATGAGCAGCGTCAGCGCGTAGAAGGAGAGGAAGATGCCCAGGCAGAAGAGCATGCCGCTAACGTAGGCCTCCGCTGCAGGGACAACGAGCGGGGAGGGGGCTCAGCCCGGGGCATGGCACCCGCCCCAGGCCCCAGCTCACTCTGCCCCAGGACCTCTGGACAGACCATGCCCGTGGGCTCCCATCCTGCTGTCCGACAAAGGCCCCAGCCCCTGGCCCAGCTACGGCCACCCCACGGAGGGTGGAGATCCCCTTCCCAGCTATGGAAACAAGCGCTGCTGTCCCGGCCTCAGCTGCCAGGGCCCGGACGCCTGCCCCAACAGCCAGGGGAGCCCAGCCGGTCCCGCAGCGATCCTGCTGCCCCGCAGGGAGGGCGTCGAGCATCCCGGGCATGGCAGCCCAGGCATCGCCGCTGAGGGCAACGGGTTCACACGGAGCAACCCCACCCCTACCACCGCCCGCCGCTTACAGGTAATAGCAGGTGACACCACCACCTCCAGCGCCTTCTGCCGATTGCCTTGATCTACGGGTTCGTCTGGAAAAGCAAAAGGCCAGATGTCACCGTGCCGGCACGCTGCTCGAGCAGACCTGGCTCCCGCGCCCCAGCCCACCTCGCCCGTACCTTTGGAGAAGGGGTAGTAACGCAGATTCCCGCCACAGGCCTCGTCCTCCGTCTTCACCACCACCACCACGTAGAAGCTGTTGCTGGGGAAATCCTTCCTCTGCCGCCGCCCCGGGAAGGAGAGAGCAGGGTCACCGGGAGCAGCTGGCGGGGTCACCGGGAGCGCTCTGGGGCAGCCGACCGGCCTGGGGCTCTGGGCGAGTGGCTTGGGCTGATGCCAGGGCTGCCACGAAAGCAGATCCACGTGCCCTGTGCCGTGGGCACTGGATGAACCACAGGGGCATGAATGGGGGCAGACAAACTGGATGGCCGGGGCTGTAGGGAAAGGGCCAACATGCTGGTGCAAGCGAGGCCGTGGGGAGCGCGTCTCTCCGATAACACCTCCAGCCTCTGCTAATTGATGCTACCCGACACCGGAGCTCGCGGCGCGGCCGGGCTCGCAGACTGCTGCCAGCAGAGCCGTGCCAGCGGGTGGGACGGCAGCCGGCGCTCCCTACCTGCACGGTGATGGCCGCCTTCTTGGTCATGGTCTGGTACATCCCGATGAAGGCCACGTTGTTGTCCAGGTCGTAGACGGGGCACTGCGGGGGCCGCAGGGAGCAGAGTCAGCGGCAGAGAACAGCCGGCGCCTCCGTGGCTGGGCCAAGGGAGGGGGCACAAAAAGGGATCCCAGCGCCTGCCCCCCACTACACACCAGGATGTCCTGGATGGAGATGACGGAGCAGGGGAAGGCCATGGCCGAGGTCACCTTCACAATCACCGAGTCCACCCCCTTCGGGAACACATACTTGAAGTACTGCGCGGGGGAGAAAGGGCCCGTTACTGCCAGGGTGACGCTGCCTGCTCCCACCCCTGCCCCTCGACCCCTCGCTGCTGCACCCGCCCGAGATGCCAGGTCAGAGGCAGAGGCAGGCAAAGGACACGGGGGCCTGGTCCTTGCACAGCCCCTTCCCCCAGCGAGGACACAAGTGCTGCACACGTGCCCCCCTCGACTCCCTGCCGCGGCCCCGGGTGCTGGGAGGGCATTACCTGTGGCTGGGCGGCCGTGGCATTGAAGCTGAACCGTTCGTCCGTCCTGTGCAGAGAGAGCGTCAGAATCGGGAGCGAGAGGAGGGAGAGCGCCCCGTCCTGCACGGCCAAGACTCTGTGGCCCACCGCCCCCCATGCCCGCGTCCAGCCGGTGAAAGGCAGCGGGGCCGGCCGGCCTGCTCCAGGTCCAGGGCTGGCTGCCGGGAAGGCTGCCAAGGCAAGCGGGAGGCTGCGGAGGCTGGGGGGCAGAGCATGGCCGGGGGGCATCTCCCTGCCCATCACCTGAGCACGAAGTTCTCCACGCGGGTGGCCCGTAGCTGGTAGGACGCGTTCCTCACGGACAGTGTGGACACGTCCACGTAGAAGAACTGCGTCTCCAACTCGGTCTTGACCTGGGGCTGGCACAGCGTACGGCTCACGTCCTGGTACATGTACTTCCTCTGGTAGCTGCACAGCGGGGGCGCGCAGGCTGGTCACTCGGGGGCACCGGCAGAGCTCCCAGCCACCGCCCAACAGAGCGGCTCCATCACCACCCCTCCAGCACCTCGGGGAGCACCCTGCACGGCCCCCTGTGCCACACACGGCCCAGCAGGATGCCCAGGGAGAGGACTCAGGGCTGGGCATGGAGCTGCCCCAAGCAGACCCCTTGCGCCAGTGCTGCCTTGTGCCCAGCCAGGCGGAGGAGTCCCCGGGGCCTCCAGCACTGTGGCATGGGCCCACCAGCCCAGGGTCGCACCGCACAGGGGTACTTACAGGCCCCGCAGGATCAGCGGCACCTGGAAGGACACCACTGCCTCCTTCTGCCTCACCACGAAGAGCACGGGCGTGTCCTTCAGCTTGGACAGCACATTCACCGACACCCGGATGCCCTCGGTCTGCGGGCAAAGCAAGGGGGAGGCTGGCCTGGCTCACGCCCTCCAGGCCAGCTCCCCGCCTGCCCCAAGCTGCAAAACACCTTCAGGCAGAGCCCCTGCCTGGCACCGGGGCTTCCTGGGGGACGTGGTGCTGGAGGAGAACGGGGACGTGCCCGCTTTGCACCGCCAGTGACCTTCCAAGTGCCACCGGTGCCCGGCACAGCCCTCAAGAGCCCCCGGGACAGGGCACGGCCAGCACCACAGCCACCCTAGCCACTGCCCTGTGCGGCAGGTGAATTTGCAGCCCCAGAGTCCCGGAGCCCAGTGGGAGCCCAGGGCTGCGGGCGCTTCCCTCGCCGCTCAGCCCTGCCTGACAAATCTGCTGTTTGCAGACAGGAGAAGCAAAGGCCCCACGAGCGACTTTCTGCTTGTGGGGGGCGAGCAGAGCAGCGCTGCAGGGAGAGGGTCCCGCCAGGCCAGACCCACAGCCCTGGGCGCAGGGGAGGGGTGGGCGCAGCGCCCGCCATGAATGTGCAAGGTGCTCGGGACCCAGCCCGGCAGCCGAGGCAAGGACCTGAAGTACCTCCCCAGCGCCGATCAAGTCACTTCCCTGCAGTGTGTGCAACCCAGCCCGGCCTGTTGTGCAAACCCGGGGAACGGGAAGTGGGACAGAGCTGAGACTTGAGCAACCGAGGGATGGGGCACGGAGAGAGGCGTGCTGCCCCGGGGGAACTCCAGGTCCCCTGGCCGGGCGATGGTGGGGCACAGAGACTGGACCCGCAGCACAGCTCTCTGCCCCCCGCGCACAGCTGGGCCGGACCAGGCTGGAGCAGAGCGGCACGTTGGGGCGCGGGCCGCAGCCCTCACCCCGTTCCCTTGTCAGCGCCCCAACCCGCCCTGTGTGGCCCCAGGCAGGGGCCGGCTGCCCACCCCGACCTGGTGCTCACCCTGTTCCTCAGCACGGTGTGGTTGAAGGTGTAGATGTTCACCAGCTCGCTGTTCACCCAGTCCGAGTAGATCTTGTCAAACTCGGCCTCCTTCTGGGAGACGGTCTTGGCAGGCGGGGGCTCGGGCAGCACCGGCGCCAGCAGCAGCAGGACGAGGGGCAGGCGCAGGGCCAGCATGGCCGGATCCCCGGCGCTTCTCCCGGGGCTGGTGCTGGTGCTGGCGCTGGCGCTGGGCGCGGGCAACTTCCAGCATCACCAGGGGCAGCAGCCTTTAGACCTGGCCACATTGAGCAATCTGGACCATTTCCTGCTGCGCCGGCCAGGCGCCCAGTGGGAGGGGACGCCTCTGACTCAGGCTGGCGCAGGCCAGGCCAGGCCAGGCCAGGGCGGGTCACAGGTGCCTTGGGGTGCAGCTTCCGGGGGCCTGGGTCACGGGTGTCCCTGGGGCTCAGCTCCCGGGGAAGGATGGCAGCACGCGACCCTGGTCAGGCTGGCAGGTGGCCCCCTGCCCCAGCCCTCCCCTGCCCGGCCGCAAGCCCCCAGGCCTAGCCCGGCCGCAAGCCCCAGCCCCGCTGCAGCCCCCCAGGCCCACCCCGGCTGCAAGCGCCCAGCCCGCCCCAAGGCCCCCGGCCCCGGCCCCGGCCCCGGCCCCGGCCCCAGCCCCCCTGGCCCCGGCCGATACTTTGTGTCCTCCGAGTGCAACAAGCCCGGCTGTAAACACTGGGTTGCAGGTGACGTCACCCGGCTGACACACTCTTAAAGGGCCAGGCCGCAGGAGGCTCCTGCAGGGGGGGCCTGCTGGGGGCGGGGGAGGATGGGGCTTGCCCCTCCCCGTGCAGCCCCCCATGCTGGGGAAGGGGCCGGGAAGGCGAGTGCTCTGCAAAGCCCGAGGTGGGCTGCATGGCCCCCCCTTCCCAGGGGCTGGAGATACGGGGCGGTGGGCACTGGTGGGGGACGAGCTAGTTAGCAGCAGGGGGAGGATTTCCTACAGCCCCCAGCCCCATGGCGGGCATTGGGGCAAGACCGGCTGCAGCCCCAGCCCCGTTGGTGTCAGCGCGGCGGCCAAGGGGGAGCGTTGGTACCAGGCAGAGGGAATCAGCCTCGTCCAGCGCGGGGTGGCTGCAGGGATCCTGCTCAGGCCTCGGCGCTCAGCGCCTGGACCCTCTGGCTAGGCTGCACTGGGGGAGCAGGGCCACCAAGGCCTCCTGCCACGGCTCCAGCTGCTGGGGAGCGGGGGCACTTGCCCGCAAGCTGCTGGCGGGGGCGTTGCACGGCCCAGCCTTCGCCTGGCCTCTGCCCTCTGCCTAGCAGGCACTTAGCACTGGTCAGTCCAGCGGTCCTGGAGCCGTGGGCATTTCTGAGCATGTCTCCATCCAGGTTTGGGGCCCATTGCTTTGGCATATGGTGCTGCCTTTTGTATGGGGCAGGGCTCTGTTTTTACCCCTTTTGCAGCATCACGCCAGACCTGCTCCTTGAGGTGTCAGGAAGGCCCGTGAATGCAAGTCCAGGCTGCAGTGGCCTTGCCTGAAAGGGCTATTGGCCTGTTTTGCTTTCCCGTTGCCAATCAGCAGAAGATGCATTTGGAAAAGAAGGCATGGCTGGAACCCAGCTGGGAAAAGCGGTTGTGCGGCAGAGCTCTCCAAGCAGGAGGGACCAAGGCGGGCAGCAGCCCCCCGGAGAGTGCCCCCTCGCCCCGTGTGCCCCGACTGCTCGCCCCTGCCTGGGGAGTGGTGCATTGGCCACACACAGCAAAGCCGGCGCCCGGCTGTCGCCTCTCCAGAGCAGCAGCCCTTCAGGCAACCAGCACCTCTCACCCCGGCGAAGGCCTCGCCCTGCGCTCAAGGGACAGATCACACTCATCTGTCTCATCGGACACCGCAGCCACACTCACAGCTCCCCCCTCACCCCGTGGCTCCGTGACAGCAATGGTGCTTGGAAGCATTTCTGCAAGGATCCAGTTCCTTGTAAGGTACCTCTGCATCTTCCTGCAAGGAGAGATTCTGCTTAGGGTTCATCTCCGCTCGCCAGCAGGCACACTTGAGATGTGCTTGCTCTGCCTGGGGCAGAAGGCAAATCCTGAAGAAGTAGAGAGCACATTTGTCTCATCTCACATCCCAACACGCTCCGTGTGCTGCAGCAAGGGGACAGACTGCCCCTCACATTGCCCCGGGGAGTACAGGAGCAAAAGGAAAACCCTACCAGGGCTGAGCTGCAACGCACAGTCAGATGCAGCAGGTAACTCTTCACATCTGGGCCAGCAGCAGCCACTGTTCCCTCTTAGAGGGAGACCTTAGTTCAGCTTATCGCTGGTACCATGAGTCACGCCGCTGGCTTGTGGGGGAGGTTTCCAGCCAGAAGCAAAGCATCTGCCACATCTTCTTGAGTGCCGCCACTTGGTTGCACCTGTGTAGGACCCTCCCCTGCCAACGTGCACATCCACAGGGCACAGTGCGAGCAACGTGGGAACAAACAGCAAGACAGTGGCAGGTGACAGCAGAATGACGCTAGAGGGCACTCCGGCCTCCCATCCAGGGGCTGTCGCTGCCAGGGCCCACACGGATGGGAGCACAGCCCCCTGCGAATGTTAGACAGGAGTGCGAGGGGGATCTGGGAGGCCAGAGGGGACATTTCTTTGGCCTTTTCACTCGGACCTTGGGTTTTTGCCTGGAGATCGCTGCAAAACTACCTTTCATTTATTTAGAGCATCCGCTGTCACCCAGGTTCCCAAAACAAGGGGCAAGCTCAACAGCTGTCTTGGAGGTGGACCGTTCCCATAACACTTGATGCTCATGCTCTTCCGGTCCCTGTGGAAAGGGCCCCTTGCCCTGCTCTCCAGCAGCAGCCGGGCTGGGGAAGCCCTCTGCCCAGCCGAGACCACAACAGTTCAGGGCAGTGACAGCGCAGGGCCTGCCAAGCTGCTGCTCCTCACCCCCAGCCATGTGGACTTGGGCTTGGGAGCCAGAACCCAAAGAGCTTCTGCTTCAGCTCAGGAGACGAGGGCAATGCCTCCCTTCCTGTTCATAGATTCATAGATGTTAGGGTCGGAAGGGACCTCAATAGATCATCAAGTCCGACCCCCTGCATAAGCAGGAAAGAGTGCTGGGTCTAAATGACCCCAGCTAGATGCTCATCTAACCTCCTCTTGAAGACCCCCAGGGTAGGGGAGAGCACCACCTCCCTTGGGAGCCCGTTCCAGACCTTGGCCACTCGAACTGTGAAGAAGTTCTTCCTAATGTCCAGTCTAAATCTGCTCTCTGCTAGCTTGTGGCCATTGTTTCTTGTAACCCCCGGGGGCGCCTTGGTGAATAAATCCTCACCAATTCCCTTCTGTGCCCCCGTGATGAACTTATAGGCAGCCACAAGGTCGCCTCTCAACCTTCTCTTGCGGAGGCTGAAAAGGTCCAGTTTCTCTAGTCTCTCCTCGTAGGGCTTGGTCTGCAGGCCCTTGACCATACGAGTTGCCCTTCGCTGTACCCTCTCCAGGTTATCCGCATCCTTCTTGAAGTGCGGCGCCCAGAATTGCACGCAGTACTCCGACTGCGGTCTGACCAGCGCCCGATAGAGGGGAAGTATCACCTCCCTGGACCTATTCGTCATGCATCTGCTGATGCACGATAAAGTGCCATTGGCTTTTCTGATGGCTTCGTCACACTGCCGGCTCATGTTCAACTTGGAGTCCACTAGGACTCCAAGATCCCTTTCCACCTCCGTGCCACCCAGCAGGTCATTCCCTAGGCTGTAGGTGTGCTGGACATTTTTCCTCCCTAGGTGCAGCACTTTGCATTTCTCCTTGTTGAACTGCATCCTGTTGTTTTCTGCCCACTTGTCCAACCTATCCAGGTCTGCCTGCAGCTGTTCCCTGCCCTCCGGCGTGTCCACTTCTCCCCATAGCTTTGTGTCATCTGCAAACTTGGACAGAGTACATTTCACTCCCTCGTCCAAGTCGCTGATGAAGACATTAAAGAGTATCGGTCCAAGGACCGAGCCCTGCGGGACCCCACTGCCCACACCCTTCCAGGTCGAGACCGACCCATCTACCACAACTCTTTGGGTGCGACCCTCTAGCCAATTCGCCAATTCGCCAATGTTCTTCCAAGACACCCCTCCCACCTGCACAGGGGTTGGTGATGCCTCAGGGCAGCCTGCTGGCAAACTCCCTTGCCCTTTTTAATATGTTTTAAGATCTGTGTGATCATGCTATAGGTTTATATCTAACCCTTCTCCTTGGGCACCTACAGTTCCCTAAGCAGGGCTGAACTATATGCCAAAGTGCAGGCTCGGCACGTCTCCTCTGCTGGACAAGCGCAAGAAGACAAAACACCAACGCAACCATGACTTATGTCTCCAAGGCCTTTCCCTCTGTGGCTGTCAGAGCACTGTGCAGGCCAGGACCCTCTGTGCCCCTCAGCGGAGGTGGCAGCACGAAAGGCGAGTCATTGGCGACTCTACCGGCGCATTCCCCATTCCACCGCATTTAAGCAGAAGTCAATATTCACTCTAGGGCCTGCGCTTATGTTACTTTGCCCACAAACCATCTGAACACAACGGTGCACAGACAGCCTGGGGCAGAACTAAAACTCAGCACCTGTTTGAAACCCATAAATCAATCATGACTGAGCCAGTGACTAAGAGAACAGAACCGGGCGGATTCAGATCAGAAGGGGCCAAACGCATGTGACTGAATGCCACAGGGTGAGTGCAGCCAGCTTCTACTGATGAAGGTTTTCTCGCCCTGCTTCGGCATCCGACGGGCAATAGCAGTTTGCAGCCATTAGCCACTACCCATTCCCCTGCGATCTGCTGAAGCACCCCATGGGAAGCTGGAGAAAGAGACACACCAGAACGCGGTGGGGTGAAACATTTACATTTATATTGAAATATGCACTAAACAGAGTGAGTTCTACCAGTCAATGCATTTTGCCAAAGCAGAATCAAAACTTATCCTGGGGAAGGTTCTGTCAGTGCCCCGCGGCGCGGCAGGGCCCCCCGGCTTGATGGTCACCGCAGATCAGGACTGCACACTGCGAGCTTTCAGCCTTCGAGGTCCCCACCCTGGGCCTGGAGGCCTCTGCTTGCACCTGCATGCAAGGCCAGGACTCTCTCCTCTCAGCCTTTCCTTTGCATTTCCTTTACTGCAATAAATATAAAATTGGCAATGCTCACACACCACAGCACAGGCGCGATTCCAGGCTTCAGCAGACAACTGTAAACCGCAACGAGCTCACTGAGGAAAACAACAGACGTTCAGAAAAGGCTGGTTCTTTCGCAGCCAGCCGGGTACAAGGGAAGAATTCGTAATGGCTAAGCACAGGCAGCTCCCACCAGCAGTCTCTAGACTTGCTCCCCGGAGCAGTCACCTACAGCTGAAGCAGCAGACGCTCTACACATCTCACGATCAGGCTCGTTTGGATACAAAAATATTCTGGCCTGACCCTCCCCACAGAACATGCGCTTGGGGATGTGGTCTTGTCACTTCTGCAGCAGGAACAGAACAGCAGCCGCGGGGTCCCAGATAAGGGAACGCGACTCTCGTTTTCGAGAGCCTCACCCATGGCTACACGCACTGGAGGTGGTCCGTGCAGACCGGAGATGAAGAGGGCAGTGCAGTAAAGAGCACGGCACCCTAGCAAGCCCAGCCTGAGTGCTGAGAGCCGTCCGAGCTGCTCACTCGTTACCCAAAGGACTTGCTAATCTGCCGACCCTGCCTCTCTCCAACCTCTGGCTCGCCACTGAATGCAGCCTCAGTCGTGAGGATGGTTCACTGGCAAGAGGTCAGTGCTTATTGAAGAACACGTTGCCAAACGGCAGCTGTTTCACCAATGCAGCGACACCAAAGGAAGAGGTATTTGTGTAAAATCAAATCAGCCTGATGCCTCTTCACTCTAGCCTCAAACCCCAAAGGATTCGTGGACCAGGAACCTGGGTTGTCTCTCCTCCCCCTAGCTAGGGCAGGACCAAGCCCCCTGCCTTCCCTTCCAACATTTCACTCACTTTCTTCCTCCTTATTGCCCAGCTCCTGCACTGGGACTTCTACCCTGTCAAAGGACTGAAGAATGATCCCTTAAGAGCCTATCCACAGAGCTTCTCACGCTGCAGGAGGGGGAATGGTAGCAGCACTGCTCAACACACTGGTGGAACAGGCCCCTGGCATACTCCCCCAGCCCCAGCTGGGCTGGGGAGGCGAGACCACAACCACTCCACTCCACACTAGTGCCACCACCTTGTCCTGGGAAGTGGAAGTCTCAGCCTATTTGTCAAACCTGTGTGTAGGCTACATACATGGGAAACAAAATACACGTTATGCATGCAATCCAGACAGAAACCCTGCTATGACCGACTCTACAGGAGCAGGGGAGCATAACTGGGACACGAATGGATTTCTTAATGCTAGATTAGAGCCTGCATTAAACAACAGAGCCCTTTCTTATAATAAAAGGGCACGCACAGTTAGGCTATATACAGTACCTACATACCTTTCGGTGTGGGGTGGAGAGAACAACCTAGATGGCTAAATAACCCATTCTCCTGTTACTGAGGACAGTGAATGGAACTCCTGTTTAAAAAAGAATTTTGAAACAAAAATCAGTTCCTCTTCAATTTACCTGCCACCAACCACCCTGACAGTTCAAGGCTGCAGACTTTACTAGCACTGAAGGCAGTGCGAAGTTCTGCATTGGCTGCTGTATGTTAGCTAGCTGTGATGTGACCCGTTCGGTGGGTTAACAGCACTGCTGAGCTCCAGTTCTGGTAGGTAAGTCAAGGAAGAACAAACTTTGTTTAAAAGGATTTTATTTTTAAGCGCGAGGGCTCTGCATTTGGGGTCTCAGACAGTTTCTTATTGAGAAGCAAAAGAGTTTTCCATTCACCGTTAAATGAAAGATGGTTGTATATCGTCATTAACAAACTATAATTAACCCTCTTATAAAAAAAAAACCACCTCTAGCGAGACAGAGTCCCTGCGAGCAGGCCACTCTCCACACTGGCTCCCTTGGCTGAAGGGGGGTGGGAAGGGGGAAGGCAGAACCCAGGAGAGGAAGAGGCTACATCTCGACTCAATTTTTTTACTGTAAAAGGCCTTGGCTGCTTGAATAAAATGTTTGTACAAGTAAAACAGACGCAATAAAGAAATATACACCTTAGAACTTGTAAAGCTTTAGACTGATTCCGACCTCGCAAAGGGGGTAGCTGCACCTGGACCTTTTCTTTAAGAAAGAGGTGTAACAGTCATGCTTAAAAAAACAGAACCATGAACGTGAACAGCACTGCCGAGTCCTGTGGCACAGGCATCGCAGCGGGCAGAACGTCAGTTTTACACGTCTGGGGCAATGACGGGGCTGCATGACATGTACTGGAAAGTGAAGCTCCTATCTCAAGGACTAGTAACAGCTGGCAACAGTGGACACAAATGAGAACAAAGAACAAGTTCTATTAGAGACATGGTCTAGGGGAGACGTGATATCCAGCGGCACCCAAACAAGACTGCCCACAGATGAAGCAACAATGGAATGAAGTTTGCCACAGACAAGGTAAAATAAGCACATGAACGATATCAGGGGAGTGTTAAATGAGTTCAGTTCAGCTAATGCTTTGCTTTTTCACATATCTGAATTCCAGTTACATTGGATTTTATACTGCCTCAAAAAGAGAGAGCCAGAAAGCAACAAGCGTAATTGGGGGGAAGAGGGGTGGGGAAGGAAGGAAAAACCCTAGTAAAGACAATTTTAAAAGATGGAAACTGTTTTTGAAAAAAATGCAGCCGTTTTGTTTTTAGCAGGTGGAATGTGATTCTGGTTCACAAGCTAATTACACAGAGCACAATCCCTAAGGCAGGGCAGGCTAAGCCACGAGCTGTGCATGGTTATTACAGACTGACAGGGTTCTAGGGCAACCATAGAGCAATACCGCACGCGAGGGGCACAGAGGTGACTGCGTTGTTCGCATTTTGAATGAGGAATGGTTTAAAAGTAAAATTCTTCTTCGGTGAATTTCCTCCTGCAGTAAAACAAATCAGCCCTGCCCTTCCTTATGTACAAGACCAGTGTGACATTAGCCCTCCCCGTCAAAACACTAGATATGAACATCCGGTAACATTCTACAATGGAAAGTGCTTTAAGAAAGAAGGATTCTGTAGTGCCAGTGATGGGGCTGGGATGATGTTAACACTGATGCTAGCTGGTCAAGCCAGAGCGGCTTGCTTCTCCTCCGGGGTCTCCTCCAGTAGCTGCATGATCAGTTCGTGGAGGGGTTTGCAGATCTTTGCGTAGCCCCCTCCTGTCAGGTGCAGGAAGTCGAACATGTCGTGGCATGAGATGGTGCCGTCCGAGTGCACAAAGCCCATGTCGACATCCAGGAGCTGGACGTTGGGGAGTTTGGGGAGCGAGGCCTTTAGCAGCTGGTTCACCTTGGCGTTCTTCTGTCGCAGAGGGTTTGGCTTCTCGCCTCGAGGTAGCAGGCCCTGATGCAGGACAGGGACAAAGAAAAGCTTTTACATGATTTGGACAACAGGGTAGTTCACGGACACTTGGTCTGAGTTTCTCACTCTCACCCTCTGCACATCTGATTCTGACCCTACTTCTAAACTGAAACCATCCAAAGATGACAAGCCAAAGCATGTGGAACCTGCTCCTCCGCTGGCTGCAGCATACATTAAATCCTGCTGTCCTTCTCTTGGGCAGCTCTACTTGCAACAGAAAGACGCACACAGTCTGGGCAGGAGTGTGGAGAAATTCTAGTTCCAACCCTACTGTCAACCCTCATCCCCTGGAGTGACACCTCAACCTCAGCTTCTCTGTCTGGGACAGTGACATCTCCCATAAGGAGATAAGCACGATTTACAGCTGAAGGGAGTTAGAAGGGTGAGAGCGCATTTGTACGGCTAACAGGAAGAGACATCTTTAAGTAGGTACTCCTGAGAATAACAATGATCATCCTCCCCTTAACATGAAAAGGTCACTCCCCACAGCACCTGGACACAGGTACAGAGACCACCTGGGTTAGTCCAGTGGTGCCATGTTATCACAACCCTCCAAGCTGCGTACCAGCACGATAATTTTGGCCTGTGGCTGTTGGGTATTTATCAGCCGCACGATGGCCTCGATTCCGCCTGCTACTTCGTCTGCTGTGTTTTCATGGTTATTTGTTCCAACCCAGACAACGATGACCTACAAGGAGGAAAAAGGAACTGTACAGCAGAATACACAAGGAGGAGGAGTGGGAACAGCCATGCTAGCTCTGTTGGCATGGTAAATATGCAGGCTGTCTCTAACAAAGTTAGACAAAACAATTCAGAGTCAGGCTTAAATATTTAAGAAATCCATGCTGGAGCATATTCTCCACTGCCAGAAGTGGAGGCCCAGCATACCAGTCACTTTCCACAGCCCTCCCACCCAGAGTCATGTCAAGAGAAGCCATTCTGATCTGCAGGAAGACAGGTCTAACATCTCTTCCCTTGTACGCTGTGCCCAATGCAGACTCCTACAATGCCTTACAGCTCATCTGCCCTCCCAACACACCACACGCGCATAATTTAGACTAAGATTTTTGGGAGAAGACAGGCTATTTCCCTTCAAGGTCCTATGTACAGCCTGGTCACTAAAACAAAACCCTTCTACAGCAGCTTTTCACTTTTAGGCATTAAGCAGTACAGCGAGTCATGAACGTGCTAAGCAGGGGCTCTCTCAATTGAGTCTCTGTTGTATGTCTGCTGTGGTCACCTGTGCGCTGTCCAGTATCACAGTCCCTACGTGCACTGTACAGCTTACAGTGTGAAACTAGACCTGTTGACAGCACATACGGCAGTGTGAGCGCCCACCCAAGGCTCTCACACTGGGAATCCACCCAGACAGCACATACGACACAGCTCTGTTAACCTATGCTGTTCTCCAAAGTTACAACACCCTCCCCTTCCCAGAGCTCTGCCAATGCCTCTTGATCCTAATTTGCACACAACTTGCTTTTCCTACCCCATTACAGATCACCCCTGGCTAAGAGCAATAAATCTGTTGGTCTGAGCAGTGCTCACTCTAGGGCCTACAATAGATCATTGGCGACTTAATTCAATTAATTAATTTTTCCAGTTTGCAACTCTATCTCCAGAGGATCAAGAACACTACTGGACACCTTTTAAATCCACTCTGCTTAGCTGGCCAAACAACTGTTCCAGGACATCGTGCGCATTCAGTGCCAGCCTTTGCTCAGACAAGTATAGTAACTCCTTTCAGAGTGGAGCACTAAAGAAGTAGGTAGAAGTCCTTTAATCAGAGAGGAACTGTGATTTGGTGCCCTCAGTTCTGCACTGGGCAAATACTCACTAAGACATTGTTCTTTCATTCAGAAAAGCATAAAAGCCAGCTCTGTGTCCACTTATACCTTAGGTTTAATGTTCTCCAGTTCACCGTTCTTCAGCCTCCATAGAACATGTCCTGTTGTGTCCCCACCTATCCCAAAGTTCAGTGCGTGAAGCGGTGAGAAAAGCTCGCGCCAGATCTGTAACCAGAAACCAATTCATTATTTCAAGTCAAACACCTCTGATGACCAAAACCCCAAACTCTTCATCAGCAGGCAGTTCACACAGCAAAAGCAAGACTCATGAGGAGGTACGGCACTGACGCTGTCAAGCAGCTCAGCTCTGCACCTGGCTTGGGCCTTTATTCCTCCCAGCCCTGGGAGCGTGGCAAGAGGGAGATGCTCCAGAGAACCTCAACCAGCGCAGGAGGGATGTAAGCTGCTGAAGGAGGGAGTTGTCTCCGGTCATGGCTAGAATCAGAGCTCCGCTGAACATGGGGCATCCGAGGAGGGAATGTAAATGAAACAGCAGCACCTCTCACTGTCTAAGCAGTTCTAAAACTACAATCCAAATGGTCACATGGACACGGAGTCTCTCCAGGCAGAACAGTCTGGTCACCATGACTGATCAGACAGGAGAGGAAGGATCCATTTTCATCAGTATCCTACCTGCTGCAGTCTAATCTTTGGATGCTGGCAATGGGGAGTCTACAGCACCCCCTCTCTTTGCCAGCATAAGCACATCTGGATGGCACGTGCAGGAGCCTCTCTGGCAAAGGAAAGACACCCCTGCCCCAATGTCAATCAAGTGCTGGCGAGGGCTCCTACACTGACTGCAGCGGTCAGACGGTGGCGGGGGTCACAACAGGGATCCAAGGGACAGAATTGGAGAGCGTGCAGTGAATCCAAGGCGAAGAGAGACTCCAGGGAAAATAGGGATCAGAGGAAGGAGACCTCTAGTGTTTGACAAGCCAGGGCGGGAGGGACCTAGTAAGAAGAGGGAATGCAGAGGTCCAAGGTTCTGAAAGCAGCTGACAAGGCAGGGGTACAAGCGGGAAGGGGCAGGAGGCACTGTGCACAGCACGGGTTCCCAAGTAATGAGAGGCAACGTCCTGTTCATCTACCCCACAATGTCACCCCCCTCAGGAATACCTCGTATTGCTGTAGCAACTGCACCATGGAGTCACCCACAAACAGCACGTCGGGCTCCTTGTCTTTGCAGTCGAGGACAAATCTGTTGTGCTGTTTGAGAGAAAGCAGCAGCGTAAACCCCAATTGACAGTTCCCCTTTGGTGCTGGCAGCCCAGGCACTTGCCCAACCAGCTCCCCTGCTACCAGGCTCTGTGACAGTCCATCCCACTTGTCTCTCAGGCTTGGTTCTTTGGATCAAGCTCTTCCCCCCTGTCCTACACAAGTCCTAACGCTTTAAATGGCCATTCTATCTGGCTACCCTGCTTCAAAACACGGCTTCTGGGTGATGCCACCAAGCTGCTTTTTGTCTTTGGCTCATAAGCAGACATCCACAGTGCTGCCAGCTTCTGGGTAGCTGACCTGCTCTAGCCATATAGTCAGAAACGTGTGCGCCATTATTCTGCCCATCATGCACCTGAAGGCCTTGCAGCTTGCTAGCAAAGAGGACCCCACCTAATTTGGTCGCTGCGTTATCTGATCTTACCTGTGACATCCATCTGTCATCTCCCTGAATATCTTCAGCGGCATGTGGAACTGCTGCTGGATTTGAGTCTCCCTGGCTCATTCTATTCCTGTTGAAACAACATTTAATATGTGTTACACTGCACAGTGAAAGTCCCCTGCAACGCACACAAACAGAGTCAAGACTAGCGCTGGCTTGGCTTGAAAGCTCTGCATTTAGGGATATTCATGACTATCAGTTTACATATTCTGCTGAAAACCAGTGTACCTAGGAGATTAGTTTCAGTCAATTGTATTCCATGAAGAAATGTCAAATAGTCCCTGCGGCCTGATCCTACTAACCTCTGATCAGCGGCATCCAGGAAGGGACATAGGCCACAGAAATGGGCTTGTATCTGCTGAAGCACATCTCAGCCGTGCTCATTTCTCATGATACCCTGATATAATAGAAGCTAATAATCTCAGGATTAGCCACTACTTGCACACTGATACCCAGCTTAGAGCTACTGATACACGTGTACACTTCAGGTGGATTAGCTGGCTTCGTACACGAGCAGCCCCTGTGGTCTGGGAGGATTTATGCAAAAAACATTAGAACGGGACACTGAGACGGTGCCTCCAAAATCCTTCTGGCTGCTGCTAGGGGAAGACCAAACTAAACCAAACCCCACACGCTTTATCCTGGAGCTCGTGTGGCAGCAGAGCTGGTAGTTCTGTTTCTCAATCCACACAGGCGACTGATGTTTAAATGAGACCTCAGAAAGAGGAATGGGATGGAGCTAGGAGACCATGAAGGAAGTGGAGGGAAGGTTGCAGAAGACAAGCCTAGAATTAGATGCCAAATGGAAAGCCACCCGGTCCTTTCTGGCACATGCCAATGATGGGAAATGAGAAAACCCAAATCCAAGTGCTCGGGGCTTTAAGACTCCATTGGGACAGGGTGGGAGGAGGAGGAGGCTAGAAGGGAGTAATTCACCCTGCAGCTTTTCTCCAGACTACAAGTTGAGGGAGCGAGCAATATCTCTCAGTCTTTTCGGACAGACATAAATAAGCTTTAGAAACTGCTAATGCTATCCAGGTCTGCAAAGGTACAGTTTCTCTGAACGTGTGCTATACACACATACACTGTGAAACCTTCTTATTAAGCCATTTTTCTCCAGAGAAGATTTCTGGCTGCCCAAAGACGCTACTCTTTCCAGAGCTGCTACTGACTCGGACCAAAATCAGGGCACTCTTTTCACATAAGCAGATTCATTAGATTCAAGCTGGTTTGCAGCAAGTGGATTCTGTTGCATTATATCCCGGTAGTTTATTCCTCTATCCGTGCGATTTTAACAGCACAACCACATAACAACCATACCCGCAAAGAACTGAATCCATGACATTTACAACTGCCCTGTGACAATCTGAAGCCCGGTACACACCGAATTATCCAGCTGTCCCACACACTCACCAAGAGCTTGAAGGTAAGCAGCTCGAGAGAGGACAGGGCTCTCTCGCAAAACCAACTTTTTCTGACACAAGAGATGACTGACACCAATGTTTATTCCAACGTGGCTAATTTGTTATACAGCAGTATGTAAACATCCACCCTGCATTTATGGAGCGAGCGCCGCACGAGAGCCTAACAGACGGAGAACTTGCCAAAACTCGGCGCATGGCTCCCGTGCTCCCTTGACAACAGGAAGTGCAGGATTCTTTCTATGCAGACAAAGGGTTTGGTGCATAACAGACCTTACTCATTTCAGTGAAAAGAGTTTCGAGTTTCCAGAAGTTTAATGGAAACCTTTCGTGTCTGCGCTGTCCGAAAGGGAGCAAAGTAAAAAGTCTTCTACACACAGAAAAGCTTGCTGTACCAACTCAGACCGCAGCTCCATCTTGGTTGGTGGCCTGCAGCAACCAATTGCCAAAATGTCAAAAACAAAAAAGAAAGCTCAATATCCCAAGCCCAAGAACACGTACATTTTTACACCAGATCAATCTGTCTGGCTCAATGCTCCGTGCTCGGCAACAACCAGCACCAGAGACGTCAAGCATCCCACAGCGGCCCCAAATGTCTAGTCAGACCCTAAGAAAGTCCCAAGTTTTACTGAAGATTGGCTCAGAGCCTGACACGACGATACTTTAACATTGGGGGGAAGACGGCACACGATCTCCTGCTCTGTCAGAATCCTGAATATTTTTCTCACCCATATCAACGACCAATACCTTTTTGAAGGCTGCACGCTACGGGGAGAGGAAGGAGAGAGACGACGTAGAAGGTTGAGAGGCGACCTTGTGGCCGCCTATAAGTTCATCACGGGGGCACAGAAGGGAACTGGTGAGGATTTATTCACCAAGGCGCCCCCGGGGGTTACAAGAAACAATGGCCACAAGCTAGCAGAGAGCAGATTTAGATTGGACATTAGGAAGAACTTCTTCCCAGTTCGAGTGGCCAAGGTCTGGAACGGGCTCCCAAGGGAGGTGGTGCTCTCCCCTACCCTGGGGGTCTTCAAGAGGAGGTTGGATATGCATCTAGCTGGGGTCATCTAGACCCAGCACTCTTTCCTGCTTATGCAGGGGGTCGGACTCGATGATCTATTGAGGTCCCTTCCGACCCTAACATCTATGAATCTATGAATCTATGACGCACACGATCCTAGCTACCCTCTCTCTAACGGGCATCAAACTGACACCGGTTTCCGCCCACCCGTAATACCTAGCGCCTCTTCCAACATATTCACACATTCCCAAGAACACGGCACAAGAGACCCACGCGCAAATCCAGAGACGCTGAGAAAACACAGCAGCTGGAAAGAGCCAGGAAGAGAGTGGGAGGCTTGCGGCCCATACACAACCACGTGCATCGGCCGCCGCGTCGGACACCGCCAGTCCTGCAACAAGCCAAAGCCCCCTCGAGTCTTTTGCACTAAGCGCTTCAACCGGACCCCGGTCCATCCAGATTTCTTCCTTTATGAAATGTCAGGAAATATTCCTCTCTTGTAACCTCCACCTCCGTTGCGGCCAAGACGCAAACCAAACCCCAGCCTGACAGTTGCGGGAGGAGAGGAACGCCGCCGCCGTTCGACTGGGGTGAGAAGTCCCTCGTTGAGGATACCGGGTGGGAGCTACGCTATGACCGATCCACGTCGCCTGCCCTTTACCTCCGTGAAGACAAGCAGTGCTAATTTTCCTCGCCGGCCTGTTTTACTCAAAACACGACCCGTGAGGAGATGACAGGGGACAGGTGAGATGTCACCCACCGGGGGCCTGTCTACATGACGCGACGCGCGCGAAGCGGGCATCTCTCCTTCCCGCTGTAGCAGCAGCGTCGCATCTGGATCCGCACGCGTCAGTCAGGGCAGGGCGCAAGGTGAGGCCCCCAGACTGCTGGCGCTGTGGGATGCTCAGGCAGCGCTCGCGGGCGAGGGGTCTTGTCGTGCCCGAGGTCCGTCGGGAGCTGTCACGCCATCGCCCTTCACCGGAAACAGACACGACACCCCGCCGTGTTCCCGGGGGGAAACGAGCGCCTGCCCCGGGGGGGGGAGGGGGAAGGGGCACCGCTGCGGATCCGACCCGCGCGCACACGCACCCCGGCGCCCGCGCCCCGCCGCAGCCCGGGCCCAACTGCAGGGCCCCCGCGTCTGCGCCCGCGGGCCCGCCTGCCCTCCCGGCCGGCCCGGCCCGGCCCGGCCCGGCGCCCCGGGGCAGGGGCGGGCCGCACTCACGCACCCCGGCTGCGTCTGCGGCTCCCCCCGCGACTCCATCGCTGTCGGCCGGGCGCTCCCTCCCCTCGGCCCCGGGTCGCTGCTGCGCCTGCGCCCCGCGCCACTTCCGCTTCCGTTCCGCCGCGCCCGCCAATCACCTTCGGGCCTTAGCCGGAAGTCCCGCCCACGCCGCCTCCGGCTGGGCCTGCCCCCGCCCCTAGGGGGCGCTACGGAAAGGCGGAGGGCGCTCGGGCTCCGGGGGGCGTGTGACGTGGCTCAGGGGAGCGTGATGATGTCAGAGGGTCGCTGGATGCCAGAGGGCCCTGGGAAGCTGTCACTGCGAAGCGATGGCATCACTGCGAAGCCATGGTGTCACTGCGAAGCCACAATGTCATTGTGGAGCGATGATGTCATTGTGAAGCGATTATGTCATTGTGAGACCATGATGTGACTGTGAAGCCATGGTGTCACGACGAAACAATGACTTGACTGCAAAGCCATGGTGTGACTGTGAAGCCACGATGTCACTGTGAAGCCATGATGCCACTGCGAAGCGATGATGTCAATGTGAAGCAGTCATGCCACTGTGAAACGATGTCACTGCGAAGCCACGATGCGTGCGGCGACATGCGGACCGAATCGAAGGCGGCGGTCGGTCGGTGGCTTTTGAATCCCCTGTCATGATGCCGGGCCCAGCCGCGAGGCCGAGTCCGTCCCTCTCGACGCCACGCCCCTGCCACGCGAGGCGCTTTTGATGAGCCCGCAGCCGTGCCCTGCGTCGCGCCAGGTCGCCGCCGTGGTTGTGACTCCTCCTCTCCAGCTGAGCGGGCGGGCGCCATCCTGCGGCGGGGGGGCGAGGGGGACATGTCCAGGCAGCCCGACCGCCGGGGCTTTCTCGAGACGTTTCTTGCAACACGACGGCTCGCAGCTTCGTCGTGCACCAGCACCGTCACCTCGTGTGATCACCGTGCGTCGCGCCATCTAATAATTCATCACGGTCGAGGCGCTCGGCGGCGCCGGGCTGCGCGCGCTGCTTGGCCTGCCTCTCGAACCCGCTGCGCATCATTTGGCATCGGGGAGCATCGGGTTTCTCATGGATTTACTGGAAGAAACGAATCCTCTAAGGGTAAGTCGCTGGCTATGAAAAAGTACCCACCGGAGAACTACCTGAGTAGCAAAAAGGATCGTTGAAAGCCAGATCTGTATAGACTGTCGGGTGTTTATGAAACCAGATTTTACCTTTGCTTATCTCTAGTACTTACAACATCCATTTAAGATGAAAAATGGCATTTCTCAGCCTGCTGCTTTTGCTCTTGTGTGCGGCAAACACAGATCTTTCTGTCCGCGTTTCTGACGGTCTGAAACGTAGTCGGCTCGGTTTGCTGACGTCCGTTTCCAAGCACGTACAGCTCTGATTGTATCAGCACAGTCCTGAGAAAAGGATGTCGTAGTTTAGCCGCCGAGTAGCCCGCAGGGGGTGCCAACACCTCAGTTTTGTTGGCCTTACACAGATGTGCCATCGTCTCCAAATGTGGTTATCCAACCCCATTGGTCATTGGATGTGTATTTAAAAGAGCTGAGCACCCAGCAGCTGTTGCTGACTTCAGTGGGTGCTGGTGGGAGCCCTTCATTTCTCCAGATGCGACCACCGACTCTATATCGAGGTACCCTGTCCCAGTCCTGTTCTACCAAAGTCCACGGTCCCAATTCATGCCAGATTCTGGCTGTGTGAGGTGGACACCAGTCCCGTGGCCACTGACTTCAGACCCACCAAACTCATTACACACACACAGCTCACCGTCAGCTGGGAACGAACGACTGTTTATTTCATCCGGATCTGAGTCGGGTATGCGGAGACGAGCAGCGCACTACCCTGTCACCAGCCCCCGGAGATATTCAGTCCCTGCCCAGGCCAGTTGTACAGGAGGATCATACTGACCTCAGTTAACTTGTGACACAAATGTTTTCCCGATATGAGGCCTGATTTTTGTTCTCTCGCCAGCTGAATCACTCCACTCTCATTCATTTCATGCAGCGCTGTAGCCATTTTAAGAGGTTTATTCTGTTAATCCGCCGGCTCACATGTTATCTTTTAAAGAGGGATTCAGGTCATTTTATCCCTTTTAAAGCCTTGAGGATTCCCACATGCTTAAGAACATCTTTGCGGCACAGTTGTGAGCTTTCTTCTGCCCGAGCAGGTTTAGGAAACGCTCAGTGTCATTTCTGCCAGGTGCCATTTCTGCCATCACTGTGGACGGGTGTGACATGCTCTTACCCTCCTCCCCCAGAAAGCAAGCAGATGGCCCAGTTCAGCTTCAGAACCCCCATTTTGGGAATATTGCATACTCTGAGTAGCGTTTTACAAAGCACCTCACGCACCAAGAAGCCTACATGCTGCTGTCCTGAATCAAGAGCTTAAAAAAATTCTACCCGTTCTGAACAGGGGTGATATTGAGGTCACCAAAGATAAAATCCTCCAGTTCAGAGGATGTGTCCTTGCCCTGTGGGTAGAAGGAGGTTTTTTTATGACAGTGGGGACTGCCTTTGGAACTGCAGCCACAGGCTGGAATAGACTGTCTACAAGGAAACTATGATACAAGTGTAGAGAAACAAATGAGTATGAGAGACAGAAAAAAGGAGTATAAATATTAGAGGCAATAAATATCATAAAGCCCTGCAGGGGAAAATTGATCCTGGGACAAACGGCCCAAAACTTAGCAAAGGGAACTGTCATCAGGAGCTAGTGGGGTTCAGGAGAGTGTCAGGGGCGTCCAGAGATTTTTACCTTTGGGTTGGTGTTTTCAGCCCACCCGTGGCCAGGAGAAATTTCAGATGGTCACACATTCTTGATCGTTGAGTAGCATGGAGACCTGCCCACTAAGAACCGGACTGAGGCTACTGTCTCTTATATATATGTCACACTCAGGGCCATGAGACTGACATGTAATAAGTGCTGAATGTTCTGGCTGATGCCTGTGTCAGACATGAGAAAATGGCACATAGGCAGCAGAGATGGTGCATAAACTGCACCCACTCATCCAAATACCATTTTCATGTGGGGCCACCTGAGAGTGGGAATTCCCTGAGCTAGGGACCTTTGAGAACTGAAGCTGAAGCTGGGAAAGAAGAAAGACCAAAGTAGCTCATGTGATTTTCTGAACCTGCAAACCACAATCTGGTGAAAATCCTGCAGAGAGAAGCCAGGCAGATCTCTGCACGCTAATAGCATCATGGAAGACTTAAGTGATACTTGATCATAGAAATTCTGAGTCTTAATACGAGGTAAAGAGGAACTGTTGTTTGTTTAAAATAAACAGGCTCCAGACCATTTCAAATCCTGGTCTTCTCTGCTGCTTGTTGTGTAATGTCCCTCTTTTGCGGGTACTTGAGATACATGCAGCCTGCAGGGGTGGGGGCCTTTAGGTTCTTTAGTGACTCAAATCAGGCTGAGTGACAGTTTAAACGCCTGGGAGCCTTTGGCCAGGGAATTTATCTGTGATCTGATCACAGTCTGACTTTCACGGGATAGTGGGGCAGCAGAAAGTCACAGACCTTTACCCTTGAATGATTTAGTGTATTACAAAATTGATTCCAGAAGATCAGATTAAATTGCACAGTACATCACGTCAACGGACATTCAGGAGACCGAGATGCTGATCAGGTATGTTTTGTGCCTCGTTATTGGAGTGTCCCGATTTGTTCAGGTCTGATGGGCTGGGGGAGAAGAATTCATTAATTGTCTGGTTTTGCTGCCTGGACCTGGGCTCTGGGCAGCATATGAAGAACGCAGCCATGCTGGGAGGTTCAAAGAAGGGATCAGGTAAATACTCCTTTGCAGCTTGTGTTGTGGAGCTTCCCTTCACGTTTCCAACAACAATTAACTCTCACTCCATATGGCAAGCCTTACCTACAGACGCACAAAGAAGTCTGGTTGAAGATTAATCATTATTAAATAAAGTTGGTATCAGAAGCAATCAGCTGCTTTTTATTTTTTTTTAAGCATGTCATCAGTACACCTGCCTCTTGTTTTATGGGGAGATGCGGCTGGAGCGTTGCCGTGGGCAACAGCTAGACCACTTGAGGTTAATTCAGCAGTTTCCCTGGGCAACCTTGACAACAAACTTCTCTGGAACATCTTTAATGAATGAAAGACGCAGATAAATGAAAATTGATCCATGCAAAACTACTAATTAACGATGAGGTCAGACCCCTTGTGTCTGCATATCATGACCCGGGGCGAGGACTTCGGTCCGTGGATAGAAGGTTTGAGTTTTATTTGACTCAAAACTTCATGATTTTGCATCATTTAACTCTTGCATCTGAATTCAGTCCTCGCATATCCCTTTGGAGAAGTGGAGGGGCCTGGCATATGCCACATTTTTGAAACACAAGGTGATTAGTTCGCCCAAGAATTTTATATAGGACCGGGTCTTTGTGGATTATCCCTTGGCCACCTAAACACTGAGGTCAAATTTATTGCAGAGACCATTGTTTTAGGGTGACCCGAGTGACAGCGACCCCCGGGCTGCAGGCAGCCTTTGAGACCTAGTGATAGCAAGCGCTGTCTCCCTGGTCAGCGCACTGTCCTGGTACACGTCTCTGGCAAGTCCCTTTTCCAGAGTTCTTCAACAAGGGTCATTGTGACTTGGGTGCGAGGAGAAGAGCAGGAAGGGCCCGCGGGGTAAAAAACACTAAAGAGAGAGGAGAAAACATTCACAGCTTGTCCTTCCACTGCCTGGCTGCTGCAAGCTGTGCAGAGGGAACGTGAAGTGCCACCAGGTCTTGTATCATTGCAAATGACGAGGCAGGGCTTGGGGCAGTGGAGACTCAGGATCCGAGGTTTCCTCATCGTTTCTGGATTTTGATGTCAGTCGCCACAGTTAAACGTGGATTCATGTAGCAGCTTTTAGGGTGGAAGCAACAGGATTGTTGGTCTGTAAAGCAACCGTGAGCGATATCCCTCAGCTTCAGCTCTGACATGCATTACACTGCCTCGGGCTTTTTGATCTGCTCTCTCAGCCCCACCATTAGTTTCCATCACCCTCCTTTAGAGGCTTTTTTCTGCCATAGCGGGACTCTGCTTTCCATCCTCTGTTTTTGTTAGCCGGTAGCAACAGCAAGATCAAACAGAAGCAAGTAATTGCGACACTTGGCTGCTGCACTTTGCCCTGACTGCCTCACATGGACTTTTTGGAGCGTGCTGCTGTGCAGCGCTCTGGGATACAGGAAGTGGTGGGATGTTCCCCAGTTCTGACTGACCGTACCTCAGCTGTTCCAGTCCCTGGCGTTTCTTGGATAGACTGCCATGCCAAATGGGTCTGATATTTTGTGATGCATCTGAATGAAGGTAATAGTGAGGCCGGTAACCACATCAGGCCTTGTCTCCTGTGTTTGGTCTCCCTAAAGCAGCTAGCCCTGAACCTCCAGCTTTCCCGCAAAGCTGGAAATCCAACTCCCAGGATGCCACGCATTTAAAAGACAGTTGTAGAACTTTTAAAAAAGCTAAAAATTGCATTCTTTTGTTTGCCCTGCAAAAAAGAACAAAGCAGCTCTACAGATAAATAAAGGAAAAGCCCAGCCTAACACTTGAGAAGAGAATAGTTGAAGATTGAACTGAAATTTGGGGAAAGGAAATGAGAACAGATAAAAAGGGCTGTAATTAATACTCATTGTCCTTGAAGTGCAAATTGCAATGTACACATTTGCTTGGCACTGACTGCCTCTAAGTCAATGAACTCTGTAGGTTACTGATTACTATGAAATGGTTTTAATTCACTCTCTCCTGCACTCTTTTCCATATGTTCTTGCGAACGCACCCCACGGTGGCTGGGTTGGATTTGTGGAGACTCGACAGAGCTGGGCGAGAAGGGGGCGCTGCAGACGGAGTGAGGCACATGGGTGGGTAGATTCTGGGTGGGAGGTGCCGGGCTGCTGAGCTGAGGTGCGTTGGCAGAACAGCGTGAGAGTGTAACGTGTCCTGTTGCCCGGCTAGATTTTCATTTGCCACGAGAGGCCCTGGTTTGGAGCAGGGAGGGAACGGGTGATTTGCATGTATGTATTTTAAAGTGAAAATGGAAGTGCAAAGAATCCAGCCGTCTCCTGGTGAAGAGAAAACTCTTCTACCACGGTGAAATCACCAACATCAATACTCTGTAGCACTCAGTGTTTTCTCTCAGCCTGGGCTGACAGGGAGAGGGCAGTCACACACTGCCGTATTGCATCCGTGGGCCATCCTGAGCCTTCCCTGCTGCACTTTCCTTCCCTGATTTGCAGATGCCCCAGAAGCAGGGAGGAAACAGGAATGAAACCCCTGACTTCCAGCAGGAAGCAAGACTTTGTTGTAATTAAAGGAAATCAAGCACAGATACGTAAACACACAAAAAAATATCCAGGAAGATAGACACCTTGTGTCACTTGGCAGCAACATCCAGATTTGAGCATGGAAATGATTCTCACTTTACAGGCTTTGTGCCCAGGGATGTGGGAGAGCAATTCTGCTGTGAGCTGTCAGCTTTCTAGTTTAAGCTTCCCTCCTAGTAGTGACTACAGCATGAGTCAGTGATTCTTCTGACAAATAATTGTTGCAAATGAGCTTGTTGTGGTTTAAGTAAGGAGGGGGAGAGGAAGAAAAAGAGGGAGATTGAGCTATCAGGGAATAATATGGGTTCTTCCATTGGCTGGACAGCATGTCCATCGAAAGCTGCAGCTCGTGTGGCCTGTGGGCGCGATGCGAACCAAGGTTCTTCTCAAATCCCGAAGCAGAGCAGCGTGCTGGAGCCTACAGGGAGATAGATGGAGGGATTCTGGGGGTCAAAGGTGTGCCCTGATGTGGTGGCTCTCAGCTCGAGGCAGGGGATGTTGCTTGCTCCTTGTCTTGTTGGTTTTGCTGTCATTGTGCAGCCTATCAAGGGGGTTTCTGGAGTGCTGGAACCTGCTTGTAGCTTGTGGCCAGACTGTGGCATCTGCTAGCAACTTCAACCTGGTTCTTTTCTTCAGACTTTCTACGGTTGTTTTTTTTCACCCAGTGCATAGGAAGTTGCTGAGCTCTGTGTGGTCTCCTCTCTAACTCCCAGTTTTTTTCTCAGTTCTCTATAATGGTGTCTTCTGATTACCCAAACCCAGTGTTTCTTATCAGGCTCAGACCAGCATGTTTCATTTCAGCGTTCCTCCCTGATGTACCTTGGCCCACTATCGACTTTATTGCAGGGCTGAATGGGACATGTCGTATTCCTTGAGTGTCACGGGACCATCAATCCTAACTTGCCAATGCAAGAGTTGTTACTCCGGGAACCTCAAGGCTGTGCCCCCTTGCTTGTTCGCTCTCCCTGCCCCCAAACATAGAAGTCCTCCTTTCTCCAGTGCAGCCACCGCTAGACACCAGGTAAGAGTTTCTTTGTCTTGGCGCATGACTAGAAGTGGCTGCAAAAAAGACAAAAAAGCCCACACGGTCTGATCGTTTCAGACTACCCCCCCGCGGTATGTATTGGACCGAGCACTTCTGAAAAAATGGGTGACTAAGTAATGCAGAAGAGCGAGGTTTTCCACATCCTAAACCCGTGTTCATTGGCACATGCTTACTTTCAGATCCGGAGAGCACTATGATTGCAACAGTTTCAGAATGAAAGGCATCGGGAGAAACCCATGAGACGCTGAGAAGAACGAGGAGAGCTGTGGTTCAGGAGTAAATGGCAGGGTTGCAATGGTACTAGTCATAAAAACAAAACCTCCCATGAGCCAGGCGGAAAACTGCATGTCGTGAAGCATCGTATGCTGGGAAGTGTAGGAGTGGGGCACGAAGTGTGAGAGAGGTTCTGTGGACGCCCCTGGATCTGGTTTTGTTTTTTCCAGTAAGACTCCACTGTAGCAGCCTCTCAGCTCTTGAGAAACATCCCAGTGCTGAAGCCGGTTACTATGATCCCTCACCACTTCTGCTTCCCAGCAGGGGTTGCCATGGCCAGAGCTTCAGGATGTCGTCTAGTAATTAAAAACCGTGTTTCAGAATTGGGAACGTTGGGATGAACTTTGGGTAGTGAGCGCTCGCTGAGCAGCTTGAATAATCTGCTAAGTCTCATTACAACTGCGGTGGGAAGTCTGAATCACTAATAATGAGCTAAATCACTGCTGCACTCAAACGCTGGGCTTCTGCTGAGCTGAACCCACCCACACTCTCACTGATGTGGACAGGAGAAGCATTTGGTAACCAGCATTTTCATGACAGGCTGGAGAAACTATCCCAATAAAACCTGACTCCTTCCCCATGATGCTCGGGAGCCTTTGAAGCCAAGGGAAAGTCTGGCTTTGTGGTTTGGACAAGAACTTTGTAGGACAGAGTTTCTGGAACAAAGTGTGGTCAGTGCTGGCATATGGGTCAGGAGGAGGAAACGACCGAAAGGGAGAAGCCTTTCCTTGAATGTTCAATGTCATTTGACCTTGTGAGAGATTTATCTTCTAATTAAGTGGTGGCTGGTGCCCGGCATGAGGAATATGGGAGCTGCAACGAGTTGTGCTTTGCCAGCTGGGGTCACTGCAGTCAAAAGCTTTTCCTCAGGCAGCTTTAAAGGAGATGGGGAGAAACTTTTTCTTTCCCATAAACACTTCAGAGGGCAAAAAGCAAAACAGTTACGTTTTTACCTATTGTCATATGCAGGGATCCTGGTTTTCTCTGCTTTAAAAAAATCCCCGATTTTCAGTTAAAAAAAGTAACCCCCTAGCCATATTTTTCTGTGATTTAAATGAAACACCACTAATCTATCTATCTATCTATCTATCTATCTATCTATCTATCTATCTATCTATCTATCTATCTAATGGGTCTCTCTCTCTCTATAGATAGATAGAGCTAAAAAACCAGATCTATATCAATATAGATCTAGATATATCTGGATAGATAGATAGATAGATAGATCTATCTATACAGTGATGTTTCATTTTAACCATGGAAAAATGGGGATTGGGTTTTTTAACTGAAAATTGGGGATTTTTCTTAAGCAGAGAAATCCAGGATCCCTGGACTCATGTCATTAATGCCGGGGGCAGGTAGTGCAGAGTGTGGCTCAGAAGCCTCTTCTAGTGTCCTGCTGTCGGAGGAGAGGGTGAGCAAGCAACCTGTGCCTGGAAACAGGATTTCCTGCCTGCTCTTGTTGCTGTTTGGTACATTGACAAACCTCTGCTTTCAAAATAACCAGCCAGAGCACAGACCTCTGCACAGGGGTCAGTTTCCTTGAAGAAGGGGAGGGCAAGCATCCTGGCTCCATGGTTGGCAGCCTGTGCTCCACGGACCCTGCGAGCCTGCGCTCACGGACTACAATCACTATATAGATCGCGATAGGTTAGTGGTGTTTCGTTTAAATCACGGAAAAACGTGGATTGGGGCTTCCTTTGTTTTTTAACAAAAAATTGGGGATTTTTTTTTTTTAATTGGAGAAAACCCAGATCCCCGGTGGTATCTTTTATTAAATAAAGAGACTGCTCTAACTTTTATCTGAGCCCAATTTGCACAAAGCGAACTTTTCCAAGCGGGACATCCAACAACACGTTCAGCTGTCCTGCGAAATATGAATTTGTATTTCCACCTAGGAGAAATCTGACAACCTTTGCACTCTCCTGTGGCTGAGGGAGGGCACGTGGGTCCGAAAACCCAAGAGTTTTGGGGGGGTTTTTTTGCAAAATCTTGTTGGTGCAATAATGGGGATGTGGGTTTTTGCTGATTTAAAAAAAAATCCCCAATTTTAGGTTAAAACAAAGTAACCCCAAATGCACATTTTTATGTGATTTACATGAAACACCACTAATATATCTATATATAGCTCTATAGATAGATCTATATAGATACATCTATATAGCTATTTATATCTATGTATATATTACTGGTATTTCATATAAATCACAGAAAAAATGTGCATCTCTCTCTCTCTATATATATATATGGATATATATCTGTATCTGTAGATATATCGATATACCTAGATACATATCTGCCCCCCACCAGGTGCCTGTGGATGTATCTAGATATATCGGTCTGTCTCTCTCTATAGATGTATCTCTCTCTATATATACACACATCTAGGTATATCTACATACGGATCTCTGCATGGAGAGCGAACTATCTATATATAGCTATGCACAGATAGATGTATATAGATATACAGATACCTTTCTATATCGCTATAGATATATAGAGAGACACAGATATATAGTGATATTTCATTTTAATCATGACAAATGTGGCTTTGGGGGTTACTTCATTTTAAGCGACACCTGGGGATTTCTTTGAACCGGAGAACCCCGCGCTGACCCCCGCCCCTGCCCAGCAGCCGCGGCTCCCCCGCTCCCCACTGGGCTGCCGCCGCCGCTGTGCGCGCGGGACTCCCCACGGGGATTGCCCCTTGCCGCGCCCCGTAGCCGCCGGCCGTCCCGCCCCTTGCCGCCGGCTCCGCCAATGGCGCGCCTCGCCGGGCGTGACGCACGGAGCCGCGGCGTCGCTATGGCAGCCGGCCCCGCCCCGTGCGGATGATCTCACGCGGTGCCGCAGCCGGGGAGGGGGAGGGGCAGGCTCCTCGCGACAAGATGGCGGCGGCGGCGGCGGCGGCGGCTGCAGTGAGCGGCGGAGCGGCGGGGCCGCCCTCGGCCCCCGGCCCGCGCCTGCCCCCGGCGCCGCCGCCCCCCCGCCCGCCGGGGCCCGCGCGCATCGGCTACTACGAGGTGGAGCGCACCATCGGCAAGGGCAACTTCGCCGTGGTCAAGCTGGCCACGCACCTGGTCACCCGCGCCAAGGTGAGCTGAGGCGGCACCCGCCCGCTCGCCGCCCTGGGCCCTAAAGCCGGGACCTCGCGGGTGGGGGGCACACCAGCCCTTCATCCTCCTCCTCCTCGTCCTCACGCGCCGGCCCGTGGCAGCCACGCCGAGTGGCGGCAGGTCGCGGCGGGTGGCACTTCGTGGCCCTGTGGGCGGGGGGTGAGCTGCCCGTATCCGCGTCCCTGGTGTCGGGCGGAGGGGGGGCCATGAGCTCTGTCCCCCCCACGCTGCGCCGTCTGCCCCGGGGACGGGACCGAGCCGGGCGCTCGAGCGGGGTCCGGAGGGCTGGTGCCTTCAACCCTCCGCGGCCGGCACGAGCGCAGGCGAGCCGCTCGGCCCGTCGGCGGGACCAGCTGTCCGTCTCGGCGGACCCCCGCATCTCAACCGGGAGGGGAGCAAAAAGCCCCGTCCGGTTCGAAACCCAGGGCACGGTGGTGTGGAGGGGGGATCGGGAAGGGCTGGGCTGGCAGGTTTGCCGTTTCATGTGGCCTTGAAAGTAGCGAGGGGCTCGCGAGGCATTTACTCCTTCCATTTCCACGCAAACACCTGGAGGAAAGTAGAGCGGTCTGCGAAATGGCCCCGTTTGATGGTCTTAAAGGCGACTTTGATCCTGAGACACCAGCGCAGCGCCGTTGCAGAGCGTGCCAGCGGCCTCTTCCTGTTGCACTTGCACAGACGGGTGGATCGTGCAGCTTTAAAATTCAGCGTTTGAATCCCTGAACAGACTTGGCCCCCTTTCATCTTCTCGTTGGGAGAAGCTCGTTTGCTCTTCGGTGGCCCTCGCGCTGGAGCGCTGCCGGCCGGAGAAATGATCGCGGCAAGCGCGTCTCGTTTCGAAAATGCGGAGGTTGTTCCAGGTTTTAAAATTATGCTGAAGATGAAATTGGTTTGAGCAGCCTGAGGTTTGTCAGACTGCCCCGTCTGTTTTGGGAGGGCGCCTGTTGATCCGAGATGTATAATTGTTTCTGTTTGCTGTAGATATTTCACAAGTCACGAGGATTTCAGCGCGGTGCCTGAACCTTTCCACTTAAACTCTGTAGGTTCCTCTTTCCCAGCCCATCTGAAGGGGGACATGGGACCCCCCCAAACTTTTGCTCTGGTCAAATGTATTATAATATCAAGGCATTTTGAATTTGACGGCCGTTCAAAGCTGCATTGACACGCAGATAGTTGACAGGTGCCTCCTCTGCTTCGCAACAGGGGCCTGATGGGCCTTGCTGACGCAGGCGATGGTCACTTGACTACACTTGTCGACTGCGTGCCGGCGCTGTGGGAACACGAGTGGGGACGTTGGTCGTCCCAGCGGGTAGGGAGCTGGGGTTCAGAGATCTCTGCACAAGTTGTTGAAACAGAAAGGAACAGTTTGGCGATTTTGTTTTTGAGTTAACCAAGCCAGTAATTTAGGCTCAGTCCCTGGTTATGCAAACTTGGAATTGTGTGCTGCAAGAGGCTCTTCTGCTGGCGGGGCAGAAACTGGAGCTGTTGCTCTGAGCAAGATTCATCGGGCACCTGCAGGATATCTAGTTCTGTATCTCGCCTTTCTGTTTCCTGTCTCCTGTCCCCCCCGTCTCTTATTTGTTGTGGCATTTCACAAGAAACGTTTTTGTTTTTGTGCTAATCCTCCAAGTGACCTCTTGAATGAATTGTTCTCTGCACCATTTCCATGGATAAATCATCCGAGTGACTTCATTAGAATTCCAGCTCTGATCGGGCACTGAAGTTGCTTTCAGTGCCACGGTCTTGCAGAAGAGTGGAACAGTGTCTGCTGAAACAAGGGGTTTCATGTGTATTGCAGAGCTGTTATGCTGTGGAGTCTGTAGAAAAGCTCTGTGCACATTTATGTAAAATCTTCTATGGCCTGCAGGGAGGAGGAAAGGGACTCTTCCCCCTGCCCTCCCCCCTGTTCCTTTCCACAGATACCTGTGTGCTGTTGCCCAGCCCTCACTGCTCTCTGCACCCTTCTCATGCCTCCTTTTGGCAGCCCTGGATTACTGGCTTGCTCTGACACGGCACTGGGCACCCACCTGCTGAGGACTTTACAGAAACACCGGTGGTGTTTCTGTGGCCCTTTCTGAGGAAGGTATCGTTGTATGGGTGCAATGGTGCGATTGACCGCATCATAGCATACTTGCTGGGTGCTACACATGTCGGTGGGTTAATCTCTGCCTCAGTTTCCCATGTGTCAGGGGGAAAGTGGTGGACATAGAGGGACTTGGAGTGCTAGACTGAGAGCCTGGAAGTTGCGACACTGGCTGCGAGACCATGGCTGTCGCGGTGGTGTTCTGCAGTCTGCACGTGACCCATGAGTGGTGAAATCATGGTGGTGGCGTTAACTCCTTTGCAATGGGCCACCAGACCTTTAGAGTCAGACCTGCCTGTACTAAACCTTGCAGCCTGTCTGCAAGCTAAATATATAATACGCTTGGGCTCGTGGGACTTCAGAGTAGTTACTGTGCAACATGCTGATTGAACCATTCCCCAGTCAAGGTGCCACTTGCTGGAGTGTGTACCCAGAGCTTTTAATTAACCAAATACATGCGCTGTACTTTGCCTGATGCCCAGAGATGGGGGCTGACTGTTCGGCAGGCTGCTGTCCTTTTCTGCTGTGTGGGATACAGGGTCTGAGCGATGTCTACTGTAGCAGCGTCTGTCCCAGGGGAACTGGACACCCCCCAGTCACCCGCTTCTGTGGATGTGGAGTCAGAGCTGGGGTTTGCAGCACTAAACACCCACATGGCTGAGTTTGTGGGAGAGCATTGCTGGGCAGATGGTCTGGCTCTGGCTGCTGCATCCTAGCTCCCGACTGCAGGCCCTTCTCTGGGCATCGTCTCCTTAAGTCGGCATCCAAGCTGCTTAGAGATGAGTCTGGGGCGGCAGGAGCCCTGCCTGCTCCTTGCTGAGCCTAGTTCTTCACATACAGGAGCCTAGTTCTCGCATACAGTAGCCAGACTGTATGTGAGCCAGGGGGCATAGGGCAGCCACGACCCTCATGCTTCCTGCGCGGTGTGTCAGGTCTTCTCTACTGGCTTCAGCACCCATGGTTCACCATTGCCACATCACATGGGAATCGGCTCATGTCACCGCCATTTGTCTCATTGCGAACAGCGAGGTGCTAGCACAACACCCTCGTTAGTCACTTTCCCCTTCTTTTTATCTGTATTCATTAGTGCATCATGTATCCTCCTTCTTGCTTCTCTCGAGCCTAAGAAATGCTGATGGTTGTGAATCATTAATTTCTCTGGCACCCGCTGGAACATTACTCACATGGTGCTGTTCTCGATGCCTGCGTGCTCCAAAAGAACTGCTGCATTTCAGTATTTGCCTGCCATTTAATATAGAGGTTTAGTGAATCTTAAGGGCAGGACAGGGGTTTTTGGGTTAGCACACGTACTGTATTCTTTTCATCCATTTGTGACCCCTGGCCCTCTATTCTGGAAGTCCGATGGTGTGGAGAGGTATCCAGCATAACAGATATTAACTGTACAGCCGGCTTGCCCAGCTAGTGGCATGAACTACTTAAATTTCTGTGCTTGAAGTCACTTCTGGTAGGCAAGAGTCTATTATAAAAGCTCTTGGTGGGAGCTTATATTGTGGGACACCTTGGCAGTGGGATAGGTGCCCCTCCTAGCTGGCAGTGCTTTACTGTTCCTGGCTGGAACTTGGTGGGTGACCCTCCAGGGCCTGGAGAACCCAGTGCTTGTTTAGTGGGTCTTTGTGTTGTTTTTTAACAGAACAGAGTCTGGTGCAATCTGCTCTCCCTTCTCATACAGAGCGGCTTGTTAGGGAAGGTTGCCTCCCATCTGCTCGTTACCCTTAAGGCATTCTTAAGTTGCAACACACCTGGGTCCCTGCTGTGAGGGAGGCTGGCACTCGGGGGTAGATGAGCCCTGCTGCAAAGAAACCAAACAGGTAAAACCAAAGCAAGCCTTGTTCAGTATCATCTTTCCAGGAAAGAGATTTCCCATCACGCTTCTGGATGTTGGGCTGTTTTGCCCAAAAGTAGCCCAGCATTTTGCTGCGTTTCACTGAGCTGAGAGTTTCTGTGCCAAAAAGGTGTAAGGCGGTGTAATGTTTCGGGAGAATTAAGCTGGCAGTCACCAGAGCACTGTCTTGCAGGTGAGCTACCAGCGTGGCTTTTCTTAAGAAAAGAAGCAAGTACCGAAGTCCCGTGCCTGCTGTGCTGCGTGTGAACCCTGTCTTCCTGTTTGATGGCAGCTTGATTTTGCAAGTGGCGCCAAGTTCTGACTGTCAGTCTTTAGGACTCCTCTTCTGATCCGTGCATAGAGGAGAAATAGCGAAAATAGGAAGTATTTATCTAAATCTCAATTCCTTAATGAAGGCTAAACTCCCAGGTGGGATATCATGTTTTCAGAAAGTAACAAGAACAAGTGTTATGCTTTGCAAGTGTTGAACCATTGGTACTTTAAACTTTCTAGCCCACTAAACTTCTCTCACCCTTGCTTGGTAAGATGGTCGTGAAAAGAATAAATTTGTCATCTCCAAGCAAGTCAGACTTTTCAAGGCTCATTGCTTGTATCGCGCTTGTGAGTCGCGCTAATTCAGCTGAGGCCGGCAGCTGACTGGCGTATACATTTTCTCGGACACATCAGAAAGGTGCTGAATTGATAGAAACAAGTGATGACTGGCGGTGCCTCCATTGAGGTTTGCACTGGTTTCACTGGAGGGATTTTGAAGTCGACCTTGCTCAACCACAGCACTTGTCTCTTGCAGACAAGGCCTCACTGTTGATGCTGGTCCAGGCGTTTAATTTGCTGCGTTAACACTTACATGAAGAAACCACCAAAGAGCTGTGATTCATTGTTAGTCACTGGCGTGTCTTTTTCTGGTAACCCTGGCCTCTGTGTCTCTGCAGTTGAGGCTAAACCTCACCCATTCTGTTACGTGGCCATCAAAGGGGTTCCATAAAAAGGGAATTATGTGGCTTCGGCCAAGTTTTAACGTAGTCAGGTTGGGCAAACCCTCACAAACTAACTCCCACGCCCGTGGACTTGACACTTTGTACTCAAAAATAGCACAAATGTTGGCTGCACGTGCAAGGGGAGACTGGCCTGGCTTTGCTAGTCGGCACTATTTGAGCAGAGGATGGGCAGGACATCCCCGAGCAGCCTGCTGCGTTTCTAATCTAGGTTTATTCCTGTCTTGGGTTGTAACTCTCCAGGATGGCTTTCCTGCTTTATAGTTGACTAGCCAACGCAGGTGAACTGAAGTGTTTGACCTTATTCTGCAGCATGTATCCATTGCTTGAAGTTCTGATCAAGCTAAAAGGCTTCGCTGTCGAAACCTCTGTGTTGTGTGCTGGGAATTGTGTGCAGTCCTGCTTTTTCCTCCACCAGCCCACCTGGCTGTAGTTCAGTCCATGGTGCCGTACTTGCATTTAAAGGTTTAATTGGAAAGGCTGTAGGGTTAACCTCTTCCTAATCCTTACTTTCTGGGCATAACAGCTTGTTTTTCTATATGCAGGGCTGAGCAGCAGTGCACCAAACCATATCACTTTTTTTGCTTCTGATGACCCCAGCAACACCAGCTTTTCAGCTAAGCAAGATGGGACAATGCTGGCTTTGAAGAGTCGCACTGGCTAGAATCAAAGCTAGCTTTTTGATTTAGCAAATCATGGGCTTGTTTTCCTCACCTTTACCAGGAGGGAGCCCAAGAGTTGCTTTTGGTCTGCAGGACTGTCAGTTCTGCTTTAGCAATAGCAGTTTGCCTGGGCATCTGAGCCAGCCCCGAGTACGTGTTTATAAACTCTCTTGCATAAAACTCTGGGAAAAGTACTCGGTGGCCTGGTGAGACTCATTTGCGGGGTCTGATCCCTGTGACCTAGGCAGTTGATTTGCTGTTGGTTGAGATGACCCAGTCTTTCCTGACAGTCTCTTACTTTTGATTTTTATATAGCAGAAGGCATCTTGGTTACTGGCAATCGATGTAATTCATGTTGCTGCACCTTTGTACCTCTCCTCGATGTTTGTTGCCTCTGCATACCATGTAAGCAGCTGCAGGCTCTGTCTTCAGCATCTAAAAGTACCTGATGCAATTACAGTACATTATTCTGTAATTATCGGGTTTTGGAGCTCATTTAGAACAAAAGGAATTTGTGTAGGATGCCAGCGTGCAACTCGGGGACCAAAGTCTGAAGTGGTTTGACAGAAAACTGGGCATCCAGCAGTTGTCAGGATTGTGGTAGGCAGGCACATGTCTTGGTGCAATTGAGGCGTCATATCTAGGTGCTTCTGTTCAAATTCTGGGTTTGGAGAATGGGGCATTATTTCATGTCTGTGCACCTCGCAACATGCAGACCGGTGTCGTTTGTGCCTTGTGTTCCCTTCGAGCAATATTCTTTTCGGCACGCTTTTCTCACTTGCCTGGGGGTGGTTTGGTCAGGAATGATCCTGCCTTGAGCAGGGGGCTGGCCTAGGTGACCTGATGAGGTCCCTTCTAACGTTACTTTCCAATGAATCCTGCGTTTTCCAACAGCCATTGAATGAGGTGGAGCCAGTCAAATGTTTTTAAAGCCTAAGTTGGTACGTATAAAAGCTCTTGTAAAATGATGTCAAAACAGTTTCCTTCATGGAGTTCTTCCATCAACGAGTACAATCTCTGCTAGTTCCGTCTTGCGCTGTTTTTCATAACTGAAACTTCTAGGTTTGTCTTTCAAATGGTACTTCCCTCTTTGGTGTTGTCTGGAGTTGGCACATCTTTGAGCAGCGTTTGGAGGAGCTGACGCTTGGTTGTGTATGTTGTTGGCAAAGGGTTATCTGTGGAGCCCAGTGATCTCCGGAGGGGCAGTCCTTTAGACCAGAGTGTGTCCATGTCTGCCCCTCGTACCAGGTTTTGAGGAAGTAGGTTTACTGGAATCCTGTGCAGGATCATCAGCTCATTTCCAGGTGTGTTTATGGTACCTCCAGGGAGGGCAGTAATACTTTTAAGCCTTAAAGCTTTTTGCTAGGCTGCCAAAAGCAGCTGAATTGAAACCAGGAAAACTCAAACGTCACCGAAAACTAAGTATAGTATTTAACAGACTTTAAGTCTCTTGTTAATGGGCTTTATAAGAATAAGTTGACAAATGAAGATCTGGTTAGCTGTGTATAATTATGTGCTAAGTATAAAGTCTGATAACATAATATGCTAAATTGCAGTGTTAATTCTAATTTGCGGCAGTTCTTATCAGTGGAAAAAAGATGCAATCTGTTCAGATATTGTGCTCTTTGGGGTATAAAGGCTTGCAGGGGTGTGGTGATCCTGATGTGTTAGCTGTACTCCCCAGGTCAGTACATAGTCTTCCTATCATTAGCTGGGCATATCTGTCTGCTGGATACAGACTGTGCGCCAATAAATGTAAAGAGGCTGGGTGAAGAACTGTTTAGCCTCTTTGGTCTTTCAAACCCAACCTCCTCCTACCACGCTGGCTCCTGCCTTTCCTTTGCTAGCCCTGCCACCATTGATAACATGCTTGATTGCCTAGGCCTGTGCTGTGGGCAGATTGCTACCGCCTCATAGTGGCAGGGCAGGGGCCATCTGCAGCTGCTTTAACTTTAGAGAGAGACTGCTACTTTGAGTGCCTGGCTATCATTTTGTCTTCTCCACCCATGTTTATCTGTCCCTTAGCATAATATTAACGGTCAGTCCCAGATTGCAGGCTCTCTGGGACAGGGACTATCTCTATGTACTTGTGCTGTACCGTGTTCACTGGGGCTCTGCCTAATTTGTGTCTGTAAGTGCCTTTACAGAAATATAAGGGATCTAGGGGGAAAAAGATTGCTTACCTTCTAGCCAATTGCTGTAAATGCTTAATTATGTGTCTGCACTCCATAAATTTTAGATTAGCTCAAGGTTAAGTCCAGTGCAGTAGTGTTAACAGTGATTACAGATGAAAAGTATTGGTCTCTGCACTTAGTCTTTCCTCTTTAGATATACTTGTAAGAAATCTTTGGATTGTAATCTTGCAAGTGGTTATGTCAAGGTTATTGGCTACACTGGAGTGCTCTTGACAAGTGCTGGCCTTGGGAGTATGTGGGGAATCTCTTGCACTTGGGCAGCGAGTGACCTGGCTAAACGCAAGCAAGGTCTGTGCAATTGCCAAAGAGTGTGCTGGAGCTCACTGGGCTCCTGTTGGGTCTAGAAAAACTGGAAGGAGATTATGCCACTTGGTTTATATTGTGATTCCTTTTCATTACCTGTCGCCTTGAACAAAACATGGTGCTCTTTTCTGAGATGCTTTTAGCTGGACCTCGGTAACTCTTGCTTCCTAAGCAGGGTAGCGGCTCTCACTATTTAAAGGTTCCAGATAATTTTTTCTCCCTGTCAGGTTGGTTATTGCAAAGAGAAGCTTTCTTTTGTTTTGTTGTTTTTCTTTGTTTGTCAAACTGTTTTACTCTGCACCAACAAACGAGTTTCGTTCAAGTGCAAGTCCGTGATGTCCAGTCATTCAAGGAAGTGCTGTATTAGTGGTGTACAGAGTCTGTCTGCTTGCATCTCGGGCATTGTCACAAGTAGGCAGCTATCTCTTAGCTAGCAACTGGGCTTATTGGAAACCAGAAAGGTCTCTCGTGATTGATTCTGTGCACAGAATTTAGTGAAGGTGGTTTTTCACTTGAGATGTCGGGTGTTCCAGATACAGTTTCGTCCTCTGCCACCTAATTTGTGTTATTTAATTGACTTTCAGTCCTATCTGAATCGCAGGGTGCGGGGCAAGGGAACTGAAGTACCCACGGAGTTATCAGCATACAGTTCCTTGCTGTGTGGGGGTTCAGACTTGCTGGGGAAACCTTGCTTTGGCAGAGACTCAGGGTTGTACCGTCTCCCACACAAGCTGCCTGACACGGGGGAATTTGAGTTTAGTCAGAACAAAATATTAAGTTCATTTTTTTTTTTTTAGTTTGTTTTTCATTTTAGCTTAGAATCACATTTCACGATTTAAAGCCAAATGCAGCTTGACAGTAAGTATTTTCCCACCCAGTAAGTACTTCTGCAGTCATCGAATCAATTGCTAGACATGTGGGCCCTATGTTTTAACCTCTCTTTTTAGTTGTATTTTACTGGTAATTGTTCTTCTTTATTCCAGTTCGTTCAAGAGATGAAACTGGGTTGTAGTTTTCACTTACCTTTGGTCTAGTGGACTATGAAGATGAGCGCCCTAGTTTAGCTGAATGGAAAAACCTCATTGTGCAGAGAAGATGTTATAAGATATGAAACCATAGCCACTAACCTTTCAGACATGCTCTGGATGCCCACATAACTGTGTGGAGCGAGCTGCATGCATGGCAAATTAATCAACGCTCTTTAAATAGATTTCAGAGGAGACCTGGGAAAACCAATGAAACGTCCCCAAAATAGGAAGTTTCCCAGGAAAATACACTGTTCATCCTAAATTTAATTCAGTTGCAGTGAAGACTCTAATGTGCGCAGAAACTCTTCCCTTCAAGTCCAAGCCAAAAATAAAACTGCCCAGAGAAACTTCTGAAAGACGTGCTCCCAGCCCCTTTGGAGGGTAAACCCGGAGAGCCTGTGCAGCAGTGCCGAGTTAGCTGGTACTTTCCCTCTGTCTTGAGGACTTTGATTTTGTTTCTTCAGAGATGGTTGTGGTTGAGTGTATGGGCAGATTAATCATATGTCCTGTCCAAAAACTCTCTGGCTTTCCCCAGCACAGGGCTGACTGGGAAAACTGCTGAGGCCTTCCTCCTGCAACAGACTAGGTAAGATTAAGGGACTGACTTAATAACTTCTTCCTGCCTGGGAGTCTTCGTAAGAATAAGAGGCGGCTGTTAGTGCTTTTGAGGAAAGCACAAAGAACACTAAGTGAATTGTGCTCGCTTTGGGGCTGTGTCGGGCAACGTGCTGTCCTGCCCATGTTGAACAGACAAGGGATCAAAATTCACAAGAATCCTGCTCTGTTTCAGTGCTCAGGGATTCTGTCCTTTGCCAGCTCTTGTGAAGGGATAAGGATAGGGAAGCGTGCATGTATCGGGGACTCTTAGTGCCTTTCGGTCCCCAGCAAGTGCTGGTTTGTGGGTGTCTTAGGCAAGATCAGGTTGGATAGAAAATCTGCTTTGAAGGTAGGTGAAACTTTGGGCATGACTCCAAAGCAGGGAGGAGCCAAATAAAATTAGCTGAGGAGGGTGGGGGCTTCTCTTGGTCTAATTTGAACGCCTTGGAGGAACTCTGCAAATGGGTGATAGTATCCTTAATACGCCCTAACCACTGTATAGAAAAGTGAAAAGTTGAAATAATATTCAGCTCTTTTCCTCACCATGTCATAGACTCCCATCTTTCCAGATGCGAAGGCAAGGAGGTCTGCAGCATGGCTGGGATTGTCAAATGCATCCGGGGTCTTCCGAGTAGTATAACTTTAAAAACAGTTGGTTAGCAAGTACCTTAGGAGCTGTGCACATGATGGGAAGAAGCAGATGATCTTTTCTACTGGGAGAACCAGTCTGTTGTAAAGATGCTAATAGAGACAAGGCACAGTTTTATCTTGATGTTAGGACGTGAGCACTCTCCTGTAAATTGTATATGCGCTGTGAAAATGGAAAATGCTGGAAGGGAAGAGCACGTGGCCGAGTTGATGCTGACGCTGAGAAGTGTCGTCCTTCGCCGCCCTGCTGATCTCCGGTGAGGTGCTGGATTTCAATAGCTCGTGGTACAGCAGGAAATCAGTGGGAAAACTAAATATGTCAGAGCTTCACCTTGGCAACAGAGCCAGATGTACAGCCTGATGAGAGGAAAGCAGGTCAGCTCTGTGCAGGGCAGGATGGAGGCCTTTTTGAGGAGGCATGTATATACATCTCCTAAATGATTGTCAGAGCTGCAAGCCTGACACTTGCAAATGAAACTCCTCTAGCACTTCCTGGGTAAGTAAAGAGGCCTTCGCTCTAAGGGATTAATGAAGTAGTGGTGCACTTCAGCCACTTTGCAGTGGAGATTAGAAGCCAGTTCTGATGACTAGTTCTTATCTTGGCAAAACATCTGGGTTACTTGTTAAAAGCTACAATGGATCTAAATATTTCACGATCTTCAAATCCCCGTTCAAATTGTTTACTCCTCTGTGCTGACTGTTTCTGAAGAACAGTGAAGGAAAGCAAGAATAAAACTCTGTTTATTAATTCTGTTGCTGTCTAGTTGCTTAACCTTTGGTATTCTGACTTTGCTTCCATAGACAACCCCATTACTTCTTGCACTAGCACCAAAGCTTTAGACCTAGAGGCCATACCAAGCGTGCTGCTCTGACCCTCCTGTTTTTATCCTGCAGAATGCTATTTGCTTGACTGTCTGGAAAAATACAGTCGGTGACTAAACTTGTTCTTAGCCCACAAGAGCTAAATTGTGGTACATAAAGTATGAAGGTGCAATATAAAACAGATGAATAGATATCTAGGCTGTAAGTTAAGTTATTTGCTGGCCTTGCAACTGGAGATCAGCTGGAAGGAGGACACGGAGTTACTGATACCAGCACTGGGGTAGGTGGTGGCATCGCATGGATGGCTTCCTGTCGCCCAGTACTGCCTACAACGTCGACTTATTTCCAAGGAAATCCCAGAGGATCCCTGCTCAAGGACAGTTCAGCCCGTAGTCTTACCTACTGGCAATTCTTAAACTGCTATTGAGGAAATTCTCCTTACAACCTTGAGAGGCTTATACTGAAACTGTGACTCTACAAATGCAGCAGAGTGGAGCAGGAGGCTCCTACCTGATCCTACCATGATGCTTTGATTCAAGAGGTTTGCTTTTTTACTTTTTTTAATTTTAAGACTATATTAAATGGATTATAATTTACAGACAGTTATAGGTGTTGCTCTTTCCAGGCCAGAGGTAGAAACTGATACAGCAATTACTGCTAAGGCTTGTCATAGACTATGATTTGCTCACAAGTTTCATGGAACAAAAGTGGAAATCATTGGAACAGTTCCACTAGAAAGGCTTTCTTGCGGCTTATGCAGGCTTATGTTCTGAAACAGATATGATTGTAGTTCAGGAATAACTACAAATGGGTGGAATTTGGGGGCTGCCCACATCCCTGCCCTCCTCCTGTCACAAGCCCCTAGGAGGATGGGCAAAGCTGTCTCACTTTTGTGAAATAGAAATATTGAACAACAGAGCAAGTATCTAAGCAATGCAAAGAAAGCGGGAATATCTTGTAATCATCTTGGCTTATGCTTGTTCTCTTGCTTTGAAATTTATTTTTGAAGCCAGCAGTTAGGGTTGAGCTAGAATTTCCCTGCTGTGGTGCCGTTTGCTAACGGTTTGTATGGAAAATTTGCAGCAAAACTTTTTTTTATCTGTGAAACACAAAATGCAGTCTTTTTGCTTGGCCCTCTCTTTGCAGAGCCTGTGTTTTGAAATGTGTGTGTATGGATTTTAGCACACTTGCTTGAAAAATCCTCTTTTAAGAGTTCCTTTGAGTTGTGCGTAGAATTTATGTAATAGCATGACTCTTCTTGTGGCCAAAACAATCTGGGTGTAATGTTGCTTCCTGTTTCAACGTGCACTAGTGACTAGATCTTTGCCTCTTGGCATTCAAGAGGGAAGCACTATTTCCTGGCAGATTTGCCTCACAAAGTCTAAGTCAGCAGTTTGGGGTTGTCTCACAGGGTGCCCTGGCTTGTATGAGTGAGTCATAATTAAAATAGTCACCAAAACAAATATTCCTGTCCAAACAGGAGAAGCTGCTTGGAGACTCCTTTGTGTGTACAAAAGCTGTTAATTTTGTTTAGTGATGTGTTTTAAAACAAATAAATTATCTCTAAGGTACGTAGTAAAATACTCCCCCTTGGACTGTGGGCGGATCTTGAAATTTCAAAAACTTTAACACTGGTATTAGCGTTATCGCTGAAATGTTTGCTGCTGTAAATGGAATAACTTTTAGTCCATGCTGGGGGAAGAGTTATGTGAAGTAACAAAACATTCTGCAGTTTCTTCAAGAAGAAACCCCCTAAATCTTAAAAGGGGTTTAGGTTTAAATCTTAAAATGCATTTTATACATGGCATCTTTCCTCCTTATAACAGAAGGAAAGAAAAGTTGATTTTGCTCTAGAACAGTGGTTTTCAGTTGGTGGGCCACAGACCCCTGGAGTCCTCGGACCATGGCTAGGGGGTCCGCAAAAGATGATTATGGAAATAAAGTTTCAGATCCCAAGAAAGGCATTCCCTTTTAAAAGGGGTCCACACCTCCATTCAAAATTTTGTAGGGGTCTGCAAATGAAAAAAGGTTGAAAACCACTGCTCTGGAATTATCGAAGAACGCTGAAGCTCACTGTCTGAAACCTAATTGTAATAACAAGCTGTGAGCAAACAAGATGGTTGAAATCATGATACTTTAAATATTGATTTGAAGTCTTAGGTGAGGCTTTTCCTTGCATCAGCACTTTACTAGAAAACTGTAGTTCTGAAATGCAAAGTTTGCCACCTTCTGTGATTGTGGATCTCAAGCTCCTGCTGATTTCTCTGCAGCGCATAGAACGCAGTCTTAAGCACCACATCTAGGATTCAGTAGCTTCCCAAGGTGATTGGTTCACGTTTTCATGAAGCTGTGTTGTCAGTGGGAGATTCCTGTTTAAAATAAGACGTGCCTAAGTAACAAGTGAGCAGTAAGCTATATATTATGCAGGTTCAAACACTCCTATTTTGGAATTTCCAATGTGCCTTCAAAAGCCATCCAGTGTAAGTGAGCTGCCTGCTGCTAATTCAAAAGCTACTGTCAGCCATGTCGACCTGCAACCATGTGCGTCAAAACATTGTGAAATGCACCCTGGTGACATGAACCAAAGTAGGCTAGTGGCACTGGAGGTGCATTGTGCTGGTTTCTTTTAGGCTGCACAGCTAGGACTTAAGAGTTCATGAGCTGATAATACGTGCGTCTCAGAGTGCATAGGCAAGCGTTGCTCTCTCTGAAGGTTGTGCATAGGAAGGTTGCCGAGTATAGTTGAACTGTCTAGAAAACCTGATGCTGTTCATTATCATGTCTGTAATCTCCTGGGACTGTTTTCATCCCGTTTCACCACCCTATTCTCTCTTAGGGTTCCCCTTCCAAATGCATCTCCTTGAACATAGAGGTTGAAACAGTTGTGTCCAGCTTGAAGACGGTGCTGCAGTTGTAGAAATCTTTTGACCATCTTGCTGTTTGTATTTGGGTAAATTGGTACGGTTATAATGAGGTTACTGCATGCTGAGTCTTTTACTATTTTGAATACAAAGCAAAGGCTGTTTCCCACCATTGGAAGGTGATTTTTTTTTTTTTTTTTTTTTTTTTTTTTTTTTTTGTCTCGCAGTCTGTTCTTTCATGTCCTCTTGAGCTTTATGCACTTGCTTTTCTGGCCATCATTGTATATACCTTGGAGGTCAGATTTCATAGACATTCGGGCTGGAAGGGACCTCGGAAGATCATCGAGTCCAGCCCCCTGCCCAAAGGGCAGGAAGTCAGCTGGGGTCATAGGATCCCAGCAAGATAAGCATCCAGTTTGCTCTTGAAGGTGTTCAATGTAGGCGCTAGAACCACCTCTGGTGGCAGGCTGTTCCAGACCTTGGGGGCTCGGACAGTAAAGAAATTCTTCCTTATGTCCAGCCAGAAACGGTCTTGTAGTAGTTTGTGACCATTTGACCTAGTTGTCATCCCTTGGGGCGCTCTGGTGAACAAACATTCCCCCAGATACTGGTGGTCACCCCTGATAAACTTGTAGGCGGCCACCAGATCACCCCTGAGCCTGCGCTTTTCCAGGCTAAAGAGCCCCAGGGCTCTCAGCCTGTCGTCGTAGGGTCTGCTTCCCTGAGCTCTGATCATGCGCGTGGCTCTTCTCTGGACTCTCTCAAGCTTCTCCACATCCTTTTTGAATTGTGGAGCCCAAAACTGGATGCAGTACTCCAACTGCGGCCTCACTAGGGCCGAGTACAAGGGGAGAAGACGTCCCGGGATTTGCTTGAGAAGCATCTGTGGATGCAAGCCAGCGTTTTGGTCGCTTTACTAGCCGCAGCATCGCACTGCAGGCTCATGTTCATCTTGTGGTCAATGATGACCCCCAAGTCTCTTTCTTCCATAGTGCTAGCCAACATAGCACTGCTGAGCCTATAAGGATGCTGTGGGTTTTTCTTCCCAAGGTGGAGAACCTTGCATTTATCGGCGTTGAACACCATCAGATTCTTGTCCTCCCACTTGCTGAGCCTGTCCATGTCAGCCTGGATCACCTGCCTGTCTTCTGGTGTGGATGCTTTGCCCCAAAGTTTGGTGTCATCGGCGAACTTGGCCAGTCCGCTTCTGACTCCAGTGTCCACATCATTAATGAAGATGTTGAACAGTATGGGTCCAAGGACAGAGCCTTGGGGGACCCCAAGGCTGTGAGATGATGTCTCACTGGAGCATATACAGGTGAAATAATCTACTGTGGTGATGGGCCTCTTGGAAGATGCTACAGTCTTAGAAATCCAAGGTCGCTGCCATCTTTGTTCATCCTGAATTTTAAAGTAAGCAGTGTATCAGGATTATCATTCAGATAAAGGATACAACAGTGTGGAAATTTAAACCATCTCGGAAGTGTTGACCATGCATGAAATAAGTGCTCTCTAGGACTTTATAAATGTAATGGGAGAAACGTTTCTCACTCCCAGCAGGGATGAGGTAAGAAGGAATGACAGAACCAGATCTAACAGGTCTCCTTTCTGACTTCTAGTATCTGAGTTTCTACAGAGATAAACTCAAACCTGCACATGGCTCTAGTCAAAGAACGTTAAATTGGGAGGAAGCAGAAAAAGAGAAGACCAGCCGTTTTTAACAAAATGCCCGAGTAAGCTTGGATGAGATGATCTTTGCTGCTTTGCACTGGGTGCCATGCTGAAGCCAAGGGCCTCGCTATTGCATTCAGTGGTTGTCAACCCTAGATGTTCAAAAATGAGTCAAGCCCCAATTATGGGATTGATTTGCAAACCATGACTTTCTCTTTAAAAGAGCTGGTCTAGATACAGACTGGGTCGATAGCGAGTTCTCAGTCATGCCCAGTAACAGCTATCCACCTGCACTGTGCCGTGGGTTAAAGTTAGGTCCAACTTTGGGTTTCAGTGATGCAATTTCCTGTTTTGCTGTCATGCTTACTGTGCCGTGGGACATTTCTTGTAGGCCGTGGGACATTTCTTGTAGGCATATTGTAGGCAAAAAACTTCCCAGATGCAGAAGCACTTTCAACATGGTTCTTTTATCTCTGTACTTTTCCACATACTTTTAGAAGATTGGTGGGGGAGAAGAAAGGGGAGGGGAGGCAGGCAGGGTAGTTTTATAGACTAGCTGCCTGATTTTTAAGTCTGCATCTGTGAATACATCTGCATTGAGGGTACTGTACAAGCCATGGGGACTATGTTGGTTCCCATCGAACTGATGTTCTCAGTAGAATTGCGTGGCCTGTCCTATGAATGGACAAGAGCCTCCGTTCATAGCTGTGGTAGTTTATTCCATTTATGAATTCTCATTCATTTGCACAAGGAACTAAAGTATCTTCTGCTGAGATGCTGTCTCCCCAGTGTTATTCCACCAGTAGTTTTTAAAAGTGATAGTTTAATTTCATTAATGCATTCTATGGCATGTCTAAAAATGCCACTAGAATTGGTGCCAAATGCAGCGGTTTGAAAGTTGGTGTGACTGACAGGCTTGGCAGCAGCTCTGGATCAACAGCAGTAGATACAAGATACCCAGTTGCTGTTCCAGCTGATAGTGCCAGAGAAATATTTAGCGCTTACGTGACACTTTTAATGTTTAAACATTGACTAATCCCCTGCGCAGTGCAGCGTTGGTAGGGTATCTGTTCCACAGGTGGGGAAAAGAATGGCTAGAGTCTTGCCCAAGTCCGCAGAGCTTGCCGTAACGCTTGGAGCAGAGGGAAGCCTCCAACTTGCCCCTTCCAGTCCTTCCATTGACTTTGTTGCTTACTTTCTGCCACTTACAGGCTCTTTCCTTGCTTGGGGGCTTCTCTCGTGGCTTTTGAGCCTTGAAGAGTTGTAGTCTCTATCCCTCAAGGATGACAGCTCTTCTCTCTCTGCCTGCTGCTATTACATGGCTCTTCTTTCCTCCTCCACCATCCTTTGCATTGGGCTTAGGGTTGGGCAGGTAGAGGCAGGGGGAGATAAAGGAACGGCTCAGTAACGGTTATAGGAGCAGACGGAACATGCCCCTGTGCTATGCAGAAGAGTAAATGAGCAGCTGGGCTGGGACCTTTGCAACTAGTGGCTGGTGGCGGGCAAAGGCCGCTAGTTCTTGAGGAAAGTCATTGGTAAAATGGTGCTGGTTCCCAGTTCTGCAGGTTGCATTTCCCCATCTCGTCTTAGTGAATAACGCCATCCTTAAATTGCAGAAGTGGCGCTTGAGATTTGACTGTCCACTTATTTCGTGCCTTGCAATGTGTAAGGAGGGAATACAGGCTGGGTAGCTGAGTGGGCACAAAACGTGGGGCTAGTTAAGGGCAAATTTTTTGAGGGGAACAGCACAGATTTTTTAAGTGCAGGACTTTGTGAGTGTGATGCACAGGCCAAATCAGAAATGAGTAATGGATTTGTTCAGTCCCAATGCTTCAAAGAGACCTATAGCTACAGAAAAGCCTGTGCAAGGTTGCATCTCCCCTTGCTAATTAGGGGCTTCCTTGGGACGGGTAACAGCCCAGAAGGTTTCCGAGCTCACTTAGCACAGTTTTCTTGGATGAACCGAGATTCGCCGGTAGGTTGGTCTGACCTTGTAGTTTTTGGCACTTGACTGCTACTGAATTTTCTCCTACACCCTTTGCACTAGCTTCACTCTTGCATGGGCACTTAAAGCTCTACCCTGTGTGCCAGTATTTCTCTCTCTCTCTCTCTCCTTTTTAATCTGGAATTTGAGGCAGGGAAGGGGATGAAAATGCATTGTTCTGCCAAGAAAAACCCTTCTCCTCTGGGCCAGGCAGTGTGCAGACCAAATCTTCAGCTGCGCAATTGCTGCTGGCTCCTGGAGCAGAAGAAATCTGGAGCGAGATGGAAAACTTGCCTTCTAGGTATTAATAAAGCAGGATACTAGGAAAGCATCCAGGTCATTCCAGAGTGGCCACAAGTCTCTTGTTTTTAAGAGCCAGTTACCTGTCAGCCTTTGAGCGATTATGTTAAAGTCCAGTTGTCCAGTGTGGGAATGGACTCGGACTTGTTCTGTGGCTTGGAAACAGGTCGGTGTATGAGTCCGAGCGAGATGTTCTCTGCTGCCGTTTGAATTAGACGGTTTGTGTGCCCCTCTGCTTGCTGGCCTGGGATGGCTGCTTGTGTAATCGGGCAACGTGCGGGCAAGCCCGAGTCTGCGGTTGATTTATTTCAGCCATTAAGCTGTCGGTCACCTTGTGCGGTTCTGATAGTTAAGCTTGTAAGCTCCTTCGGGAGGTGATCTTGTCTTTATGTGTAGGAGGACTACAAACACGCCGGGTGGGACTTCCGGAAGTGAATTAGGAGCTAAAATCTTGTTAAAAGTCCTCAAGAATGAAATGCATTGGCAAGTTTTACCCTCTGTTCTGCGTCTCCGGAGAAAGGGCTCTCTCGGAGTGATTGTTTGCTGCAGGCGATACGTGGCTCAGCGGTTGTGGAGATCACCCCTCCGTTGCCAACCGTCTGGCATGCCCGGCTGAGCTGAATGAAGCCTGCTTTAGGCCTCGGTGCAAAGAGGGAGGGCAGCGCTGAGCGGGATGGTTCAGGTCTGTGTTGCATTATGTGTTTTCTGCCTCTGAAATTGCAGATGGAAGAGCTAGTTACTGCAAGATGGGGTTGGTGGTTTATGTGATGGGGCACGTGTCCTTTTCTATTCCCCTCAAGCTCCACTTTTCCTGTCAGCCACCCAGCAATTTGCTGCTTTTAGGCCAGCCTTTTCAGAGCGGATCCTGTGCCTCCAAACCTCTAGGGGCAAATGGCGGCTATGAGGAATGTATGATTCTACATCAATTTGATCTTATTAACCGTGAGGAATTCAACTGTGACTGTTTCTGTCGTCCAGCACAAGGTGATCTCTCTTGAGAGAGCAGCTCTGCTATATGGTGAGCAGGGGCCTAACTTCACTTTGCCTCTTGTCTCAAACCTCTTTTAACGCTTCCTGGATGTTCATTAGCACAGGGTTATTAGACAAGCTGATCCGCGCTCCAGCCTCGTGATTGTTTGGGCTTTGCTCGCTGTTACTAATCACTCTTAATAAGGGTGTGTCGACTGTCCTACAGTCTGGTATTTGCTTTATTTAAAAGTGCTATAGGCTGAGACTTGTCATCCTGCAGTGCCTCAATCTGGAAGTTACTTTTCCTAAACAATTAGTGTCTGTCTTTCGTCGACTTTTTAGCATCTTGCTTTTAGTTAGGATAGTACGTATGTGAGGCTAGCGCTCTTTTTCCAGACCTTCAGGGCCAGGTGCCCTGTTCCCTAAAATGAATCCATCCTCACAATAGTGATGGGATTGCTTTGAAGGATACATTTGGGTTTCCCTGTGTGTTGGTGAACTTGGTCCTGCCTTGGGAGGCTTCAGCCTGGAGCTATTGCATTTTGCAGTGCTTTGTTGGCTACACACAGGTCTGGGTAGGGACAGACTTGGGGTTTACCATCTCCTGTCGTCTTGCACTTGACTAACGCATTCTCCGTGCAACTCATTTTGATTCTCGCTTAAAATATCACGCTTTCCTTGTGTTAGTGAAATCCGTAAGTAAGGGGAACAGTGGGATGCTGCTGTGTGTATGTTAATTTTGAAGTCTAGTAGCCTATCATGGGTCCCTCTTTATACATCAAATTTTACAAGCCATTAGTTAAATGGAAAGTACTTCCATAATCTGCAGACCTTGCACTGCATTGTTATTGTTTAATATGCTAGATCTCCTTTGTTATAGCATCCTTCATATGCCCTGCAGTGCTGTAATGCCCTAATTAATCTGTTAGTGGTTGCTTTGCCAATGATCCATATAATGTACCTATATGCTCTGTCTGGTACCCATGTCTTGCAATGACTGTTGATGGTAAATTAAACAAGATAGTCTTGCAGGTGCTTGTTTATAGTGAAAACCACTTTTTTTTTTTTAAATTTATTTATTTGTTAAAGCGTATGGCCTCCTTCTTCCCAAGGTAGTTGTCTCAGGTTTGGGTACTTCACTTAGCACCCCTTATTGCTTGTTTTTTCTCTTCTTTTTTTTCCCCAGGGCAGCTCAGCTTCTTTTGAACACCCAGAAACTGTTGCCTACAAAATTAATAAGCACTTCGGTGCTGCACTTGAGGGTGGGTGGGGTAGGTGTGTTTTGAAAGTCATAAATGGCGATGCAGTCACTGAGGTAGCTAAGTTTTGCCTTGTGATGGCTTTGGGCTGGGCAGCCTTGTGCTGACAACCTTGTTTGGGTGAATCCGATATCTTTTATTAGACCAACTCAAATAGTTAGGAAAATTCTTCTTTGCAAGCTGGTACAGACAAAGGGGTGCCTGAAAGCTTGCTAAGAAGAATTTTTCCAGCTATTTGAGGTGGTTTAATAAAAGATATCGGATTTAGACAAGGTTCTTTGGGTATGTCCTTAGACCAACACGGCTACAACCTACACCCTTGTGCTGACAATGGAAATCAAGAGAAATGAGGGCACATGGCGGATGAGTGGCATAAGTGTGGCTGTCTGGCTTGTGAAGCACGTGTGCATCTGTGTCCTGAACCAGCAGAAGCCTTTGCATTGTGTGTAGTTAAAATGAAAAGAAAAGGCAGCTCCTTAAATATATTTGCAGCTCAGACAAATGGTTAGAACATGCAGCTGATTACAGTCCAGATCCTTTAGTTTAGCGCTTGTCAGGGGCTGGAAGGAAGCTGGCTCTGTCACCGGCTCCATGAAGTCTGGGTCTGGTGGTGTGAGTGCCAAGTGTGCCGGCTTAGTAGGTAAAATACAGAATAGAAAGAGGTGGCACAGCTTCGCTCTGCCTGCGTGGTGGCCTGCATATAAGTACCCTGAGCACTCTCACCCCGGATCCAAAAATAAGCTTCTGCGGCTGTGACCCTCGTTGAAACATAGACCTGCATTATCATGTTTGAATAATCGGGCTGTTGAAGAAAGGTACCGACTGGCCCGTCACGGGACAGAGCCCTAAGGAAATAATCCCTGTGCAGTCAGTGAATGCAGCTACCAAATAACACGGCTCGTTTAGCAAGCACGTGTGTAAAACCAAAGCGGGCTGTGATATCACAGGTACTGCATCACGCGTTGCTTCCGGCAGGCCCCGTTTATCAGTAGAAGTTTGTAACCCAGTCTTGTATCCAAGCATCAGTGGATTTCCCCAGATTGTCTCTGCTCTTCTATGTCCTCATTTTTTGTGTAGGGCTCAGTAACCACTGAATTTCATTGTAGAGAGATGTCAGAGCGGTGGCTTGTTTTCCATTAGACTCTATTTTCTTTAGGTGCACAGACATTGAAAATTTGGAGAGGGGAAACCTGTCCACTGCTGTGGTGAACAGTGTAAGACCCTGATCTTTTGCCATCTTGCCATTTTTATGCCTTGCTGAATCACCCTAATTTCCTCCCATAAGAAAGGAGATTGAGGCATGTTTGCTGGAGGAATATAGAAGGTGGAAATAAATGCCTCCAACATGCAGGCTGTTACGTTTTCCTCTCTTCCTACTGTCCTAAAAACCTTTCTTTGGGAATCTGCAGTTTTTCTCCTTCCTGCTGGAATGACTAATTCGAGTGTCCAACACTGCAGGTAATTTCCTTGAAGCACTGGCCCTGGGGAACTTGCCTAAAGGCAGTTTTGATTGCTGATAGCATGGCGGCATACAACACAGTTAAATCCAAGATTAATGACTTTCTCGTCAGTTAATTGAGACCCAAGCGGCTCCAAATTTTGTCAGTCACTGAAATAATCTCCTGTAGCCAGTCAACCTGCTATGTCATTAACTTGTTCCCTAGGCAGTCCTTGCAGAGAGTCTCTAAAAATCCAGATCGTTATCTGGACCAGAGGATGTTCAGGTTAGAGTCATTGGGTTTCAATTTAGAAACTAACCCCTGAAAGACTTGGTGACGCCTCTGGCTTGAGGAAGAGCAGCAAGGTGGAGATGCTTAGAAAAAAGCTCACCAGTATCTTCAAAATGGATATTACTGGAGGTCCATGTGAACTATTGCTAAGCTCAGGGATTCAGAGAGCATTAGAGCAGCTTTAAAGCCAGGGATGTTTAGAAAATGCTGTGCTTTTTGTTTTGTCTTCTGGTTTCCAGTCATGTTTTCCAGATTATTTTCTAACTTGAATAAAGAAAAACTTATTTTTTCCAACAAAAACTAAGGGTCTTGCCTAATCACATGCTTTCAGGATCTGTGGCTTTATCAAAGATCACTGGTTTGCAGTAAAAGTACAAGAGCTGGCGATATTAGAGAATGCGTTGCAGGAGTAAGAGGTGAGATAGGCCCAATGAGCTTTGCAGTGGCTTTCCCTGGCAGTGACAGGTTTATTCCTGGATGTAGAGCGCCTCACACTTTTGTCAAGCCTAGTTCTTATCCCTCTTTTAGTCCTGGTTCTTTCTCTCTTCTGTCTCTAAAGAGCCCATCGTCTTCAAAAACAAGGGCTTAAGATGCTCCTCTTACAGAACACAAGTCACCAAGACCATTCGTTATCTTTTCAGACCTGTAGCCTGCTGGCTTTTATCTTTCACTACCTCTCCAGTGTTTCATGGGTTCTTTTAAATAATGGAAAAACTATCGTTGCACTAAGTTAAATATAAAGCCAGGTTAGGACCCAAACTGAGCTGCCTCTCAAGCTCTGTAGGTGAGAGCTGTGTTCATTATCTTGGTGCTGGTTCTGATGAGCCCTGCTGAATACTACTTATCTCTAGGATTTCTGGAAGGGTACTTTACCAGTGTCTTCCAGTTCCAGTGGTGCTGAGACCTGAAGTAATGTTTCTGGATCCCTACCTCCTTCCTCAGACTGAGGCATATGGGCTGCATCTTTCTTCTTGCAGATACTGATGACTGTTGAGACTTGCCCACAGGACTTGTCTGCATCCCTTCCACCAGAGTCTCAGCCTCCAGCAGGGCAGCCAGAGAGATGGTTTGCTGCACTTGCCTTGTCCATTAACATCCTAACTTGAAGCTTGTCCTGATTTGATGCTATCTTCCTGAAAAGGGTGATACAGCATTTTTACTGTGATTTGTTGGGAACCTCTCTTGAAGACCCTGGAGCTCCCTTTAAGTCTTAAATTGCTATAAAATATTCCTCCATTACCATAGTGCCTGATGGTCTCATAGTCATCTCTTCACAAGGGGAGGAAGGGAGGGAGGCATGGGTTCTGGAAGACCAAGAAATTGGAGCCAAGGTGTCTTGAGTGCGGGGCTGCACGATGGAAAGAAAGATGGCTTAAACCTAAGCTTTAAACCATGGCCAAGAGGAAGATAATCATTAATGCCTGAAGCTTCTATGGAAATGAGCATCTATTAGACACCCGCTGGCAAAGAGTCCCAAGAGAAGGAAGCAGGTGAGCAGACGGGAACCTTTCGCAGTGTTTTTTTTTTTTTTTTTCACTTTAGTTTAGGGCTATGGGAGAACCTGAGGAACTTGACCTCCTAATCAAGAGTGTTGGGCTTTAACTCTTTGCTCCGGAGAAAAAACAGCTACAAGAGCATTATTGCAGACAGGCCTAGTCCTGTGACCCTTTTTCAGGCAGCAGATGATGCAGAAAGCACTCAGCAGTGACCGGGTGTTATTTTAAAAGTGCCTGGTAACTAGTGAACCTTTTCTGTTCAGCTGACCAGCCAGCCACTTACCACTGGAGAAGTAACTTGTACTGAAGACCACAAACAACACACTACCCTGAAAACAAGAGAATTCATCATGGAAGAAAGTTTTGGCCCAGTGGCCAGACTCATGGTGGCATGAAAGGATGTGTGGATTTCCTGTAGATGAATTGACTGCATCTGAGCTGTCTGATTGACAGTACGTGTGGAGGTGCAGGTCCTGTTCAGAAGTCAGTGTTACAAGATTTTTCCCAGGTGATATGTTGGCTCTCAGAGGTCAGCTCAGTGTCTGTAGGGGCAGAGGAAGGCTCACTTTCATGCTCGTTCAGTTCTTGATCTCCAGGGTTCGGCCAGTGCAAAGCTGCAGGTTGTGCTAATGACGCCTTCCAGCCGGGACGCAGGCCGAGTGCCAGCTTTGCCTAAGTCACCGACGCACCGCTGAGTGGTGGTGTTTTTCAACTAGGGACTAGCTGGGCTGCATCTAGGCTAGTAGCAAGCTTTACATCTGCTTCCCACACAGAAGCCTTTGAAGTCTTATATTAACAAGAGAGAAATTTTGACTCTGTATAACCCAAATCCATTAGCTGAAGGCCTAGCAGCATAAAAAGCTATTTTAAATGAGCTCAGGGCTAAGCCACAGTAACCCACATGCCAGCCTGTATTTAGGGAACAGGTAATGTCTGTGATGAACCCTGCAAATCTATGAATCCAGGCCCCTGATGTAGCATTACTCTAACAAAGGACCAGAAGACTGCCATCTGTGTCCCTTCATGCTGAAGAAGGGCCTGCTCTAGGTAAGTGAACTCCCAACATGTTCCTGATCCTTGATGTAGGGAGATAAGCTGGAGCCCACTGGTCTGTTTGGAGGAAGGAGGTGGCTTGTGTTGTTGCATTTTCAATACATAAAATCCTAGGATCATAAAATTAGTTTGAAATGGGCAGAAAGTCACCCCCTTGCAAGCACAATATGCAACCTCTGATTACAGGCGTGTCATGTGTAGAACAGGTATCGCGCTTGTTCTTAGCTAACTAATTAATTAATTCCCTTTTTGTGTATGGAAGAAACGTTTTTGGAAGTGGTTTGAGAGGGGGAAAGTTCTGTGTAGATGGGGGGTGCTGTATGCATGTTTTTTGACCGTTCAGAAGGAAGGGAGAAACAGCCCCTGCATAGCAGGAAATGGCCCTTTCCCGGTGTTGAGCGAGTGGGACTGAACTCCGGGGCTCTTAGTGCATGTTTTGGGTTTTACACGTGTGCCTCTTAACCTGCTGGTATAGCAGCAATAATCAATGAAGGCATCCACACTATTCGCTGCTGCAGCAGTGTACCGCTGAAGCAAGGATGAGTAATATTTTTAAAGAAATGCTACTATAACCTTTAGGATGGGTGGGTAGGTTGAGCATTTTAATCTCTAGATTTTCCATTGCATCCAGATGACTGTACATTCCTGGCAGATGAATCATTGTATTACCACGAGTAGCTTTTCTTGTGAACCAAAATCCCTCTCAAGACCCTCAGAGCAAAAGCCATTATAAGCATGAAACCAGCGGTGCTGCTAAAAGCTCCCTTCCTGGATGCAGCGGCTGGAGCGCTGCGCGCAAACAGCTTTGGGTTCGTAGCACTGTCCTGCTTCTCCCCCACCGACCGCATTTCATTTTCTCTCGCATTCCATTTTGGTGACGTTGGAAGTCTTCTCTTTTTCTTCCCTTTGTCCCTAGAGGGCCCGAGCAGAACTGTTTGCCCTTAGCCAGCCAGCTTCCCTTTAGACAGACAAAACCAAGGATTCTCAATTTACAGTCGGATGAATGGGGGGAGATATGAGAGCATGACTAGAAGAGCATCTCTATAGAAACCAGTCCTTTTCACTGTGCCCTTCCGAGAGGCTCTGCCAGCATCACACTGCCTCGTTTGTCATGTTGCTTCCAATCCGCGATGCCAGTCCACTTATCTCGGAGATGTTTTTGGAGCAGCAGCTCCAGAGGCCGTGCTGCACTTCGGGCTGGTTTTGCGTTTGGCCCTGGGGCTCTGCTTACCCATGGGTTGGCTAACCCTGCTTGCGTGCTATGTGCTTGCAAATATTCAGACAGGAGGATGCGTCCTGTAAGGAGAGCATCCCAAAGGGTGTGTTGCGGAGTGATCAAAACAGGGTTTGAAGCACTCCCAGGGAATGGGGCGTGTGCTTTAGCAGCAGGTATAGTTCAGTCGTAAAAGCTGCTGTTGCCAAGCCTGTGTAGTAGTGCATCTAATAATGCTGATTTCTGCAGGGAGCAGCTCAACCCTCTTCCTAAATATTGGCAGAACTTTTAACATGGATGAGAGCAGGTTAACTGTCCAGGGTGTGGACCACAGCTGCTTGGAGGGAAAAGCTCCTCCCCTGTCCTTCCCAGCTGATTGCAGCTGCATAGATCATCCCCCTTCCCAAATTCTGAATCAAGAGTCCATCCACAGCCCCCCTCCAGCAACTGCAGCAGAGAGCAGTGTCCAGCCACATGGGCTCCTCCTGGCAAGTGGCAAGTTCCTTCTTCCATCTGCTTTTCCAGGTTGAGCGGTGGCATCAGCATCATGGGAGCAGCTCCAGGGGCCAGCCCTGGTCTGTGGGGCATTGTTAGGAATTGCACTTTGGCAAACAAAGTCAGTTCATCGTTGCTGTATTTCAGATATTTTCAGTGCTAGATGCTTTCAACCTCCCATTCTGCACTAGGAAAACCTCTGCATGTACAGTTACAGCCCTACTTTGTTTTTTGCTGTTTTGATGTGCTAAAAAACTGTTCTTTGCAGTTAGTGCCTAGGCTAACTCCGTTCCTGTGAAACCACAGTGTTCTGTTGGAAACGGGTTCTTCTTAAAGTGAGCTGTTAAACTGAACTCTGACACTAAGCATTTGGGTTGCTTTTTCACTCCTGCTCCTTTCTTCTAGGCTTGTCTGGTACGAATGTGTAGTTGCTCTCTTAAATACAGATTTTTTTTTTTTTTTGCTCTCGAGAGAGACGAGCTATTTTGTCTTGGGGATGAGGGGCAGAATGTGGTGCGTAATTATGGGGAACTGTAGCTTGCAACCAATGGAAGAAATGCACTTTTTTTGCAAAGACCTGCTGGTGAGAATTACTTACTCTTTAGCAGTGCTGTGGTTATTTTAAAAGGCGAACATACCGTACCCTAGCCTACTATAGTTATCTCAGATGTCACTTTTATTTATTCTCCAAAAATCTGCCAGTGGTTAAGCTCAGCATTCCACGACCAAGGGAAGTTCTAGCTTACCCACGGCAGATGCTGCGTTTTGTTACGTAGCAGAACAGAAGCTCCGTTCACGGTGAGTATCGAAACAATAGAAATCAGAGCTCTCGTGGCTGAAAAAAATGATTATTCTGATTTCTGGACAGACAGGCGGCAGTTTTTTGTCCCTGCACATAAATACTTTATAATCATACCAGCTTCATTCGCCTTCCAACTCCTCTCCCCGTCCCCTCCCGCAGAGTCGGCCAACAGTCTAATTGACAAATGAGAATGGCCTCATTAATCCAGGGTTATTTCCATTGGAACCTGGCAGCGTAGCATGGGCGAACGTGTGACGCTATCTTTGCCTGCTTACAGGAGCTGCTGGAAAGAGATGTTACGGCAGTGACATCGGGGCTCGTGCTGACTGACGGGTGTTCAGCTTATACTCTCAGCCCTGGCTTATGCGCTCTGAAACGGAAGCTCCCATAAAGCGAGTGGCCAAGTTGCCCCTGTCCCTGATGGTACTATCAGTCTGAAGCAGTAGGTTTTGACTAGCTTGAATTCAAGGAATCTCCTCCCAAGCATTCGCAGCTGCCGAGTCCTGCTGGCCTCGGGCAATGTTATAGTAATTTGGGCAAGGACCATAGATGCCAGTTTTCTTGCTCCACCCTTTCTGTGCCAAGTGTCACCCCTGAAAGTGACTGTTGTCTGTCCGGAATGATACAGAAGTGACTGACTGCATTGGAGGGGAAATCACGGACTATGAAGACAGTGGGCAGACCTTGATTGCCTTTGGAAGCCAGGCACTTGGGATAAGAGCTGTGCTAGAAGGGATTTTCCTGCAGAAGCATACGGTACTGTTATGGCAGTGGCCACACTGCCATGTTCATAGGGTTCAGGAGGAAGCTAGCGTCTCCAGTTGCAAGCTCACGGGAGTGAACCCGTTTAAAATGGGCCTGCTCCCCTGGCCTATGGACGCAAGGTGAATTCCATGCAACAGAACGAAAACGGCCATTAGACCCTCACCACAGACTGTTTTTTTTTCTGGGGGACTGGATCTTTTGCAATTTTTCCTGTTCTGAAACCTTGAGGTTTCAACTTTACCACCATGTTGGTTCTTGCAGTGCTAACTCCAGGCTTGTTGGCTGGCTGGATTTTTGGTGGTACCTGACATAGGTTTATTTTATTTAGTGCATCTCAGGGGTGGCTAACTTGCCTTGTTCCCTGGACAAGATCCTGGATTGCAGGGCTGCTCATGGGCCAGGTAGGCCTTGGGTCACAGGATGGTGGTGGTGGCCACCGCAGCAAGTGGGTCAGGTGGCCACTCGTCGTGGTGGAGGTGGCCCAAGTGGCCATAGGGCAAGTAAGGTCTTGGTTTCAAAACGCTGGCTCTCATGTCCTGCCACCAGGGCGGCAGGACTTTGAATTCTGCAGCAGATCCCATCCTCTGCCAGCTGTGCCCCAGCATTCCCTGGCCCACCAGTAGTCCAGCAGGCCAGATCTGTGTGACACTCCTGATGCATTGGAGGACCAGAAGACTTCTTCCAGGCTCAGTGCTTTTTGGCCCAAACAGTACTGGGTGATACAGGCTGGTTCTGGCATGGATGTTACCCAGGCACCTGTTACCCAAGAGTCGCATGTTTAATTCCTAAAGAGAAGCTGATGCACTTCATGCCTGGTGTCTCCATGTTGGAGAGAGCACCGCTAGCCTCAGGGGCTTTAAAGAGTGCCAGGCTGATGTCCTTGTGAGAGTCCCTCTCTAATTCTCTTGTCTCCTCATCCCATGCACGCTTAGCTAAGCGTGACACAAGGCAAAGCAGTACATTGCCTTGAAGGCTGCTCTGCCAGCTTGCCTCTTTACCGCATGGTTGTACCTTGAGGACTGGAAAATAAAACCCAGGTAACTTGGATTCTGTTCCCGGCCCATGGAAGGCTGTGTTGTAACTGAAATGCCAGAAGTCGGCATTGGTTGTAGCTGCCGCCTCCTGTAGTGAGTGTTGTTCTCGTACCCAGTAAGCGTGCCGGCATTTTGCAGGTTCCTTTTCAGTATTTCTCCCCCCCCTTCTTGTCAACTTTGCAAGTTACTGGCTTTGCTTTCTTCCTGGCATAGTTTAAGTTAATAGAAATCCTGTCTCTGCTTCTGGTAACGTCTGTCCCTGGAGAGCAAGGTCATTGCAAATGATACAAGTGAATGAAAAGGGAAGAATGGAAATGTGATCTGAAATTCCTGCAGGCTCACTCATCTTGCACCCTGCATGTGTCAAGGGAGAGTGCATTTACGTCACTGTGCCTTACATAAGGATCCAGAATGTGATAGCTCCTGAGGTTGTGTGGGTCTTTGGAGACTCCTGTGTAATTGCTTCAGTATGTGCCCAGCAGAGAGCTACATAGCATTTATGTACAACTGCAGTGGTGTAGAAAGCTCTTGAATTCTTAAATATAAATGTTTATTCCGACGGGATCAGCCTTTTCAGACTTCTGGACTTTCAGAGCGCGTCGAGTTAAAAAAACCAAAGAAAAGAACACAGAGTTAACTTGCTGTGAATCAGCCGTGTCAAATTTTATTAGTATGATAAGGCCAAGTAATCAATTTTAATGTTTGGGTGAAATGTCAGTGTCAAACGTGAACGAGCAAAGTATTGTGCTTAGATTGGCAAATTTTTTCCAGGCTGTCCTGTAAAGCTGCCATAAATCGCTCTTGCCCGGGTTTGTTAGCTCAGTTGTTAAACTGACTTCCTACCTTCCTGATCACACGCTTAAGAAACAATTATATGTGTTTTTGGAAATGGCTTGACCAATGTATACATTTTGGAATAACCTGAATAGTGAATGCTGGAGACTTGATGTGCAAGTATGGTGCTCAGCTTTTGGAGAAATCGGCTTGCAAATAAAAATTGATCCAGTTTAAAATGCTGTAAAATAATTAAAAAAAAAAAAATTAAAAAATCCAAGGGCTAATTTGGGCTCATGCTTTCTGTGACTGAGGTAATGCTTCCTGAGTTGGATGGAATGATGTGAGTTGGTGACTATGAGAAAAATGTCCTGCCTTCAGTCAGAACCTTAAGCATAACAAGATATCAGGAGGAGAACGTGTAGGACCGTCTGCAATGATACCCAAATCTGGCAACGTCAATAATGTAAGCTGAGCTGTTTTGTGATGGTTATAGCGCATACAGCCTTGGGTTGTCTGAGCTGCGGCATGCGAAGTTTTGGATTTGTTGTGGCCCCAGTGCAGATGCGGCTGATGCATTACTGCAGGATATGTGATACAAGGGCACCTCTTTCATGCACATATGCCAGTGTTAACCAGCAAGCAACAAATGCATCGACAGCTATCCAGCAAGTTTTGTGTGGTTCCTGACATTTTAGGCAGTAGTCTTGTGATAGGCCAGGTTTAGGAGGCAAGCAGCTTGTCTTATACCAAAAGGGTTATCCAATGACAGTACAGTGTGAATCTGTCTCCACTAAAAATGTTTTTTTTTTTTTTGTTTTTGGGGTTTTTGTGTTTTGTTTTTTGTTTTTTTACACCTGTGGACAGGGTTTAAAAAAAAAAGTCAAGGTCTCAAACTGCAGTGGAGTTTCTGTCCTAGGAAGCAGAGCATGAAAAAATGTTGATGGGCCGACCTAGCTTTTGGAAGGCCTGGACTCTGTTCATCCTGGAACAGAGACTGACAAGGACCACCAAGGAGAGGCGAGGCTGAGAAGATGTGGTACCAAGGAGGATGCACCTCGGCCTGGGCTATTCTGCAAAGTTTTGTTGCAATACAGTGGTTATTACATAGCAATGCTGGTAAGACCCCCAGTGTAGATACGGCATCTGTTAATGTAGCGTATTTGGTTTGGGGAGGTGGTTTAATAGTTGGCCAAGAACTTCTTTCTCTGGTCCAAGCTGAATCTCCACTAGGAGACTTATTGGTAGAGATCTGTGGGCAAAGATTTTTCAGGATAGACCATCCCAAAGGATTTTGGTCTTTGTTGGGGCCATGTTTCCTGAAATTGTTCGTTTTCAACCTCGGGGTGGGGAAGGTGGGGTGCTTTTTGGACTTGCACTTAAGTTCCTCAGTAAGCCTGCTAAAAGGGGGCCAACTCCATCGTTAGCTGGCATGGATGTTTGTTGACTGATCCCATCAGATGCACATCTGTCCAGTGATCTACAAGCTTGATCTCCATCCTCTGCTTATAGCCTCTTCTTTATGTGGGGGCACTGAATTCTGTGCCCTGGAAAAGCTCTGGCTGATGTCAAGAAGGCAGGTTGATAGTAAAAGGGGCAGTGCAAGCCCATACCCTGCCCTGCTCTCTGTTGAGCAGAGTCCAGTTTGAGGTCTGTGTCACTGTATTCAGAGCCCTCTGTGGCATTGCCTGTGCCTAGGACTTTTCTGGTGCCCTTTCTTCTTGGGTACTACAGTGCCATGGGCCAGGTAACCACTTGGAAGGAGTGATGGGGAGCGTTAATTCTTGTGGTCCCGGCCAGCCTAAAGCCAGTGCCTCAGTGAGGTCTTGGCGTTGATTGAATGAAATGAGCCAACAATCCTGCTAAATTATCTCTAATGTAATTACCTTTCCAGGCCACCATTTTGGAACTTTTCAGTTGGAACTTCTTTAGAAAATCCTCCGAATAGAGAGAATCGCATGCCGACTTGGCTGCCTCGCTCTAATCTCTGGGAAATTCAACTGTGCATCTTGAAACAATTTACTTCTGGTTGTATTAAGTGCTACTAGCATGGCTGTTTTTTCTTCCACATACGGAGCAGGGCTTCAGAGGGTCATTGAAACAAATGGAGTGCCACTTCCAATTCTTCAGGCTCTACTGCAGGAGCCAAAGCCTTTCTCAGGGCTCGGGTTTGCCCACCCTAGTTGTACCAATTCCCACATGACCTGCCAAGTTTGCAAAGAGCCTCTGAAGGTCCCTTTTCCACTTCAGCCCTACCCACTTGCATCAGCAATGCTTTTGAACACTAGTTCTGGAGTTGGATTTTTCTGTGCAAGGGGAGGCTGAGGTCTTGAGCTCAGGCGGCCACATAATGCCTCATTTTGCTGGACTGAAGTCATCAGATTGGATCGTGTGCACAAAGGTAGACTCTGTGCCAACTTCGCTAACTTGTGCCCGCCTCGCTTCATTTTGGGTGCAGATGTCTCTGCTAAGGTGTTTGGGCTCAGGTGGCACCTATTAATTCGTGTGAGCAACTGATGAAATTATTCAGCGCTCGATTTTGTTCTGCAAAGTGGAGTTTCCCAAGCTGCTTCAGATGAGCTTTGGGCACTGGTGCTGTCAGACAGCTCACGCTCCCTTAGGGCTGGGTGTGCTTTTTGCACAAGTACTTTGTGGAAACTGGTAGATGGTTTCTTTGCATAATCTTGCTTCCTGTGCTGCTGAAAGAAAACACCAGCACCTGTAGGTGTTGAGATGAGCTAGATTTCAGAGCTCCCAGAAAAACTATGTAATATATAGTAAACCTGCCTGCATCGGCACGTAGCAGATGAGTAAGAACTAGATGTATACGTTCTTGGCTAGCAGAGGTTATTTGGTCTTTCCTCCTGTTGCTATATGGAAAGAGAGACAGATGGGAGTTAGGCAGGAGTGTACTCCCGCTAGAATGAATGGGTGGCTATACTTGCATTTCCCGGGAGGACTCATAAGGTGACAACCCTGTGCGGTAAGGGAGCAGGAATTAACAGTTTGGACGCAGAGGACGGACACATCACAAGGCAGGATCTAGACATGTTGCTTTTGAAGTGTTTTACAAGACCTGGAATATTTAAACATGGGATCCACGCAGCGGGAACATGCATCGAATGCAAAAATGCAGATGGCATTTTGTTTACAGCGTGTTGAACTGTTGCTTATTGTTCGCCTGGTTCCTTTGTTAGATGGGACTAATCTTGTTACAAGGTTCGTACTCTGTGTCCATTTAAGGGCTCTCTCCTTGCAATCCGTTATAATGTATGCTGGGCTAATGTAATATCTGTAGCAGGGCTTTCTGTTCTCAGTCTGCTAAAACAAAAAGTGCAGAATGTCAGTACCTCAGTGGGAGTAAAGTTTGTCAGGTTTCCATGATGGATGTGGAATAAAAAAGGTAACACCAGGACAGTACACTGCATTTAGATCAAAGCTGTCCATTTGCAAGATGAGGAAATAACCTTATTCCTTTTCTGCAGGTCGAAAAATTGAGGCAGTCCAGGCAAATCGCCTCCCCCAGGACACGGAGCACAGCATCCTTCTAGATGTCTGCTCTGATCTCCAAAACCTTTTACCGCCTTGGATGACTATTGCTTAGTGGTTCCTTGAGAGTCTTTAGTTGCTAACGGGTGTGTGCATTGGTCGTGCATATATAACAATAAAAAAGTGTGCTTGTCGAGAGCTTGGTGGGTGAAGTGTGGCATCACGGGTTTGGTTTGGTTGAAGCCCCCAAAATGGCTCCTTCTGCTGGCTCTATTTATTTGTGTTTTGTTTTGCTGCAGTTTGTGCGAGTATAAAGAGGCTTTGTCCTTTGCCGGCCCCAAGTGTCGCGTTTACAAGGAGAGGCATTGAGTGAATTCCAGGCTGCGGCTTTGCTCCCACGTGCCCCTGCTGCATTTACCTGTATTTAGTGCGCGTCTCTGACTCAGTGTTTACCCTTTGGTATTTAAACATTCCCTAGGAATTAAATCTTTTAAGAACATTAGTCTTCACACCAAATGCCTGCAGAAACCCAACTGTGTTCTGCCCATGTTCATGTGTTGGCAGGTATCCTACTTCTTCAGAATTTGACTTGCAGTGGCAGCCCAAAGTAACAGCCAAATTTAGAATTTTTAAATTCACAATTCTGTAATCCACCTCCAAAATATCGGTGTCTCCTGGCCCTGAAAATGCACTCTCACACTCCCCTCACTTTTGAAATTATTTTATGAAGCCTGTGGGTGTAGCAGTTTCTCCTGCAAGTCGGGGACTAGAATAGTGCTGGCATGAGCCATGCAGGGTAACTGCAAGCACTGTTCACAATTCCCCCCTGCCACTCACCTGAGACACCCGAGTCCTGGGCTGCCATGCTCATTATGTTCCCAAACCTAATAGCTCCAGCTCTTCTAAAACTCGGTAACTGGTGAGTGCAGTGTGTGTAAATGGAGACTGCAGGGGTGAGACCACAGCATTCATTTCCACTGGTGACTTAATGCAAGATTAAACACTGACCTCAAAGGCCCGATGCCGCTCAGCTCATCCTCCTGTTGTCACATGGCCCTGTGTAACTTTTGGAAAGCAGTAGGCAGTGCAGTATAATGCTGCTTCCCAAGAGGGCATCCCCCAGGTCCTCGCAGCATGGACAAGCTTTTCAATGGACTCCTGCAGCAGCATTGCAATCCAGCTGCATGCGATGGTGAGTAGCAAGCACCAGGTGTTGATGATGATGCACCTGTCTAGACCCTTTCACTTGGGGATTAAACCTCACAAGTAGGAACTGAATCTCACAGCACCTGGTGAGGTTGGTAAGTGGCATCTGTTTCAGCACAAGGAGAAGCTGAGGTGGTGGGGAAATGATTTGTTTAACATTGCACAAGAAATATGGTGGCAGAACAGAAACAGGACTTGCATTTTCTTCCAGTCCTTTGCTCTGAGTACTAGGCCAACAGCTTCTTTCCCTGCAGATTAATACTTCCTTTCTCTGCTTGGTTACAGTTGTTGGTAATAAGGTGAGAGGTGGAATTCTTTACTACTCCTGTTGTGTTGGGGTGAAGGAAAGAAAGTACACCTAGAACAGCGATTCTCAGCTAGGATGCCCCAGCACCGTGGGCACCTCAATATCCTACCAGGGTGCTGCAGGGTATCTCACAGTGTAAGCACAGATAGGTGTGCATACATGATATATAAGAGAAACCCAGCGATTTCAACTACCGTAATTCATAGTATTAAACATTCAGATGTGTTGTGGTCCGAGTTCTTCACAACGGAAAAATTTCTCTATTCTTTTTCTGTAGTAAAACAATGAGTGAAAATTTAAGAGCTGGCATCTTCCAAGGGGTGCCTCGAGTCTAATGAGTGGTGCCTTGAGCCTAAAAAGGTTGAGAACTGTTGACCTACAAACTGAAAGCTCTTGCTTGATTTCTGGACACATGAACAGCCTCATCTGTGGCAAATTGAGCTGTCCTGACTTTTTTGAAAAGCTGCAAATGCATAACGCAGCTGCTAGAAGCGAAGTAGTCCTACACTGGCAGTAGCAAATTTTGTCCCTGGCAAAACTGGGATCTGTTTTTTTTTTCATGCTTCGAAGTGTGCCTGCCTCGGCACATGATACGCTCGTTTCTCAGGCTTTGGTTAGTGTCCAGCTGCCACCGTGCCGCTCGTGCGTTCAGCTTCTCTCTTCCGTTGGTGCAGCCGTGGGCCCAGCGAGTGGCTGCTTATGAAAAGGTATTGTTTGTTATAAGACCAAATGTCAAGTCCTCAGCGGGCTCCTTGAGAAAGGTGAGAGGTTGTAACAGCCCTCTTAATGTCAGAAACTCTGCCCTTGAGATTAGAAAGCCATTGACAGATCTGGCAGGGATGGAAATACATTCCAGGTCTCCTGAAGACCAGCGCAGGCAATAGCCAGCCCCCACAGGGTCGTTTCCTGATCCGTACAAATGAGTAAAGGAAAGTTTACACAAGCCCATATAAAAATGTACCCTAAATGTTTTGTGACCCTACTCGGCTTGGGTGGGGACCAGCTTCTCCTGCTGATAGTGGAGTCTTGGTTTTCGAGGTGTGTGTGTGTGTGTGTGTGTGTGTGTGTGTGTGTGTGTGTGTGTGTGTGTGCGTGTGTTAACTTCAAACTGAGCATGCTTTTCCTGCTGATACCTTTAATGGAGTGCAGATATTTTTTGCTAGAAATAAATGGCAGGCTTCTAGCACAGCAATTCAAAGGGACACCAAAGGGAAAGTGGATTTCTTAGGAAGATATTTTATGGAGCTGTTCCTGTGAAAGGATGTTTTCTCAAGCTGGTTTTGTCATAAGACGCATGACATTTTAAGCTACTTTTTTTATTTGTGCCTCCAGAGATGTGTGTGACACCTCATTGGAATGGAGACAAGGGGGAAAAGGAGGTACCAAAGGACAGAGCAAAGCAGACATTTGGCAACGCAAGCAAGCTGTTAATTGAAATAAGTGTTACAGCTTCCTTGTTCCCCTGGAGGCGTAGTGGCTCCTCCACTTATTTGAAAGGGTTGGGGAGGAAAGATGGAGCGCCTGGTTTTGGTTAGGTACTTCTACCCCTGCAGATCTTCGCTTCTCAAAAGAAAGGGTTCTTTGGTGGCATTTGAACCCGATTTTTTGCAATGAAACCCAAGCTCCAGTGAAAAATGGGCGACTGCCAGCTGTGCATTTTCTTTTACATCTTATAAATCTTATTGAAGTTCCATTCCTCCGAGTTCAGAGGGAAAAGCAGCCTGTAGTTCTCCAAGCTGAAAGGTGGCTATAGAATAGCCCTGCAAAGGCAAATGGGTTGCAGGGAGCAGGGAAGTTAAATTTAAAATTGGCCATTAGTATTGAGATCTCCTGGCCCCTTCCTTGTAACAGTTCCCTGTGAAAGAGCAAAAGGTCCAGGAGTACGTGGTTAGGTTTAAAATGGTGAGGAAGGATTTCTAACTAGGCAGTTAATCAGCTGTGGGTGTTGGACATCCCTGTGAATGAAGTTGTAGACCTGGTGGCAGTAATGAGCTGGCATATTTATTTTTGGGATCATCCTTTTGCCTTTAAACAGTCCTGAGCCCATTTTCTGTTTTATCTGTGTTGTGGCATCTGGTACCGCCATGGCGCCCCTCTGGCTTTCCAGTAAATGTGCTGCCATAACCTTGTTGAGGTTTCAGGGTCATTAATTTTAATGCAACTAGCAAATATCCTTTTGGGCTAGTACAGAGCGGGAGCAAATAGATGATGGGCACGGGGAGGGGGGATTGTACCGCAGATCTCTGGAAAGCTTGCGGCAGAGCCGATTCAGTCTGACGCCGGTAATTTGAAGCACGTGTGAAGTGTGGGCAGGCCTGGGCTGCTGCTTGCTTTGGGCTGTGAGGGTTAATGTGCTGAAGGCTGCATTCCTCCTAGTTCAAACCTTGGCTGCTCTTCCTAAACGTTTCCTCTTCGTTTCGTGCCAGTTTTGGAGTGGAGGGTGGCTGTGCTTGCCGAATCCGACCCTCTTCTTGTGCAAGGGGAGGGTGGGGACCCCCTCAAACTGGGGGTGTTGTCAGATGAATCTTGCGTACTGGTAAGTTCAACCAGGCTTTAAAGGAGCTAATTGGAAGAGAGCATCAAATTGAGGAGAGGGGAAAGCAAACAAAGGCATTGGTTTTGGGAGGGAAATCTTTGCTTTTCCTGCATGCTTGGAATTGCAGTTCAAGTTGTAGGGTTTGGATGGGAATAGATGTGTGCGCACATAATTTGACCATTTCAAGTCTCTTAAGAGCCAAACATAGACTGAAGTTTCCAGGTTTGGCAGACCAACAGTAAACACCATCTTTAATGTAGAAGGCCTTTGAGATGGAAACTGCCACTTGATGGAAAAGCTGTTCCAAGTTGGGTAGGTCAGTAAGCTTGAGCAGGGCTGGCGGGGGTGCATGCTTCTAGGTATGTCAAGCCCCAAGTTTTTGGCATTGCTCTGCGTGCCAGGATTTCTGCAATTGCTTGGGGCTCGGCCTGTGGTGAGAAGTGGGGTCTGTCCATATGGAGTGGTCTCGAGGGCGTGGGTTTCTTAACTGTTTGATACCTGATGCTCCTCTGTGTCTCGGGAGCCCAAGTTAAGAGAGCGTCACTAGTCGTGAAATAGGCAGTCTTATGAATGTTTGGGTCCTTGGGGCAATGCTGCTGTGTTAAAGGACTCTTGGCTTGTCCACTGTAATTCTGCTTCAGGAGTTGATGACTTCATCTGGAGAATCTGCGCTGTGTTAAAATGTGATACATGAGATCTTATTTTCATATTTTCTTGCTCTGTTTGGTTCAGATGCTCTTCCAGGCCTGAAAGTACAGGCTTTGGGTGTTTTTCTGGGCAAGTTGGAGAATTACTGAGATCTAGGATGCGGTATGTACTTTCAGAAATGTCCAGTGCTTTTAATTTCCAGTCCTGCCCAGATGGGGTCAATATGGTCATATTGCCCCCAGATCTGCTAACGCTTCACAGCCCTGCATTGAAGAGATGCAGTGGGTGGGGAGCAGAGGTGTTATGTACGGGCAGAGCAGTCATGACATGTGGTAGTACTTTTTATTTCTCAACTCCCATATCTAGTCAATGCTGGTTCTTTTTTGTCTTGTAGCTAAGCCTGCTAGATGAGCAACTTGGAGATGGGGAAACAAGCCGGAGGTGAAGCAGCCTTCTGCAGCGTCGCGCCCCAGGCCAGCAGCAGCGCTGACGTTAGAAGGCCAGAGTCCCCAGCTCTGTAACTGGGTGGTTCAGCAAAGCTGCTCTAACCACTATCCTCCTTTTTCAGGTCAATAATTACTGTTCATGTAACGAGCACTTCCCATAAAATAGTCTGCCGTGACTAAAGCAGGCCTCGGATGGTGTAGTCGTCGCTGTGAGAATGTGAGTGGTTCCGAGTTGCCAATTCAAAACGCCTGTGAAACTAGGAAAGCGTGGACCCCTGCCACTGCTGTCAAGGTCTGAGACATGAAGGACTTCAGGAGCCTGCATGATCTAGAAACTGTAGATGTGCTGGGTATATTGCACTTGCAAGTCTGTGCTAGAAAGAGCAGAAATTTGCAGGAGTTTTGTATGCTTCTGCTGCTGCTTACCTGGGTTCCCATAGAAACTGCTGTCCGACCGTGAGCTACGTAAGGTGCTTGATGGAAACTCGTTTTAATGCCTCTCAGAATTTCCCAGACGATATCTTTCTTACCTGCTTTTTCACCCCCCCTACTTGCGTCAGTGTGTCGGTCCTTTTCTCGCAAGCTTATTCCAAGGTCAGTCGTGTCATTGCAGTTGATTCTCTGTTGCAAGTCACATGCCTGGCTAAATGCCTATTTGCACCTTAGTAACAGTGATAAAAGTGCACAGTTTTCAAACTGGCTTTCAGTTCTGTCTTGCTGTTGAATGGAAAAGCTGGGTGTCTGCTTTTCCTAGTGCATGGCCATCAATAGGTGGGAAACTAGACTAGCTCAGACAAGATTTAGGGCAAAATTCTCCTTCAAGGCGATAAACCTTCAATATTCCACACAACCCTGCAGGACGCAACTTTGAAGGAGTGTGCATCTCACAGTCAGTGCTGCACGCCCCCACCACAGCTCAAATAATGGTTTGGCATTAAATGACTTCAGAAGCTGCTTTTGAACCCCTTGGGAACTGCATGTGGCTTGAAAGCTGTAGTTTGGTCACCCCTGGTTTAATGCAACCAGTTGCTTTATCTCTGAATCTCTCCTGAAAGGACCTGGAATATCTTTAACCTTTGTGATGACATGCTAAGACCTTGACAGGGTAATTGTAAAGTACCCAGGAACAAGGGTGGTTATCCATCAGAGCGGCCACAAAGAGAATAATGTTCTCACTCTGGCATCATAATTATTCTGGAAGCTTGCTTAGCAGCCTTAGCAATACTGACGCAGGGAGATAGCTGTCCTTCAAGAAGTAGTAAACAGGTGCTGTGTACACATTTCTGGACCTGGCTGTGTAATATGTCAGCAGCCGTGTGTGAACGGGTAGGCTGGCAAACGTTTTCTTCCTCTGGTAGATGGTGGGCCTTGTGCCAGCGAAGGCCCAGTACCGCCCTGTCCACTACAACCTTTTAGGGCACACATCCTGCAAGGAGGTGCTCGCCTTTCCCTCTACTGGTCTGATTGCAGGTTTTTGCTGCCTAATTATTAATCCTTGAGTTGGCCCTAAGGAGATGTATGCCCCTCGTCTGCAGTCCTCGGTTCCAGGAGCTACAGGAAAGCCTTTGCTACCGCACAGGGGTTATTGCAGAAGACTCAGACCCCCTTGGTATCAACAGGTCCTAATGCTCGCAGGCCCGAAAAGATCGGCATTTGGACGTCTGGTTTTCAGAGCACAAAGTTCTGTGTTTTGGGTGCGCTTCATGCTGTGCGGAATTAGATGATGATTCTGTCACTGGTTTCTTATCTGTCCCCTTGGATTCCCTCCATGGTGTTTGTGTGGGCCTGATTTTGATTTTTAAGGTTCTCATGCTACCCTTGATAACCAAGCACTGGAATATTTCTGAATATTGCTGCACATACAAATATTTCATGTAATTGAAGTACTGCAACCCCCCCCCCCCCCCCCCAGATGTGGGCATAGTTCTCTGTGAAAGCTCAGCATGTTGCAGCCCTTGCTTAGACTCTGGAAATGAAAAAGGACTGGCCGGCTGAGGGTGAGTGAAAGGAATTGTTATACGAAACGACAGATTCCTTTGGAGGAGGTTGCTGTTCAGGGAAAGGAAGCCAAGGCATCAGCACTTAATATCCTCCAGAAGTCCTCACGGTTTAACCCCTCAAGAGCTCCAGGACATGCAAGGAAAGCCCAGGATAAGGTAGTGCATGTGGCCTTCACGCCTATCCCAGGGCAGTGGGCCATGGTGGTGGTTTGGATGTTACCTTTGGCGTTGGGCGTGCTGGGGGCGTGACACTCGGGGACCTGACTGCGTGGAAAGCTGACGAGCTGAGAGGTAAAACTGCTGTCTGTTCTTGCAAGCCACCGTTTCCAGTCTCTGCGGGATGCTGCACTGTAGCGGCTTGGAGCTGCTGGAGTGCATAGATGAGAGAAGGGGCAGGAGCTGTTTCTCTGTAGGCCTTCTGCAGGTATTTGTTGTCCTTGACAGATCACTGATATCCTCTCGCAAGACAGCAAGAGCCTTATTCTCTTCCCTGAAAGAGTACCTGTAAGATAAGCTCATTGTGGCCTAGTTTTGCATGGGTATCTGTTGACAGATGGCATGGGGCTGAATACCTTTGCCAGAGGTACACCCCTTGCAGCCTGGAAGCTATCCTTCATATTCAGGAGGTTGGGTGTAGGGTTTCTGCCTCTGACTGGTGAGGCATGGTCCTTTAGAGAGGAGACTGGATGTGGCTGCTTCAGCCAGGACCTCATTCAAGCACCCAGACTTCTGCAGGTTAATAGCGATCGCTAATGACTCCATTACGGGACCTCACTGGCTTTTATGATAGCAGCGCATGCCAAACTTCTACTTTTTAGCATGTTCTAGAATGCCAGTTGTATTGTTGAGTTTATGCATGATATCCATCAAGCCTCTTTTACTATATGCACTACATTTCTAATGACTTTATTTATTTAAAATGAGACCCAGATTTGATTCTCCACACTACAGCTGAAGCGTTTAGTCACTAACCCTTTGCCTGCAATCAGGAAGTAGTGGGTGGCTGGGGTGGTGTGTACATGTGTGTGGGGGGTGTTGGAGTATATGGCTGAATTTCAGCAAAATGTACAGTCATAATTTTCTTCTATTCTTTTAATCTGTAGTTTTCCCCCCCCAGTATCCCAAAAACTTCGTCAAGACTCATTATATTGGGGACTGCTTTTATTTCCTCCCCATCTCCCCCCTCTGAGCATGCTTTCAGAAGACTGATGGCACATCTTTCTCACCCTTTTTCAAACATGCTGCGATGCAAAGGTGCTTTATAGTTCACTTTCTCAGCAGGGAGATGGGTGGCTACTGCTGTACAGAATTCTTGTTGCACGGCCCGCTGCGATAGCTCTCTATCCGCGTGTGACTGCGCTCCCAAAACGGTGCTGCTAAGCAACTCTGGCCAGTGTTAGTGTTGCTCTAAGATCCTGTCAGTGAGTAACAGTCTTGTCTTATTCTCTCCAGCAAGGGAAGTGGCAACAGCATTAATTAGTAATCTAAGAAACATGTTTATTGGGGGACAGGTGATTGTAGAAACTCCTGGACCCTGGCTATTGGAATGGATCGACAGGTTTACAGAAATGTTTGGTGCAAGTGCTGGGACCTCCGTCGCTTGGTTCAGGGCAAAGTAACAATAAATGTATTCCAGTTCAGTGTGATCCCTTATTAGCTTTGCAAGATACTCTGTTGCTGCAGTTTGATATTTTATTACTCATGTTTCACTGGTCTGTCACTTAAACACTCGGTTTAAATTTTATTATTATTGGCTCTTTGACAGGGGAGTAAAATGCACTTAGGGGTTGAGAGGGACTCTCGGGCACAATTGAGTGGTAGTCAGGCCTGATGCATCACTACAATTGTGTGCCATAATGCAAATGGTTACTGAAAGTACTGGGAAAGAGTTAAATCTTGATTTTGTTGGAACATGTTGATACTGCAGAACTGCCTGTGGGTTTCAGCCAAGTTGTTTCAGAGGCAGCAAAGCCCAGCTCCAGGGTCAGAGCTTGTGCACGTTCACCTCTGCATTGGCAGGTGCTTATGGACACAGTCAAACTACGAGGTGCTCCAGAGCGAAGAGGGAGCGACAGCGATTCAATAGCGAGTGCGTTTTCTGTGCACCTGTTCACTAGGACCCCCGAGCCAGCATGTCGGAGGTGTTAAGAGGAACTGAACAGTGCTGTGCTTGACTGAGTTCATCGTAGTACCATTCACCTGGAAACCCAGGCGTGGTGAAATGAGTCACATCTTCCCTATCTGAATGTGTTGTGGTGTTTAAATCCTTCCAGCCAATAGGTGGAGATTATGGCTTTCATTTCATCCCTTCTGAACACCTTGAAATGACCCAATTTCTGCATTTATTGCCCAAGGTGGGCATCACTAGTAATTTCACAAATGTGGGAGTAGTGGATGGGCATTGTAATGATGCTTTCTTTGTGTGTGCACTCTCCCCTCCCCCTGAAAAAAATGTAAAACCCCTGTGCAAAGATCTGGGGAATGAGTCCTCACTGCGCTTCCGTCCCAGTAGTTCCAGGGGGGCTCTTCATAAACTTGAGGACTTTAAAAATAAGTTCCTTATGCCTTCCTTTGTCGTATACTGTGAGGTCATGACTTAGCCATACAGTTTAAGAGTGCTGGTTCTCCAAAGTGGTAGCTGATGTGAAACGAAGCATCGATAAATGCATCTCCTCCACTCTACACTTGATTGTACTAAAATATTTTCACGTAAGAGAAATAGCAGGATTGGATGCTTGAGAAGCCTCTTGCCACAGTAACATGCACAGTTGGAAATGCATGTTACGGAGCTGCAGAGAGAGGCGTTTTGATCGTGTCTCAGTGGGCTCCCTGCAGCCTCCCTGCTAGGGCACGGGGTTGAGCTCTGCTTGAAGGAAGCATTTCTGCTTCATCCAAGTAACGACTTTTCCTCTGATTCTTCCCTGTTCGGTTTCCAGGCAACCCGGCCTCCTGCCGGATCTGTGCACCCAAATGACGTCCTCACTGCTCCCCCTTCTCTTGCTCGCTCCCCCTCAGATGCTCAGCTTTTCTCACTGCTGCCAAGGTGCAGAGCTGAACTCGTTCAAGCTGCTTTCTTATTTCTCCTCCCACATGCAGCATGATGTGGCTTCTGCATATGCAGGGAAGCTGCACAGCCTGTGTTGTCTGGGAAATCAGATGACACCTTTCCTTTCTGTTCACCTTGATGAAAATAGAGGGGCTCATCCCATTATCCTAATGACCGGTGGACTGTGGGATTGGCAGATACCGCTTGGGATGAGAGATGACATGAAAAACATAGTTGGAGAGAGTAGTGTAGGTGTTGGGGGGAGAACAATTAAGGAAATGATTTGTGAACGTATTGCTCGTGAAATAAGGCAGGGGTGGCCAACCTGCAGCACACGTGCCCTAAGAGTCATGGGCAGCTTCTGTTTGTGGCAGGCAGCAGATTATGGAGGGGGCAGAGAGCAGAAAGCACAGCATTAGATCAGGCAGGGAGTGTAGGGCAGGGAACAGAAAGCAGATTGGGTGATGGACCGGGATTGGAGTGGCACTTGGAGGGCAGGGGGCATAACTTGTGGCGTTCATGCCAAAAAGGTTGGCGGCCATGGAAATAAGGGACGATTTGAAAGCCCTTGGCCTCTGTCTTGCGAATGTGGGCCAGCTCTGGGCAGGCTTCCTCAGCATGCTTTATTGCACTCTTTGGCTTCTCTTGAGTCAAGTCTGGCAGGCAGGTCAAATTGTACGGTGGGCAGTGTCCAGTTGGGACTCGGCTTGAGGCACCCTGCTGACCTCTGCTTTCTGAACCAGGCTGGATTTTAAAGCTTTGTCTACATACCAAGTGCACCAGTTTGTATGAAGATTGCTTTCTACATCAACTCAATAAAATCAGTTCAGAGTAACTAGCCTTAAGCCATTTGCAAGTCAACTTAAATGTGTCTGCACTGGGGTTTGCATCAGTTGAATTAAATTAAAAAAAACCCCAAAAAACCAGAACTGGTTTTGAACCAAGGCAACTTCTGCAGGTAGGCAAGCCCAACAGCTCTGCGTGTGTGCGTGTGAGAAACTCGGCATTCTCCGTTTCTGGATGTTAGTCTTACTAAAGTTAAAGTACACAGGACTTGCACTGCACTTGTAGACCTGGTTCATAACCCATGAAGAGAACTGTAACCACTTTCACTTCACATGCTGTACAGCTTGGGCACGCTCTTCATCACTTGAAGGATGAGTTCTTTAGGTTCAGGCCGCGTTTAGTTTGTGCCGGATCAAAGGAATGATGCGGCATCGAGGAGCTCGGAAGCTAACTCCATGTCTTGGGCAGTCGAGTAGAGTTGGCCCAATGGAGGGTGATGGATGAACAGTATATCTCCATGAAAACAGGAAACTGCTGTGGACCTGTGTGGAGTGCATTGTGTTTGGTCTTTTTATGGTTGGCTATAAATACTTGGCTCATGCTTAGTATGTCATCTTCTAGCTGTTAGTCGCTTACAAAGGTGGGCAGGTAGCTAGTATGTCCCCACATTAGGAGTGGGGAAACCTGGGCCAGATGTTGCTAGTAGCAGCTAAAATTTCACACACTTTTTGGGTAAGGCCCAGAAAATGTTACGTATTTCGTGCCTGTCCAGTCCCCTCGTTGTATGGGAGAGTCCTGAGCTCCTTGTGAATCAGTAGCAGAGCAGTCAGTTGAACCCAGGAGTCCTGACTTTTCAGTGCCTGCTACTAGGTGTGCCCCAAAAAGTGCAGTAGTGTAAATGATGTTATAGCCATGATGATCCAGAAATTATGTGAGAAGCAAGGGTTTCTTAGGGCAACTCGAAAGTTTTTTTTCTAACTCTGTCTACTACATAATTTGTCTGAAAAGTATGCACAGTCTGAGAGTGCCATCTTTTTCCCCTTCGTAACAGAAAGCACTAAATAACAAGGCAATAAAATCATAGATGAGCATATTTAAATTGAGAACAGGAAGTGATTTTGAGCCAGAGGTGGATGAAATAGTATATGCACATTTCTGTGAAGCTTTTGGCTGTGGCTGCCTGGGATTTGGGTTGGTAAGTCTTGTTGTGTATTTGTGTTGGCGTTCAGAGTCAGAAAATGACAGTCTCCGCTGTGCCAAGCAAGAAGGGGAGCAGCAGCTGGGACCAAAGCGCTTAGCGCATCCCCTGGACTGACTGGACATTTTTTTTTTGCACTTTCTTCTCCCCAAAATCCTCTGGGGCAGCGATGGTAGCAGTATGTTAGCTGTGTAAGGCATGGCTAGCTGACTCCCTTCATCCCGGTCTATGCTACTTCGCTGACATGATGCTGGCTCTTTGGGCCAGTTTGTTCAATCATGAAAGCGTTGTGTAGTATAGATGGGCCCTCAGTATCTAATTGAAGGGGAAGCTGACCAGTGGGCTAGTCCTTAGGCTGTGCGCTTGGCTGTGCAGCAGAAAGGTGCCAGGTTGCTGTGTTCCTTGTTGCACCCTGAAATCCTAAGCACTTTTAGCACTTTGTGTTGGCTTCACGAAAGCAGGGAAGTAGCCATATTCTCAGTATGATTAAATGGCTCATTTATTCCCCTCGTTGGTGGCTCTTGTTATATTTCCCTCGCCTGTCTTTGGGATTTTAACAGCCATAATCCTGCCCAACAAAGCCTGTAATGTGTTTTACATTAGCATTTTCAGCAGCCAATGGAAGTACCTTAAACTCTCCATATGCAGTTTCTCTCCTACAAAATTAAAACGAATGGAGGAAATCTGACTGTGGAGAATTGTACTGCTGCTGGCTCGTATGATGTGGGGTATTTGTGGGAAGGATCAGAGGATGGGATGGCTGAAGGCAGCGTCTCTTCTGAAGCAAAGGATGTTTGGGGGAGGTTTTATTTTCAGTCTTGATTTCGGGCCGTTCTCGACTTTTATAATTTTCTGACTTTCAATCTCCAGCCAGCGCGACTGAATGCGCAAGGAGGTCGCTGTCGTCTCCATCCTGTTCTCCCCGGCATCCAGAGCAGTGGAAGCACTCCACCGTGGGCAGGACTTGTCTCCTTGTACAGGGAAAATCCTGGCTGTTGTGCTGCTGCAGCCACTTTATACGTGGGAACTTTTAGCTCTTGTTTTGCAACACAATGCCAGCTTGTTGGCATTTGGCTGTGCAAGCTCGCTGAAGTGGGGGCATCCCTGCCAAGGTATCTTCATATTTACAGTGCTCAACTGTTATCTTTTCTTGAGTACCAGACCATGGACATTGAGATGCTGTCTTGACAGACAGTCACTGTTGCCAGAAAAAAAGGCTGCTGCCAAACTGGTAACTGCAAGGTGCGGTGGTACTGATGTACAGTCACAAGTGTGTCCATGCAGTGAGTTATACCAGTATCATCTTGCTGGTGACCTTCTCCCTGTACGCAAGCCCTTGGACATTGGACCTCCAGGATACCAATGGCTTCCAGCATTTCTAATCTGCCCGTGTCATCCTAAATCCCACTAGGTCTCCCAAATAGCAGATTGTTTTTAAATGGGTTCTTTGTTTGCCTCCTGTTAGTTGAACCTTTTGGGATGCACTTGGGAAACACTGCCAAGCAGTTCTCTGCCACCAGAAGAGTTTTGAACGCAAGCCTTCCAAAGCTGCACCTTTTTTCCCATCTGTAAAGTCTTCTGTCCTTTTGCACGTTTTGTGACTTAATGCACTCTCGCTTGTCTGCTACGCCGATTCAAGGTTTGTTGCTGATGGTGGAAACTCAGCCTGTAACCAGGTCTGTCTGGCTTCGGTGATAGGTCACTTGCAGGAGGAAGAGCAGTTCAGCTGAGCATGAGTTTTGCAACGTGAGGCCCTTGTTTAGGTAGCAGTCCACATTTTGGAGGCATGAAATGTCCTTCCATTGGAAAGGTGGAGGCGAGAATCCCCCCCTGCAAAGAGTCACAACTTAATTGTGCATGGCAAAATGATGGTCATAACTTATTGAGCCTTCTCATCTTGGTGGTTGTGCTCTCGAGAACTTGTGGCCTACGGGGGAGAAATTCCCTGATACAGTAGTGTCATTTGGGTGCCAGGCAGCGTATCATGATGCTCCACGTCACGCGTCTTGGGGTATTTTCCTGTCATTGTGAAAAATCAGGGAAACCTCTGAAATCTGGGAGCCCTGAACAAAGAAAAGGCTCCTGTAGGAGGTAAATGCATGACTGACTGCATTCACAGCACTCTAGCTGTCCAAGGAAAATCCTGTCTGTTGGTGCTGAATGAATTTTATCACTGACAAACTTCTGGAAGTGTCTGGTTTTGCGTTTTCAAGTCGTTACTACGCAGTTAATGCATTAACCCTTTGTCTTCGGACTTTGCCACGGTTCCGCATTCTTTTGTGGCTAGGGAGCTGCAGCGCTGCAGAGGCTCTGACAACTTGGGTTAGGGTAAGAAGTGGGGAAATGACTGCTCTCATATACACTTCTTTTTATCCAGTAATCTCTTGCAGAAGCATCTGCCAGTATGGATGTACCTGCCCTGTCCAGCTCTGAAACAGAGCCATGTGGGTAGAACAGCATGGTAGGTAATGGCACCCAGCAGTGTTCAGTAGTATAAAATAGAAAGCAGAGGAAAGTCCTGTATTTGATTAAGACCGAAAGGGGAATCTGGGGAAGAAAGGTAGTAATGCAAATCAGGATCTGCCGAAGATTTTAACAAAGGGCTGTGGGTTTTTGAATGACCACAAAGAGTAAGCCTCTGCCTTTTGTGGTTTTATTTAAAAGATGCCACCTCCAGCATCGCCTTAGTACAAAATTAAGCTGTTATATTCAGTGCTTGGAGAAAAGTTTCACCAGACTTGACTTTTTGTGGCCCCTGTGCAGACCTCAGCTACAGGTACTGACCAAGACTGAACCCCTGAGCTTTGAGATCCTAGTGCATCTGGAATGGCTGATGAGATTATTGTGTGGACACTTGGTCGTGGTGTTTTGCAACAGAAAAGGCTGCAAAGGTCAGTGCAGGTTTAATGTTAAACTGGATCACAGGGAAGCAGGATGGGGCGAGCCAGCCAATCGGTTACTTTTTACAGAGCAGAAGCCTCTGTTTTGGCCTTCAAACCCACCAAAGGCTAAGTTTAATAAATAAATAAAGAAAGAAAGAAAAATGTGCCAAGCACCTTTTTATGATGTCACACTAAAGACCAAACTCCTCTTTTGACCAAACGTATTCTCTTGATTGAAGTTGCAGAAGTGAGGTCATTCAGCGAGTGACTGAATGTACACGGGCAAATTTACAGTGACAGCTCACTTGAAAAATATGTGCCGTTGGGCTGCCCACCCAGTGAAGCTGAGCGGCAGTACGAGCTTGTGCCGCAAATCCAGCATTTGTTACATAAGGTCACCAGGAAAAGCTTTAAGTTCAGACCTTTGTCTCCAGCCAAGATTTACGCACTTGTGCCATTTGAAAGTGGCTCCAGATGTGTGTAATATGCGCCTTGCCTCTTGAATGATTATCTTATGCTTGTTTGTCTGGACTTTTAAAACTCAAGAGCTAGTAAGATGAGACTTAGCGAGTGGATGTTTTTATGATAGTGGGAGCAGACAAGGGGTGGAACTGAGCCCAGCCGAGATGGAATGGGCAGAAAATAGCAGTGGATTTTCTGCTTTTTGTGCAGGTTTGAAAAACTCACTCCCACCGTCCAAACACCCTGCTTAACTTGCTTGAACAGGTGAAGATGTCACTTCTTTGGTTTATACAGCAGCTTGATCGGTGTTGGAGAGCGCCTTCTCTGTGAAGAATGCAGTAAGACTGCTGCGCCCCCACATTCACAGCACTGGGTACGAGTGCTGACAGGCTTTGTCATTAGGCGTGAGCCCTGGTCCTACGGTGCTGCGAAGCAGTGATGCCACACTCGTGGCAACCACTGGTCTGAAGTGAGCAGCACCGAGCACCTCTGTACTGCATCACGGGTGCCAGGTAGGTTAAGCTGGGGCAGCCTCCAGCAGCAAAGGGTTCGGGAGGAGGAGAGAGCACTTAGGCACTGTTAAGAGATGCAACTCCCTCGATGCTGAGTTTGCATGAAGTATGGTGTGGCAGCACTGCTTTACCAGACTTCTGCGGTGGCCCTCCAGATCCTCAGAGCCTTTTCCTTTTGTTGGCATCACTTCTTTGTTTTTGTTTTTTTGTTGGGTTTTTTAGTCTTAACTTTCCGAAGCTTTGATGCTGTCATTCTGTGCTGCGGGGATCTTCGTGATGGCTAGGTAAGGCTCCTGCCTCTGCTTTTTTAAACGATTCCCCTCCGGCGAAGGTTGATTCCACTTGGGCCATGCACTTGAGCTTTTCAGAGGGCTTTGGAAAGGTGGAGTTGGGTGGAGTAACTAGAAAAGTAAAGGCAACACCCTTCTTGTGGTCAGGGTGCACGCTGTCCTTCCAGTCGGGCCAGGAGTCCAGCAGGACGGAGACTACAGGCTGCCTCATGCAATATAATTTTAAAGTCATAAGCGTGGAAGAGCTTGGGTGTTTGGATTTATTAGACATGCCCATTCCCTCAGGGGGACTGGGCTGTGGGCACCGGGGCCCCGCTCTGTTAAGTTGATCTCCAGCTGACATTTGGATACAGCCTTCCTTAAACTGCTGCAGAAAAGATTGGCTTTGCTTTGCACCATTTAACTGAACGACGTTCAGGAGGACTTTGGTGCTGAAGCTATGCAGAGCTCAGTGCAGCTCGGACTTGACGTGCAGCATGACCTGCTCTCCCAGTCACTGGTTTCCCAGCCAGCTCTTCCCGTGGGTCTCGGTTTTAATTTGCAGGGCACTTGCTGCCACCCACCCTTGTTCTCTCCTATCTGACTAGAGAGTGGGCAGATTTTGCGAAACGGATGCTTGCTTCCTTGGGATTAGGCTGGTTTCTCCAAGCTCGTCCAGTTGTCAAGGCTCCCAGACCTGGGTGACGAGGGAGGGTTTCATTCCTGAGCTGTGCCATATGGCAGTCTCCTTGAATTGCAGGGAAGCCGGGTTCTGCGGCCGTGGGGGTCTGTAGTAAGAGCACAACTAGCAAGTATCTATTACAGGGTTTTCTGTGAGGAATGCGGGGTGGGAAGGAGGACTGCGCTTCCTTGAATTGTTCAGATTTTCCTAAGTAAATGAGCTGGTATTTTTTTTTTCAATCAGTTTGCAAGTCAGTGCCACCTCTTGGCTGCTGTTGCAAATAAGGTGAATTGCTGATGGGTTGGAAAGATTGGATGTATCACAGGACTTTTCTTGATAGATCAACGTAGCAGCATACTTATTATGATACACGTTGGTTTAACATGTGGGCACCCTTGGTTTGTGCTAAGAGTGCCCTTTTCTGAGTTGGCTTATGTCGTTCAGTGAGTGTTTTAAAGTAAACGGGCAGAAGAAGGAGACTTATTCCAGAAGAGAAATGTCCACACAAGGTATCAAACATAATATTTTGTCAGCATAGTTATGCTAGTGAATAGTTACGTGTATGCCAGCCCTAAGATATCTGAGACATACAAGTGCAATACAAATAGGTCTTGGATCTGGCCAGGCTGCCTAGCTTTAGTGTGCACAGGCCATGTGCTGCAGGAACTGCTCTCTGGGATTTCCCTGCCACGCCGGTAGCACATGGTCCCACCACTCCGTGCTGCGTGGGCAGTGCTAGTGGCATGCTGCCTCCTCCTAGACCCTCCCCCAGCATGGGCAAGGGGAAAGACTGCTGCCAGGACCTGCAGAAAGCATGTGGTCCCCAGACCATCTGTTGGGCAGCCCTGTCTTATGGAAAGTAGTAATGAGGTTTGATTTCCTGTCTGCATGGAATGATGAGAAAGTCTGCAAGTACATCGTCACAGCTGATGCAGAAAGAAGGGCGGACACCTTTGACTCTGCTGCCGCCATTGTCAGTTTGTCACTACGTAATGCTGGCCTTCGGAAGAGGGAGGGCTGTGTGAGCATCGCACCAGGAACTGAGCACCCCGCCTTAACATGTCGGTCCCTCCAAGAAGGGCTGGATGACAAAAGTGTTCAGTGTCACCTGGAAAGGTAGCTCGTATTAGGCTTGTATGGAAGAGTTGCACTGATCGTGTCAGGTGTGGACATTCCCACCCAAGCCATGCGTAGGGAAACGAATCTTTTTTCCTGGATCTTGTAGATCTTATAAATCAGAGGTACGGTTGGAAGAGCAGGTTCCTATGCAGTATGCTGGAGGGTGAACGTAGGCCATTGACACGTTACACTTGTAGCTCTGCATACGCTGTTTTATCATGACAAGAAGCGAGTGGTTCACATATTCATGTTCACACTGTTTGTCATGTTAAAAACAAATTGTTTGGCTCAGGAAGCTTTGTAGTGCTACAAAAATAACATGTGCTAGCAGCTCCAAGGTCAGTGTGTGGATGTACAACATCCTCGCCCAGTAGTAGGGAGGAGGTAGCTGGCTGTGCGCAGCCTACCGTTTGGACAGTCTGCTACTACGGTGTGGTAAGAGCAGGCACGTGGATGGCTACTGGACAGTAGCTACCGTGGTGCATGTTTGCACCCTGCTTTCTTGTGTGGTAACTTGCTTGCATACCCACACCCTAAGAAGGATGAGCAGTCAGACCTACCAATTCCCGACATGGGACTCGTATCACTTATACTTTTTGCTCCAGTAGTGGTTACTCTCTAACTGTTGCATCTTTTAGTGTGCTGGTTTTGTGAGGGAATATTGTATTGCTAACTGGATCATGAGCTACATTTATAAGGCTGCTGCATGGGCTTCCTTTTCCAGTTTCAATGCAATCTGCAGTTGCCTGGGCTTGGAAAGGTTTTGTTCCAGAAGTGGAACAAAGTGTGTTCTGTTTGGGGCCTGCTCGTTAGGCAGCTGGCTGGTGTGAACTCCACACTTGCTAGGTGTGCCCCAGTACACTGAAAAGGGTGATGGCTGTAATTTCCTATGAGATTGAGTAATCCATGGGATTACTTCATGAGCAGTTTAGGGTGCAGTACTTATTTTCCTTTAGGTGTCCAGGCCTTTCTCCGCTCTCCTTGTCTGGCTGTGAAGGGCTAGCATTAATTCATTTTCCTGGTTGCTGACAGGACAGTATCTGCTCCATGCATGCGTGGCTATTGAACCACGTTCAAAATCAATAACTAGGATGACTGTAATGATCTCTGATCCTGCCAAGAGGGTATTGCCTCCTGTATGAAGATGGTCACCTCCTCGGAAAGGTTCCTAATCTTGATGTGATCCTTTGGCTCCGTTTTTCTTCCCTTGCAAGTTAGACGGCACTGTTCAGGTGATGGATTGTCCTGGCCCACAATTTGGCACTTGAGGCTGTTGAAAGAGCAAATGGCAGGAAGCTTGGCAGGACAGTCAGCCAAGTGTTCCTTAAACAGGAGTCTATTGCTACAACAAATGGAGACTTCTCTGGTGAGGCGAGTTTCTGCCAGGTTGCCGGGTGGGTGCACAGACCTGCGTAGCAAGCAGTACTCTGTTCTGAGACAGCACCCATCAATGTGCCAAAGTCGGCTGAGTCGGGGACCAGCTTTACCGCACAATTGCCCCGGATCAGATTTAAAATGTGTGGTAGAGATGGGACATATCCATGTGTTTCAGACCACCAAGAAGAAGGAAGCCTTGCTTTAAGCAATGGATTTCAGCATTGTATTTGTACTTCTGTGACTGTCAAGGAACAGCTTGGTTTGCACCATGGTGATCCTCATTGGTTGGTGTAATAATGATTAAAGTGTAATTAAATGCCATCTTTACAGTGAACGGGAGGAGGGGAGAGGGGTACTTGTGTCCACCAGAACAGCAAGTTGTACCTACCAACTTGTAAGCAGGTCTGTAAGGCAACACATCCAAGTTATTAATGTTTACACTTTTTGATAATGGACAGTGAACAGCGCTGCTCCTTTCTAGCTTCAATTAAGATCTCAACTTTTTAGTGGCTATTGTGTTGATAATGGACTCCTCTGGGACCTGGCTTATCTTACAGCGATCCAGAGGCTCAATCTACCAGCTTTTGTATCTTGGAACAAACATTTTGGAGGTGTCTGGACAGCATTTACAAATGTGTTACCTACCTGCAGTGTGGCTGGCAGCAAGAGCATGTGTAGATGTAACAGCCCTGCCCTGTTAGCTACATGCATGGGCTTATATGTGACCCTCTCATTCCCAGTTTCTTTGCTTTCCTTTCCTTGAGGTAATGTCAGTTCTACTCCAGCCTGTGGTATTATCTAGTTCCCGAGACTGATCTTTCTACTGTGCTAGAGGGCATTTTTTAAGAGCGCCTTGGCTCTGATGGTAGTTTGCCTTTCTGCTATATTAGGTGTGGTGTGGATCGGTATGGAAAGAGAGGAACTGGAAGAGCCATTCACTCTCATCAGGTGTTTTATGCCTGAATGCAAATGGATGAAGACTCTGCTTTATTGTAAATCTGTCCTTCCAGTGAAGAGTCCACCGGTCTTTAATGCATCCATATCAAATAATAGCTGACCTCAAAGGCAGAAGCCAGGGTAACTATGCACCTTATGGGCTAACTAAGATTTATATAGAGCACAAGCGTTCATGCACTTTCTCAGATGCTGTGAAAGGACAGCATAGAGCAGTATAGAAAGCGGAGCCGGTGATTTGAATACAAAAGGAGTGAAGGGAGGAGGGAGAGGAAGTGCAGGGGGGAAGGAACAGACCTCCCTTTGCAGGACTCGGGTTGCGATGTAAATATTGGTGCTTTTGGCAAACTCTTGAGTGGCACCAAGATGGAAACAGGTTTTATCCGGGTGCAGTGGGGCTGTGGCCTTCAGCTGGAGTCCAGGAGCGGTCCTTCTCGTGCTGTGTGTGGCTCTGATCTGTGGCAGGTTGATCACTGCAAAGCTCCTTGTCATGGAAATATTTCCTCAGTCTTAGGCGGTGGAAAAAAGCCTCGAGGTCTCCGTACAACTGCACTATATTGGGCGATGCAGTCGAGCAGAAAGACAGACCATGGCATAATACCTCTCTCATTTTATAGATGGCCACTGGAGCCTAGTGGCCTCCGCAGCCCACAGTTGTGTTTGTGGACTAGGGAATTGGTTCCCTTCTCCGAGCATTTGTATTTTGATGGTTAAACAGTCACTCAAGGAGATCTTTGCTTTTGTTTGCCTTAGGAGAGGTCCTTTTTCCTGTTTGCTAAATAACTAACAAACTTAGATGGTAACAGGACAGTTTACAAGTGAAAGTTGTACAAACCCCGGGTTGTTTTGCTGTGTGTTCTCAGAGTCTCTGTAGGGCCGTTGCACTTAACACATTTATAAAAGAAAAGGATATCACTGATGATATGCAGACTTCTGGAAAAAATATGGCTCAGAAGAGAAGATTTTTAATTTTTTTTTTCTGGGTTGTTACTTGGTAGTAATGACGGAGGTTTCTGGAAGCTTGGAAAGGAAAGTAAGAGTTAGCCCAAGCCAGCAGTTTGCCAGCAGCCTCCTTTAAAAAGGAAAATGCTCAAGAAGATGGTTAACTGCTCAGTATTTTCTTTTCCTTCCTTGACATAGGGATGCAGACACTGGGCTGAGCTGGTTTCTCTTTAGCTTCAGTAATTGCCTCCACAGGAAACTGCAAGATGGGCTTCACATATGACATGCAGCAAAGGTGTTTGTGACTCGTAGACATCAAGGAAGAGAAGGAGAATTAGTTGTCCTGCAGCAGTTACCCCCGTGCTGAGCAGTGTAACACCAGGTCGTGCTTCCTTGTGTACAGCTCCTGAGATGCTGTGTGCATAGAGTCAGATGCTGGCTGCAAACCTGCAGACCCTGGGATGGGCCACAGCCTGTCTCTTCCTGATAAATCTTACCAAGAGGGTTAAAATGTTTGCTTGCTTAGTGACCTGACCAGTTAAAAATAATCAGGAGCCTTGACTGCAGCCGTACTTACTTTGCTGTTGCTCTCTTCTTAGCCCTATGCAGACAGCTTTAACTACACTGTCTACATAAACATCTGTCTGAACTTTCATTAGGAGGTGTGAGAGAGCCATCAGCTGGTGCCTGATCCAGGGGTTAATAGATGAAGAAGTTTAGGCTAGAAAATAGAGGGTCTCTGGCTGTCTGTCAGGAAGAATGGCAGGATTTTGGCTGCAGAGGGGGAGGCAGGGAGAGGTGCAACTCCTCTCCAGCTTCCAGAGAAAATGTGTGCAGGAAGCTAGAGGGAGAAGAAGGATCTTCTTAGAGGGCTGTGACTAGAGTCCACAGGATGCTCCAGCATGGTGAGGAAGTGTGTGCAGGTGGCTGTGTTTTGCCTGCATCTGCGTGTTTCTTGAGCTAGTCAAAGTAAGAGTCGTTGCTCGTTGGAGCCCCTACAAAATCTGGCCTTCGGCTTCCTCCATCTCGCCTTCCTGCAGAGGTGAACTGTAGACCATGCCCACACGGCTCGAGCTCAAGCACCTAAGCTGCTATGAGTCTCGGGGGTTTGGAATCGGCACGGGTCCTGGGGCCAAGGACAGCTGGGTTTAAGGCCCTGTTTCCGTGAAGGGGTAACAGGCAGAGAACCGGTACCCAGGAAGCACGGCAGAGAGACCAAGAAAAGGACTGAGCTGCAGCCTGCTCAGACCAAGGGATGCTTGAGATCATGTGGCTCTTGTGGTGTGAGCAGCCCTGGGAAGTGTCCAGCTGGGGGGCTTGAAACCAAGGGCATTTCTGAGTTGTGGACTTGTTGGGAGGAGGGTGCTGCTCTGAGACCTGGGCTAAGAGCAGACTTGCTATTTTGGTCAGAAAATATGGTCAGTCTTGCTCTGGATTTCCTGTTTGATGCAATCCATGGTGATGTCAAGAATGAGGGATAACTAAACATACTTTGTCTGGGCTCCTCCTTCCAGGATCTCAGTGCCTCTCCCTCAGTTACCTCACTCTCTATTTTTGCTTTAATATTGTTTTGCATTTGAAATTTCCAGACCTTTTCATAAGGCTTTTGCCTGGCAGGACCTACACACTCAGCATGACTCCAAAAAATCCAGGGCCGCAGAGGCAAATTTATCAACACGTAACCAACAACCTCCAGGGCCCTTGGCTCTGGAGAGAAGGACATCCGAAGTGACGTGCAATTCTTAGTTTAAACATGGTGTTACCTTTCCTCCTGAATTGTTGTTTAGAGCTTAATCTCCTAAATAATGATTTGTTCCTCAAATTACTCAGGGAAAGCTTAGTTGGATCTGGCGAGGGGGAAAAACGTTTAAATGTTGTAGAGACTGAAGGAACATTCTGTTAATTGGTAGCAGCGTGTGTGCTGGGAGCTGGCATAGCTCCTATACCCTGGAAGCTTCATTACCTCTTGATAATGGAATTGTTAATTTTTCAGGCTCATTTTGCTTCAGTATTTCACTATTTGAGAACTTAGATTATGGTTTTGTTCTGCTTCTAACTGCAGCCTGATTTGTTCTTCATTTAACTGTGTTTCCTCTGGTTCTTCCCCTCCGCATCCTTTACGTGGCCTTGGAAGAAACGGGGGATTGCACTAGCGGCTTTCAGCGCGTTAGACTTTGTTCTTGGCGCATCACCTCTAAGAGCAGTAGTAGTTCATCACTTGTATTGATCCAGGCCTTGGCTTCTCTTCTGCAGCTGCCAACAAGGCAGTTGATTGATGTGAATTGCGTGTGTGGGAGTGATGTGAATACTTGTCTGTTGAGAACTAGCTGAATCGTGGCAGCTCCTTACGTAAGCCATTGAACAGCTATGAAACGGTGACTAATTACGGTCCCTTCAGACTGCGTACTGCATTTCTGCCATTGGTAATGGGCTCCGTCAACAGTGAGCTGTTGCCTGCACAGGTAGTCTGAATAAAAAGATGGTCTCCATGCCTTTCCCCTAATCCCATCTGCTGCATCTTTTGAGTAATGGAGATGACGTGCTTTAGCAGAAGGACTGTCCCTTTACTGGCACAATAGCCATCTCTGTATGTCTCTAATGCATGTAACCTGAGGCACCTTGACCATGGAAAGAGGTGCCATTTCAGCAAGAGATGAGTTTCAGGTGTGTGGAGTTGAAAGCAGTGTGAAAAGTGGAGGTGACAAGGCAGTATGAAAACACACTTCTTCTGGCTTATCCCTCATCCTGAGAGAGGGATCTTCATGGTGTTCACATGACTCGAGCTTGCATCCTGTTAGGCTCCCAAGTCTCACAAACCCTTTTAGAAAATTGTCCCCGACCAGAGTGTAACTGCATCTCCGGGTAAGTGCCACGGTGGTATTAGGACAGACATAGGAATGCTTGGGGTAAGGAAATAGGCAGACGAGGCAGACTGGGGTAAGGAAAGTAACCCGAGTTCAAAAGAATGCTCATTTAAACCAGCGTAACTCGCTGACCCTTTCCTACAGCCCTTCCAAGGGAGTTATGGTCCAACAGATTGTATTAGGATCGTTCTGCACTAGACTTTGTGGAGGAATTGGGTAACCACTCACTAAAACGTTTTATTATGCAGCTCATGAAACTGCTGGGCTCTCATTATGGAAATACAATCGCAGTTCAGTGTTCAAGTTTGGCGACTGCGAAAAACCAGGAGAACTTCATAACACCCATAAAAATTAAGCAGGACTTGGTGCCTCCCCTTTATTATCTGGCAGCAGCGTTGGCACGCTGCCCCCGAGACTGCTATTCAGGCACAAGTGCTGCCTTCCTGACATTTCACAGAAGCCGGCACCCTGTCTAATCAGTCAGTGGGTCACAAGGTGGGGAGGGGACACAGCTGGCAGCATAGGATCGGAGTTGTATTTGAGGCCTAAGTTACTCGTTAACACGTGGGGGTCTCTGGTCAGGGTCGTGGTGGGGAGTGAAATCTTCATGTCTGCCTCTTGGAACTTGGGTGCAACTCCTGCTCCCCCACCTGAACTCGCCGGCTCAGCAAAGCCCCAGGTGATCACCTTTAGTTGTGCACCTCTTTCCCATGGGGGTGCCCCAGATGCCCCCTTAGAAGGCGCTGTGCTTTGTGTCAGTGCCTGGGCTGACCGCCCTGCTTTTGTGGGAAGAGCCCTTCCCTCTCGCACACCTTTTCTGTGGGTTAATTTTAGATGTGGCCTGGCATTCTCCAGCGAGGGAGTATGTGCGTCTTTTGCAATTGTTTCCCTGCGAGTGGGCCTTGGATGATCTAAGTCAGTTTGGCTGATGTGCTTGCAGGACTTGAGCCAGTTTTGCTGCGGTGAAAACCTGAATCATCTTTATTGAGGAGGGAGAATATTAGCCAGCTGGGAAATGCCAGAATGGAGAAACCAACTGTTTGTCTGCCTGAAAGTGCTCTCGGCCTACTCCCTCCGAAATTCCAGCTTTCCTCTTTTGTGGTGGGTGACAATTAGGGAATTTTCCTCACTCAACTTCACAGTTTGTCTCCTGGGGAGACTCCCGGTTGTCTGGGGCTGCACCACAGGGGGGTTACCCAGGCTTTTTCTGAGACTGGCATCTGTTTCGTGCGCTCAGTGCCCAGAGCATTTGTCTGCACATGACTAGTGCGGGTTTGAAGCAACTCTGTTTTAAAAGTGCCAGGTTCCTTGCTTAACTCTTGAAGATGGATGTGGAAGTCTGTTCAAAGGATGAACCCGCAGTGCTCGCTGTGCCAGCTGTTCTGCCTGGCACTGTTCTGTATTTTTTTTTTTTTTTTTGCTACCACAGATTTTTGCATGGCGCTTTCAATCCCATCAATGCACAGTTTTGTTGCGGGTCGTCACGTAACACGGATCCCATCCGAGGGGACTGGTGCAGTCATTCTGCTCTGCTGCTGCTTTGTTGGAGATGCTGACCAAATAACATTAACTCCGACTGTCATATTTGTCTTGATCAGGTTGGGAAATGTCACTTCAGTCCGCATAAAACAGCTGTGTAATCAAATTTCCCAGTAGCAAATGGATAACCGTAAACCGACTTAAGGAAGAGCACACAGATGCCCAGGAATGCTCTAGATGGATCAGCTTTCTTCCCTGCTGCTGCCTCTGAAGGTGTCCGGTAGCTCTCGGGAGTGGGCTTGGCTGCCGCTACTGGAAAATCCTGTCTTCCTTTATTGTTCTCAGCTTTATAAAACCTTGCTCTTACGAGGAAAGTCTCTTGGAGAAAAGAACGTGACGGTCAGATCTTTCCGAGCCCTGTGTGACCCCTTTAGCTTCTCGGCGCTATCCGGCGTGCGAGGCCCCTAAAAAATTTAGAAAATTAATATTCATCTGCCCCTGGCTGCCTGTCCTTCAGCCCTTGATGGCTTGCCAAAACTCAGTAAGTGCCCCTCCACCCAAAATAGTTGCCTGCCCCTGCTATAACTGTACATTGTAGACTTATCAGAGGCGTAATTAATAGAAATCTGGGCTACTCTCGCATCTGCTCCACGGTGAGGGGAAACACCACTCAAGAATGCTGCAAGCCTAAAACGCGACAGCAGCAGCTTGTCACCCCATTAATCGCTGCCAGTTAATGCCTGGCAGTCTTTGGAAGTGGAGAAAGGGGCCTGAGTTTGCCATTCTCCCCGTCCCTCTGCTCTGCTGCTTTCTGCCAGCTGCTTGTTCTGGCGCTGAGCACTGGAGCTGACCGCTTGAGATCCTAGTTTCCGGTAGAAATGATTTGACCCCAGAGTAGGAGCTGTCCCAGAGCCTGAGGCCGTGGTGTTGCACATGGCATTTCCATGCAGTCCTGTGACTAGGCAGCTGTCTGGCGCAGCAACAGGTGGAAGGGTTAGGTAGGAGGGGTGGGATCTCTAAATGGGAAGGTTGGGGGGCACACTGGGTGCAGCTATGACAGGCAGGCCACGGTAGAGGCTGGCCCTTTGCTTTTGCCTCTCTCTCCCCAGAACATCTCGTTTAAGCAGGCAACCAGTCAGAGAGGTAGTTAGCCATGGTAATCTGAACTCAGGCAGAAGGCAGAGTAGATTTGCACCCTCTGTAGACCAAATCAAACTGCATGGCACAAGCTGTCCTAGCAGAGGGCTCCGCTTCATCGTGCTGCAAATGGATTGCAGAGGTCCAGCGTGCCATTTCTTATAGATACTTGAACAAACAAAGCCAACTCCCTTTAATTTTGCATTTGGCAAACATGATGTTACAAAGGAGTTCTGCATTTCCACAGCTGGTGGAAGAGGCGGCAGCGTCCAGGCGACCACGGAAGTTACCTTCCTGCTAAAGGCTGTTCAGATGAAGAGTGTAACCGGCCTGTTTTGCCTGCGCTTGCTGCTGTAGAGGACGCAGCCCAGGCCTTTTCCTGTGCAGCGTAGATGGAGACACGCAGATTAGATGCAGCATTTCCGTCTTTCTTGTTGGGCTGTGCACCGCCACTGTTGAAAAGTGCTTCTCCCGTGGCGGAGCAAGTGTCCAATTCCAAGGTAGCAAATGTTCTTGGTCAGGCATGCTCCTTAGTGTGTGAAGCCTCCTGTTTACACGCCTGTTTACAGCCTGCCATGGAAACACCCAGCACCGCACGAAACACGAGTCTGTGCTGCAGTCAAGGTGCGAATGCCAGAGCAAAGCCCTCGCACAGCCTGTAGCGATACGTGGATGTGAGGTTTCACGCGCGCTCGTCCCCCCAGTTATTCATTCGGTTATTTACCCGATTCAGTCAAATGCCCAGCTTACACGGGAACACGCTCTTGGCTTGCCTGCATGGCTTTTGCTCTTCCGTTCATCATATTTATCCTCCCTTCAAATACAGCCTGTGTGCCTAGCACCTCGCTTTTAAAATACACCCAGGGGCTATGCGGCCAAGCGGCCGGGACAGTGATCAGCTTGTTAGCAGAGGCTGTTGCACACACAGCACAGTCGTGCTCTTAGCAGGCGGTTGTGGAATGCTAGGACTGCCGAATGTCTCCCTCTCCCGAGGTGCACGGTGGCTGCTGGAAGGGCACAGGGCGAGTTTGCTCTAACAAATAGCTGTAGATGAGCCGAACTGCTGGCCTAAGGTCGCGGTGTGCCATGTCGGTAGCGTTCGTGGGCTCAAGACAAGCTCGCTGCTGGAATGTGAGTTTTGAGAGTCTGCAATCCATTCCCCTCCCTTGCCACCTCCTCTTCACAACTGATAGCAGCATTTGGCTGGGATATGGGGTCCTGATGTGCTGGGTGTCTTGTTCTCTGGCTTCCCAGATAGCGAGCACGCGTGCAGATCTTGTGCCGGTGTCCAGTTTTGTGTCCAGCGACACGGTATATCCCAGGATGTAGAGCACTTGCGGGAGCGTCGTCATCTGCTACCAAGAACGGTGCTTGTACAGCTGGGCTTTCCAGCTTTTAGTAGTGGTGCTTGTTGGGGGGAAGGGGGGGGGGGGGGGGGGGGGCTTAGACTCTTATTTTTAAGCAAATGGCAGCTCCTCGGCCTCACCATGCAGAGTTTCACACTGAGGAAACTTGGGAATGTATCGTAATGAAATCCAGGCTGGGCTCTGGCACAGTCTGCTGCTGTGTGATTTTAATGGCCTGCCGGCAAGACGAGGGATCTGCGGGGCTGTGAGCCCTGCCAGCCAGCATGACGGACCTGCCGGGGCGGGCCGGTCCCTGTCACGGGGAGCGTTCGGTTTTGTGAGATAGGCGTTGCCTCGTCCGGAGGGAGCGGGTCGAGTTTCTGGCTGGGCTGCGTTTCCGTTAGCCTGGGGCTTTGCATCCCTGTTTCGCTGGCAGACTCCGGGTCCATCGCACTACAGCAAATCAGCCGCCACGCTCTTCCCTCACGGGAAATGCCAGCTCTGAACAAGAACATTTGGCAGCGGATGTTGATTTTTCTCTCCCGGTGCCGGGTTCTTTCCTCGCATGGCTTGGCTGGCGCAGTGCAGCCGGTCCTTTTCCTGGGGGGGTGTTAATCAGGTGGGGCTTTGCTTAGAGCAGTCCCTACGTATTCGATGCGTGCCGGGCAGAGCCGTCAGCTCGCTGTGTTGCTGCAGATGTCTGCAGCACCTGTCAGTTCCCGCTTTGCTCCCTGCCTGGAAGAGCAGGCTCTGCTTCCCTCCGGCCGGGTGGCGACAGCTCTCTCCGCTCCCTTCCAAGTAGAGTTGCCTGCAGCTGCTTCAGCAGCCCCTCTAGAAAAGGAGGTCTGTCCTAACCCAGGTGCTCTCAATTAAACAATTTGTTCCCATTCAGGCTGAACATGCACTGCTCTGATCTGGTCCGAGTCCCGCTCCCCTTACTGGAACGCTTTGAATCGGTTCTTTAATTATTCCAGCTAGTCTGGTTCTCTTTCTTTTTTTTTTTTTTTCTTTAAGAAATATAAATTTGTGGAAACAGCCTTCCTTTCCACACAGTGCCTGCCTGCTGCTTCCCAAGTCTGTTTGTGTAGCCAGGGCTACATCCTCTTGGGTTTCCAAGGCAAGCCAGCGAGGAGCAGAGAGGAAGTGCATTTCAGGCACTGCGGTGTTCCTTGGCTTCAGACGAGCAAGCTGACTTTTTTTTCCTCTCTCTCTCTCTGAATGTTTTGCCGTCCCGGTGTCTGCATGCCCATGCAGTAGACGGCGCGCACTGCTGCCTCTGTCCATTCTGGATCTTAAGGGAAGAAACACTTTGTGCTGTGTCTGGGTATGGTGGGATTTGGATGATACTGGTACCCCAGCAGTCAAAAATTGGACTTGGTTTTTCTCCTATAGCCGCTTCTGCTCTCACTTAAAAAGATCTTTTAACTTTTTAACAAACTTAAAAAGACGGGCATGAGATGAGAAGCATTGCTTGGTATCGGTCTGAAACCTCCTCCCTCTAAGCAGAAATTGTATCCGTCTGTCAGGAGCTGAAGGATCATTCACATGGCCTTTGCCAGTCACACAACAATGAGGTCTCTGTTCCTACCTTCTGTGCAACGAGATCACACGCTTCTGCGAGCTGGAGCGTAAGGCTAGATGGCTGCTTTGGGGTGGATTTGAGGCGGGAGAGTGAAGAAACGAGTGTTGGGATCCACACCAGCTTGGGGAAGAGGGCCGAGCACAAGCCCATGTTGTGTAGGGCAAGTTTTGCATGAAGTTCTCATCTGGGATGTGGTGGCACCGCCGCCACGCACACTAGCGTGCAGTGGTGCGAAGGGGCGTTGTGTACGTGACGGGGAGCAGAGCAGTTGTGGCCTGGTGTTCTTCAAGAGTGGCTGGCTGGAGGCACTTGCAGGGGCTACACCAGTAAGGAAATGCTGGCCACGTCATACCCAAACTATTAAATGTCTAAATAGATAACTAACCAGCAGCCCACCTACAGTCTGACCAGAATAACTCATGCCTTCCATCCTAGCAGTCACCAGTCTGCTTATAACCTATGAAGGGGTAAAGAGGAGACTTGTGTAAGAATAGAAGTAGTTTCTGGTTTCTTTTCCCCTGCTGATTTCTAACAGATGTGTACATTTATCACAAATTTAATCTTTGTGGGGGAAAACACTGAGCTCAGGAAGGGTTTGTCATCCTAGGTTGAGGTTTGGTAAATGAGAAGTAACTCCACGTCCCCTTCGTTTCAGATGATGGGCATGGCAAAGGCAAGGCTCCAGTAAATTCCTCTAGTTCAGGAAGGCTGGTGCGTTTTCTTGGCTGCTTTTTTACTGCATTTGGGAGGGCTATGCTGGCTTTGCCTGCCATTCATCTCTTCTCAAGCTTGATTTGATCAAAACTTGCTGAACACTCGCAATTGTTTTCTTTGCTGACTTTCTCCCCCCTTTGAATTAAGGGAGAGTCACTTCTTGAAAGTGTAATAGCGAAGGAATGAGCCTTGCATTCCCAAGCAAAACGTATGTTGAAATGGAGTCTAAGTTTGAGACTACTGACATGTACTTTAACACACAATATTTTTAGGGATATTGTGATCATTCCCAAAACAAGCATAAGAAGGCCAGGAAGCTTGCTGTTAAGGTTCATCGTAAAAGAAATCAAGCCTTTTCAGACATGGAGATATAAAGCTAGTGCCCCTAAGCAAATTCAGCTCTGTCTTGGAGCGACACAATATCTTCTCTCCATCTTGGTGGGACCCCTTTTACCAGCACTAAGCTTACATACAAGCAGCAGGATCAGTAGGTTAGGACATGGTGGCACTGACCAGAAAGTTGCTCTGTCTGTGTGTCAAAAAGCCAAGACAAGTGTGAGATGGAAATCTCTGGAGAAAAATATCCAGGAGCCTGGTATCAGTTCCTGATGTGAGCGGTTTGTGCAGGCAATGGCCCCCATCGGCTGTCAGCACCGTGTGCCTCTGGGATAGTGCTACCTTTGCTCATCAGAGCAAAATACCTCTGTGTTACGTGGCACGTGGCTTGTACTGAAGTAGGGTAGCTCTCCTCTGTCTGCTGGACTGTTCTAATACTGTAAGCTCGTTTGGGCAGAAATCTGTGTTGTTAATGGCACTTACCACTGGAGCGCCTGCTTGTGCCTTGGGCTCCTGCAAGCCTTGGTAATATGAATACTGTCCTAATCCCAAGAGCTGAATGAACAAACACCCTGTCTGTCTTCCTGCCAGGTTGCTATAAAGATCATCGACAAGACGCAGCTGGATGAAGAGAACCTCAAGAAGATTTTTAGAGAAGTTCAGATCATGAAGATGCTCTGCCACCCCCATATCATCCGATTGTATCAGGTAGGAGCGTTACGTAACGGGTTTTCCCCACCTCCTCACCACAGGCTCTCTGCACAGCATCACAGGGTGATCCCTTTGCGTTCTCTGTAGTAAAGTATGGGACGTTCCTTGCTGCCAAGGAAGCTAGATAAAAAGTAAAAATGAGTAGCAAATCCACTGCTTTCTGGAGCTCAGACTCCCTCAGTGGACTGACCTGTTGCTAGTCTTCAGCTGTGCACCTCAGTGAAGTTCAGTTTAACACAGAGAGAGTAGGTGTCTCTGCTTGCTAGGACAAGTTGAGCACATCTTTTCCTTGTGGTCCTTGCATGCCCCCCTTGTTCCTGCAGTGCTTGCCTGGGAGATGATCCACGGTGGCCTTGCCACTTGCATCACTGCAGAGTTCTGTGGCAGACCTTTCTGTTGCTTCACTGGCTTCTGTTCTGCAGACAAAAGCAACAGGAGTATGTAAGGCACAATGCATCGAGTTACTGGGTGCACGTGGGGTGGGTCACTGCTTTGGCAGGACCATGCTTACTCAGAGGACTGGGTGGGCTGGAAGCTGGAGGCAGGCTGAGGTGGCCTTGGTCTTGGGGACTAAATGTGTGTAATTTGACATGGCCTTCTTAAAGGCCCAGGTTTGACTGGGCTGTTAGTGATGCAGTGATCAAAGGCTCCTTCCCCACCTCCTGCCAGAATTTTGTTGGCTGAAAGGCTGGAGCAGAAGATTCAGCAACTGAATTAACAAATTAAAGGATTTCCCTCCTCCTCCCCCTCCACTTCCCCCCCAGTTGAAAACTCATGGAGTAAAATTGGAAGCGAAGGTGGGTTTTGTCCAAGCTGGGGGGCTGTGTGGCCACAGGCACTTGACTGCTGTTCTTGAGGGCTGGATCCTAGAATGGGGAAGACTTTGAGAGGGGAAATGCAGCAAGGTGAGCCAAGGAGGGGGCTGTCCTGCTGGACACGCATTGGAACAGGTCTGCATGTTGGTAGTTTCCTGACCGCAGGCTGGTGGCAGGATTTGAACAGTTGGAATATTAGATAAAGAATTTATGGGTTTATTTCCCTTTGCTTATTGGCTATGCGTATGTTTGTCAAGGGGGCAAGATGCTGTAACCCTCATTAAGAGAATGACTTCTAGAAGCAGCTGCTATCTACTTGTGGCTGGTTCTGGTTCATGCTGAGCTTATCTTCTAAATAGCCACTGATACACAACTCAGATCAACCTGAGAGTCTACACTAGTATTTCCCAATCTTTTCCAGCCCAAGGCACACTTAAATTAATAATTTTTTTCCGCAGCACACCTGTTAAGGCATTCCCCATACCTAATGTAGCTCGTTGCCACGGTATAGTACCAAGGCACACCTGTTCACTTCTGACAGTGCACTTTTGTGCCATGGCACACTGATTGGGAAATGCTGGTCTACAGGTGGCAAGGGCTAATGATCTGACACCTTGACTGGAGAGCCAGGCATGAAATGCCTGGGAAGGGGACAGGTGTAGTACCTTCAATATGTATGCAGAGGTCTCCTCGAGAGAGCGGTTCATACTTCTTTTAAGCCAAAAGCTTCTGTTCAACCAATGTTGTGCTGTATAAAGCATCAGATCGAATCCTCAATGGGCAGCATCCATGTCTCAGCTTCAGCAGGTTAGCACAGAGCCCCACTGTGTGGCATGCTTCAGCTGGCTCTGCTGAGGGGGGTGCTTTCAGTCACTTTGTTCTCTGATGTCTGAAAGGGGGCATGGTTATAAAACACCTGTGAAACTTGAAGAGGAGAAAAATCAAAGCTCTTCTTCACTGCTTTTTTCCTTAGGGATCTGAATTCACAAAGCACATTTCTTTAGGCTTGCAGCATGCAAAAGGAGGTGGTGTCTATTGGCTGAAGTAATGGAAGGTACTAGGTTAGTCTGGACCAGGAAAGACCTATGTTTTTCTGCACCCATGTGGACTTACTGTTAAGTGCTAACTGGAAGCCACATCGCATGAGAATGGAGTGGAGCTGGATAGCACATCCTAAATCTAAGGGCTTGTCTCTGCAGCATCAGTTTATTAGATCTTAAAAAAAAAAAAAAAAAAAAGAAGAAGAAACAGCTGTTCAAGCAGCTGCTGTTGTCCAGGTCATGCATCTTTTTTTGAATGGGAAGGGCACATGCTTCAGAGCCCTAACTCTGGATAAACCCCACCTCTTGGGGTTCTCAGTGCTTAGATTCTCTGCTAGAAGTGACGGTTCCTTTCACACCAGTGTGGACAATTTAGCTCCTGTGGGAAACGAGCGTTGGCAGAAGCAGACACGTTAGAGGTGTTTTTGTGATTTTTTTTTTTTTAAACTCCTGCAGAAACCAAACTCAGCCATGCTGTTTGCAGTGAAAATGAAATGAACTTGTGTGCGTGTCTGTTTTATCATTGATCAAGTTGTGAAGAATTAGCACAATCCAGGATTGGAAAACTTTAGACACCTGTGAGCCCCCAGGGTAACTCGTACAGCCCTCTTCTAAAACTCCTGGCCGTCATGCCTGTAGAAAGGGCTGTCCCCTGAACTGCAGCTATGGTGGGTAAAAGCATCAGTGCTGTGCTGCTGCCTGTAACTGGGCCTTGTCAGGCAACTTTCTGTTAAATGTACTTGCAAAATGCAGTTCCCATCTAATGCTGGACCTGGACTTTTCTCTACTCTCTTGAAAGCTTCAGATTTTCCAAACACCTTGGCTTCCCTGGGAACCTTTGGTTCTGTCACAATGGGATTTATGCTCCACTTGGACAGACGGTCACTTCTTGCCACTTAAGCACTTGGTGTGCGATGTTCCCCTTTCTGTCCCCTTACTTAGTTTCTCTTTCCTTTCTCTACCTCCGTGCTGTGTCCTTCTTCCCACTTTCCCCAAGAGCGCTCTTGCCCAGTCTCTTAAAATGTCTCTCCATAATCTCTTCCTTTTTTACCTAAATCCCCCAGCTCACCCCGAGTACTTGCACGTACAGCCATGTATATTTGCCAGCTAGCGAAGGACAGAGGCACCTGTGCCCATCTGCCCCCAGACTTGTCCCTTCCCTTGTGGGAAGGAGCCAGCTGTTCTGCCTGTTCCGCTCTCAGGCCTTGTGCCACATTTCCAGCTCTCTCAGGCAAGTGACAGTGACTGAGCCATGAGCATCAGTTGCGAAGAGTAAACGGGCTTCGAAATCTTCAAAAACCATATGATTTCAATGGTAACATCTACTTTAAGCATGGGGTGCATTCGGAGTGTACCTCTAGTCTAAATGATCCAAATGAATGACTCGTTTCTGTCATCCCCCTCTCTGCAGCCTTGGAGTGGACTGGTATAGGTGGGTCGCGTATGAGTGACTGCCAACATCCATCAGTCTAGGTGGTGTGACGACATCTTGGCTGTCAGGTTGAGCCCACAAAGAAAAATGCTGTACTCTTCTCATCTAGTCCATTGCTACCAGAGCAAATCGGTTTTGTTGCAGGGGATTTTTTTTTTTTATTGTTCCCACAAACAGTTGGTTCAAATGGCTTTCCACAAAGGAGAGGACTTGTCTAACAGTGTATCTGGCCTTTACCTGCTGGAGTACCCCAGGCCTAAAGCCCTGGAACCCTTGGAAGATGGGACTTTTCCCCTTGCTCAACTATGAAGGTTTCCTCAAGCAAAGCCTTTGAACCAACAGCTTGCATTTCTAACAGATCACAGCTCATTTGAAGGTTATTCATCAGTTCTTCAAATATTTCCTCATTTGGAAAGTGTCCCCCAGTTATTTTAGTGTTTCAGAGTGATGAACGATTAATACTGAAGGTGAACTCTCTGGGCTGCCAAATGGAGCTGAAAAGTCTCCCAGCTTCTTGGAACAAAGATTAGCAACTGGCTCTTTTGCGGGAAGTGGTGGCAGAGATAAAGAGAGGTTTATATTTAGTTAAAGACTCAGTGGTGGTAAGAACCCCCCATTTCAAGCTCTTGTGCTCCCTTGCCCTTCCCCTTGCATTGGTCCCAATAGCAAATACAGCACTGCAGTATTTTTAATTTGCTGAAAGCAGTTGTGTGTCAGTATTACAAGGAATAAAAAAATAAGTCCAATTAACTTAATTTCCTTTTGCAGTAGGCAGTCTCCTTATCTGTCACTTTTTTTTTTTTTTGTCCTTGTGTTCAGGTTATGGAGACGGAGAGAATGATTTATCTAGTGACAGAGTACGCTAGCGGAGGGGAAATATTTGGTAAGTACATTTACTGCTGCTTTAATCAGATAATGCACACAGAAAAGTACGGTAAACTGAATCTGGGTGCTGTGCAGCTCTTGGTTCAGTTGGAGAGGCCCTTCAGCCTCGTAACTGCCACGGCCTGGGGGTGGAATATGTATGGAGAAATTGGGATATCCGTCAGGCAATGCAGAAGCTTATTTTTCCTTCAGAGAGGGTGTAACTTGAAGGGAAAATAAGCTTCCCGATCTAAAAGGGTCTCCCTTCCATGGTTTCTGCTTGGAACCACCTGTCAAAACTCCACTTTCCTTGCCTGCTTGCTGACTTCTGGGATTAAATTTGTAGAAAAGTGATTGTCTAACTGCCTTCCAGAGTGGTGCTACAGATTCACCCACTGGTGACTTGTCACGTGAGCTGGCTGCCTGTGGCTGAAGTCGCATTTTGTTGCTAGTGCTTTTGAGAGTGATACTTCCTTATACTTAAAACTGCTTTTTTATGTCATCTTAATGCTTGTTAGCCATGTGCAGTGTTTAAACTGCACTCTTTTCTAACAGGGTTCTACCTGGGTTTCCCTGATCACTTTAGGCAGATTTAATCTGGAAACCCATTATACTTCAACTATGCAGCCAAATTCTTTTTTTTTTTTTTTTTAACACTACGACCGAGAATACTCATGGGAGTTTGCTCGCATATACATTCACATGCCAAGGGTAGTTGCCCCAGGTGGGTCAGGATTTGGCAGGGCTCTCCCATACAGTTCAGCTAGCTCAGCTCCTGGAGGAGGGGACTCCTTTCCCACACTTTCCAGGGCACTTGCTACTAGAACCAGGCTGGTGTCCACCTTGCTTAAACCACATTCTAGGTGAGACAGTAAACAAGGAGCAATTTGAATAGTCGAAGCAATAATAGGAGAATAACTTGGGTAAGTTGCCGTGTGCGTGTGAAGGAGGTGATTTCAGGTGCCATCACTCAGAACCCAGGGTACTGAGAGGAGCGTCTAACCAGCATGCTGATGGCTGCTGCTCTGAAGCAGCACTGCTGTCTGTCCTCGTGGAGCTGGAGGTTTTTGTGCTGATCTCTCTTTGACTTCTAGGGTCACAGATCTGGACTCCTGGGCTCTGAGGAAGAGCTATAGTGTATTCCAAGCAATATCTGCTGCTTGAGCAGCTCTGGAATGGGAACGCAGGTGCTTTGGTTACCAGCTGTGAACAAAGTACTGACTTCTGTGCTTTTTATCCTGGGTTATCAAAGCCTTGCAAACATTAGTGAATGTATCCTTGTAGGAGACCTGTGATGTGGGGAAATCCTAGCTGCGGTTTACAGGCTGGGCAGCTGAGGCAGAGAGAGAGTTGGACTCGGGATGACTGGTTGATATAGTTCTCTGGTCACATCGGGATCTCCTGTTCTGACCTTCAGATCGTAGTGCCACTGCTCTAGGTGCATCACCTGAGGCCTCACCTGTATGTGGCTGGGAGCCAAAAGGGCCTCTTAAACCATAAGTCTAGCATACCGTTCTCTCAGAGTCTTTGTAATGAATTACTACTGAATGAAAAAATAGGTGCGTTGCTTCCCTGTTTATGCTCTGCTGTTCCTTTGACTCCTGTTTCTCTAAAGAAGACGCAATTTTAAGAGGACATGAGTTGTTGCTGATGCTCAACAAGTGCAGATCATCCAAGGAAAATTTAGCTTTGCCCAGCTGAGCCTTCTGCTGTCTCGAGCATTAATTGGGGAGTGCTGGAGGCCCTGTAATTCTGACAGTTTATGAAGCTGAGTTTGCTTTGTGTAGCAAGTGATAATGACAGTGCTGTAGCAGCAAAGCCTTCAAGCTTCACTGCTAGCACAGTGGGAGACTTAGCTTTTCTCTGGGTCCCTCTGGAGGGGGTGAAATATCTATTTTTTTTCCTCTCCTATTGAATTTGGCAGAGACCATCTAACTATACTTTTCAACCAGAATGATGTACATTTAGTATGCAAACTTGGAATGAATTCTTTGGGTTACAAAAATAGCCATGTACATGAACTGAAACGAAAATCTAATTGCTTTCCAAAATATTTAATGCTGTAGTAAATTCAGCTCATTGGAATTGCTGACTTGCTACACTGCCCAGTACTGTATCCCCACTCGTAGCTGGAAGCAGTGGAGTCCGAACTTAACCAGTTATGCAGAGGGACAGTAGTGTCTTACAATAGAGAGGTAGCAAATGCTGCCCCTCTCATGTTCTGATGGTCTTAGACTTCACCCAGGGTCTGGTAACCCCTGACTGGACACCTGAATGCAGCCAGAACCCCAGCAGTTTTGATCAGGAGCTTTCCCAAGTAGCCAGAGACCGTGATCTAACAAAAGAAACAGTTCATCAAAAGAATCGGAAGCCGGAAGAATGCTTCCTCGCGGTCGGTGACATCGCCGACACCAAAAAGGATCTCGTGCCCTCGTTTTGCCAGGAGGGTCTAACTGCTCCGGCGGGCTTCAAGTCCATTTGTGCTCTCTGCGTTCAGTGGCTGGGAATCCACAAGTCTAAAACGGCTCACTCTGAAGGCCAAATTTTCTCAACGTCTTGTATCCATTCAAGTACCCCCCATCCCTTTTGTGGATTACTTGTTTTCTGGCATCGCTAAATTTCATGTGAGCATCTTCAAAGTGGCCTTTCGTCTTGCAGCAGCTGCAGGTATAACTCCCAGCCAGCGGCTTACAGTGCCGCTACTGTAAAAAGAGTGTGGTGCGTTCTGGAGGAGGGGAGAAGTTTCACTGATTCAGTGCTTAAAGTGGCTTTTAATTTCCGTTGGTAATGCAGCCAAGATTTGTGGGTAAGCGGGCTTTGAATCGGCTGCTGCGCCTGCCATCCTGACGTGATCTCGGGAGCCGAGTTTCCCTTTGCACAGCCATGTGAGCGGAATATTTTCCATGTACGCAACATGGCAAACATCTGAGCAGTTTGTGGGGCGCATTTGGTGGAGCAGTCTCATCACATTAGTTATCTGCTGCCTGAGCACCAGGCTGCTGTCCTGCATATTTAATACCGGTGGTCTGAATCACCTCCTTGCCTTTAGTGCCCTTGTGTGGCCAACGTGCCCAGGGAAGCCATGTCACTAAATTACAAAAGAGGAGATAAAGGGCAGCCATGATATTCTGATTACAGTACATTAGAAGAAAGAGAAATCTTGCTCTGCGTAAGGACTGTTTCTGTCGTATAATCCCTGCGATATTGTATTGCCTCTCCTCATATTGCAGGTTTTTCCATGCCTCAAGTGACTGTAAGTGATTCTGAACTCTTGAAATAGACTTGCAGAAGCTGGAAAAAAGTCTACTTTACAATGGTAAATGTTTCACAGAGCAAGCGTAGGATGCAGTTCTTCCAGTCGATAGTTGCTGTAAACGGGTGTGCTTCAAGGGCATTGGGTAAACATTGAAAAACGTAAAAATTAGTAACTTTGCTTCCTTGCCCCTTGTTAGCTCTCGTGAGCTGTGATCTTGATGAGACCAGCACGAGCTGCAGTCCCCATTTACTCGCCCCGTTTCTCCTACTATTTGTCCTGTGTTTTTAATTCATAAGTTTTGTGGGGTTGGGAACGCCATGCACAGGGCAACAGGCCGCAAAGGAAAGGTTCAGTGAAGAGGCCTTTCCTAGCGCTGTTAAAATGTCAGGTTTCACGTGGAGCCCCGTCTCTGGCAGGGGCCTTCGGTTCTCTGCCAATTTAACTTGAGCCTCATCCTCTCCACGTGACAGCTGGGTGTTACTTTACAGAGGGTGAAGTGACTCCCCTGTGCCATGCAGCGGGGGTCCATCCTGGGGCCAGGAGCGGCACCTGCTCTCAGGGGTGCCTGTCGTGTGCCTTAGCCAAACCTCCTGGCTCTGCTCCTGCTTCTCCACCTCAGGAATAGCAGGATCAGGCTCCCGATACGCTGTCGGGAGGACTCTGAAGTGGGATTGCATGTGCCTTGCAGCCTAGAAAAATCCATGCGACTTTGCTTGCTCCTTCTGTGCTCTTCGGAAGGTGGCACCGAATGTCTGCGGCCCCTCGGGGTTTGGCGCGAAGGTGACTGGGCCTCCAGTTCAGCACTCGGGGCCTTTGCACAAGGGTTGGTTTTTTTGCAAGCTAAGACGGCAATGGTTAACTTCCAAATACAGTTGCCCTTCCTGGTATGTGAAGTATTCTTTAGCTTCATTGTTTTTTATCCGGCTTCTAGAGTTTGTACTGAAATGTCAGCATTTCTGCAAATGCTGTGCCTACGTGCAAAGCTCGGGGATGGGCCTCGGCTCTGGATATCTCCCGTAGATGTGAAATTTCACTTCTAAGCTTCAAGGAATGTTTGCAGTCTGAGCGGAGCATGCTGAAACGGGGGAGGCAGCGCTCTGCGGGTGGTGGAGAACTGGGACGGGCTGCATTTGAGAATCGAGCTCTGAAGTGCATGTTTAACTGCCCTGTGCGTTTGCATGGGCCTGCTGGGCATACTCCAAGGAGCTGAGAAGTGGTACTTGAAGGCAGAAGTAGAACCAGAGAGTTGTGCGAGGGGAAGAATTACCCCATATGCAAACTCCAGATGCCCCTTAATTAAAAACTGAAGTCCTACATGCCAAGTTGTGTGATCCTGGAGTCCCTAAGGGAAGTGACCTAGGGGAACTTGGTAAGACTGAGCGCGTGGAAAAACAAATTCTTTAGAGCTTGGCAGAATACGTGAAATCGGATCGATTGAGGGTCAGAAATTATTCTTGCTTTACGGCTTGTGAAGTCTGGTTTTAAAAATGATCCAAATGCAATGTTTTCATTTCCTCTCCTTTCATCCTGCCCTTTAATTTGTGCTTGGACCTGGGAAGAACCAAAGTGTCTTTTGTGGGAGCCTTGTTAGAACCTTTCCTCCTGCAATGGCAGGTTGGATTTCAGGCTTTCGGGGGGGGAAGCGTGAGATTTACCTTCTTTGAAGTGTAATGTGCGTTCTCTGTGCTGGTATCAGAATATTGAGTTTTGCTTCATCGAGTGTGTTTTATTACCTCTGCAAACGCAACTCCCAGACCTGCAAAGTTTGGAGCATGCGAGTGACTTGATTAGCCTGAGGCCTGCCTGATCCAGAACCTCTTCATCAGTGGCAACGTTTCTAACTCGGCTCCCACAAAGATGCTGGTTCTTCCCAAAGAAGCTTACATCCAGGAGTGGTTCCTTGTGATACCTGGTGAGACTGCTCCTGACAGCAAGTGCTGCTCTTGCTAGCAAATGTTTGAAGGGTCACATTTAAATAGATGCTTCCCCCATGTACAATCCTATACAGACTTGCTAAATAAATCAAACTTGTCAAGGTTTGAGGGAAGATCACCATACTGATCAAACCCCAGAGAATGACTTGCTGTTCTTCAAAAGCAAGCAGAACTGTTTTGATGAATTTTGTTAATTAGTACCTACTGCAAGACAATGGTGTGTCAGGTATTCTAATTAATGGGTGGCTTGGCAGAATAACCACCTGATGGGGAAACCTTCACAACCTGGTTATTTTTATTGTCTTCAAGAATGGACGTCTTTCATGCTCTCTAACGAATGCACTTTATGAAGCAAAGTACGTTGAACTGACTGGGCTTCGGGCTCTGGATTTCTAGACGTCACATCAGTGGTTTCTTGACCACAGTGGGAGGCTGCAACCTTTCTTCTGCAGTTCCCATCCTGAAAGCATTATTGCAATGGGTTGCTGGCTTCTGTCTGTTGTGAAAGAAGCCATGGTCCTTGCCTCTATATCCCATCAAGACCTGCCCCCCCACAATGTGAGAGAGCGCTTCTGTATCTTCTCTCTCTCTGTCTCTCTCTGAACTGCCTCCTGGGGATGTCTAAGGGTTAAGCTTAATGTGCTGTACAAAGTATATAGACAGACACAGAAATTTCTCTTGGGTTTTGCTTGCTGGTGCCTCTGTTCATCTTCTCCGTGACTTGATTTTAGCTCCAGCGTGGTACAAAGTGCAGTGTAATTAACCTGGAGGATGTGAAAGATAATGGACACGTACTTAACCTTCTTTACTTCAAATTGCTTTCAACCAAGAAAATTGACTCAAAACTGAAGTTGAACTCGTATATTAACTCATGAGCAGCCTCTGAACTGACGGCGGCAGCAGCAAGTAGTCTATTCTCAGCAGCTGGCACGTATTGTGTGCCCATGCGCGGACACATGTTCATTTGCAGTGCTATGAATTGCCTATTTCTGTAGTGCTATAAAATAAATAGAAATAAAGCAGTGTAGAGTTAGGAGAACCTAGTGTCAGTTGCTTTGTTCTGTGTTCGCTGTCTTGCACGAATGTAAAACCAGACCAGTGTCTGAAACATGTGACTTAGCTGTGCGATCGGGGCCTGAATAGCACTAACGGTGTAGGGCTCGATTTGGAGTTGCTCTTCCCATTGGTTAGGTAAACTCAGCAAGGCTTCCGGTTATTTCCACGTATGGGGTATCTGGATAGTGCAGGCACTCTGGGGTGCCTTAACCCAACGTTCATAAGGCTTTCTTATAGTGTGGTTCCCATCTTCATAGTCTTGTGGCAACTCTTCCCAGCCCTGTTGACAGCCATGCGACTTCTCTGGCACCCAGGGCAGGTGCTTACAGAGCAGAGAACACGTAGGAAGGCATTGGCTTGTTAATCATTTGACTTGTGGCTCTAGCTTCCCCTCCTTCTCCTCTTCATGTACTTAAAAGAGCATGTAGCACTGCAGTACCTGACGGAAACGAGGAGCTGGAGCTAGCACGGTATAACCTGCCAGCCAGTGGCGTGCAAATCCCAGCTGATCCACAGATTGACAACCGCTCCATAATAAAGGAATAAGGGCAAGCTTTGAACGCTCCTCAGCATGGAGCAGAGCCCCCTTCATTACCAAAGGAACTGCTTGTCCTTGAGTGCTGCTGCCTGTGATAGTCTAGCTGCTTTTCTATATTTTCCACCTTCCTTCCCCCTCGCAACTGGCAGGGAAGCGTAGCTAGTAGCTGGCTCAGCTGCTGGCCTTCGGATTATAGCTCTCCGAGCAAACCTGTGAGAGCTCACAGTAGTTTGACAGCTCCTCTTGGATGAATCATGACTTTTCAAAGCCATCTCTCTGTTTCACCGTTGGGTGGTTTTGAAGATGTCAAGTGTATTGATCAAACTTGGCTTGCAGTAGGATACCTCTGTGATCTAATAAGCCATGTGGGGTCCAACCGGGTCAGGGTTTGCATGGGAGACCCCAAAGAAAAGGCTTTGTATTGTAAGGGCGTTGGAAGTGCCCGGCTGGCTGCGACCCGGGACCTATCTAGCCCAACACCCTGACTGCAACAGTCGGCATCAGCTGCTTCAGAGGGAGGCACGGGAATGCAATAGCAGATGTTCTCATCTGCCCCAGATGTTAGGCCTCACTGTGAACCGATAGTGAGAGATTGTCTTGAGCCCCGAGGCTGGGGGTTGAAATCCCTTCCCCAGTGTAACTGCTCTCAGGTGCACAATGGAATGTGTTGGCTCCAGGCGGGGATTTTTTGACAAAATGTTTTTGTTGGAAAACGCTGGTTTGCTGAAAGCAGAATGTGTGGGGGAGACGTGTTGGCTTCCAGTCGTGTCCTTGGGGGGTTCCCAGGTCAGGGATGGTATTTCTGGTCCAAACCGGAGGGAGAGAGTTGGACAGAGCAGCACTTGAACCCAGGTCTCCCACATCCCAGGGGAGCCTCATGCTCTGGGCATATAGCTTTTCTAGGGTTGGCCTGTCACCACTTTTATAAAACGTTTCTGAAGGCCTCAAATTGTTCTGGTGGGGAGCAAAAAATGTCAGACCCTCAAGACTTTTCATTAACCAGCCCTCTTGTTTCCAGCCAGCCTGGCTCGTTGTTCTTCGCATCCGGACTGATGCTGTCTTGGCTTGTAGACAGGCTGTGGCCGACTTCTTGTGGCACCATTTTTAGCCGTTTCCTAACTTAACGTCCGGTCTTGCGCCCATTGAAGCTGTGGGAGCCAAAGATAAACCTGTGACAGGCTCTACTTTTCAGCTGCAAATCTCTGTCCCCCTATGAATGTGGTTGTGCAAGTGCAGGTGTCACTTTTTGTGCTTATTGAAATATCCTTTGTCCTAATGGCAAAACTGAAAAATGCAGTTAGGCTCATGGCATGAGTTGATTTAACAAACCCCAGTCACCTGTGTTTTAATTATTCTGCAGCTTGTTCTTAATGGAGGGGATTAGAGCCTTGTCAAATGTGATTTCATTTCTTTCTGCATATCTTTTGTTACGAGTACGTTGGAAGGCCCCGTGACTGGTTTTCCTGTGTTGGTAACAGTTTTGTTCTGTTCTTGGCTCCCTACAGATCACCTAGTAGCCCATGGGCGGATGGCAGAGAAAGAAGCACGGAGGAAATTCAAGCAGATCGTTGCTGCAGTCAACTTTTGTCACTGCCGTAACATAGTACACAGAGACCTGAAGGCAGAGAATTTGCTCCTGGATGCTAACCTTAACATCAAAATAGCAGGTGAGCGGGGGCTAGCAGATTGGGAGGAAGGCAGCTGCTTTTAGAGGTTAATAAACGGAGGCACTGGCTGTTTCCAGCTATTCAGAAAGGAGGAAGCACAGTTCAGTTAAAGGAAATTTAGGATTTTTGCGTGGCCTGCAGCCCAGAGCCAGAAAATGACAAGCTAGAGAGTGATGATTTATGTCGCCCTTATTGCAGCTAGAGACCAGGCTTTTACTCTGCAGGCAGCTGTGGCGCTACAAATACGATGGTGCTCCAATCCCCTGCACCGGGCAGGAGAAATCTAGAGGCTGACCTTGAGATTTGTATCCAGCTGTCAGTTTAAATTTATTTAAAAAGGGACCAGGGTGGGCAGCAGGGGAGGGACAGTGCCATCTTTATTTTTCCAAAGTTTTTGGGTAGAGGGTTAAGAGGAAAAGAAGCTGTTTGTGGCAATTGTATTCTCTGTGTACGAGGGAGAGAATTTCCCCTGTAGTTCACCAGGGTAACGGCGTGTCCAGAGCTCAGTGGCAAGGTGAGGGTAATGCTCATGCCTATAAAACATGTTTCTAGCAGCTGGCATCTTTCATGGCGACAGAGCTTCTCTTGTGGCCTGTGGCAAAAGTCCTAGTGAGGTTGGTAGATATTTTTCAGCAAATAACTTGCCTTCCGGTGAAGGCAACAGTTCAAGCACTTTCTAAACTGTTCCTGCCCAGTCTTCATGTCTGTATTGTTCTCCAGGATGAAAGCAAGCCTGATTTTTTTGTCTGCTGCCATAGACCCAGCTGCCAGAATGATTGAGCTCATATTGTGGCTTCAGCCCTTTTGGCTTGGATCTGGGCACACCAGCTAGTCCTGACTTGGTTTGGATGCATGTGAATGGTGAAACAAAAGCGGGAGAGATTTCTTTGATGCTTTCCCTTGGCAGAGCTAATTGCTCTCGATTTGATTCCATTGATTCATGGATCCCCAGCACGAGCCAGAGCTTTAGAGAGAACTTCATATCCCCTCATTAATAGGCTTCTGTTTGCTCCCTCCTATCCAGTGGCAGGGGTGCCATGCTAAGGTGACACACGTGATTAATGTCCCAGGTGAATGATTCCTTTCTCTGCCTCCTGCATATTTATTTTTCCTCTCTATAATGTGTTTGTGCATTTTACTTTTCAATATTTTAGTGAATATCTGTATTGTAGAACCTGGGACCACTGAAATAGTAAATGGCTTGTCAGCATTTCAATTATAAAACTCCTTTTAGAAGGATTTATAACTCAGCTAAAATTTTGCTTCAGGCTGTACCTTGGCCCAGAACTTGAGTCTGGGAGCAATTTTAATACTGACCTGATTTTTAAACCAAGTTTAGGAACTTTTTTTTTTGTGAGCCAGCATCTCAAGATGTACACTTACATTTTCCAGGTTTGAACTGAAGGGTTTTGGTCAGATGTCTGTCGCAAGAAATGGTCTAGCTTGGAAAAAACATACAAGTCCACACTTTGTACTTCTCTGAATCATATTTTCTTTTTTTCCCCCAAAGCCCTGTGCTGGGCTGTGGTGCATGTGCAGCAGCAGCTTGTTGGGATCCTAATGACTTTCCTTTTGTTCTTCATAGTGAAGCTGAGGCATGATATGTGCAGAGACACTGTTGAGGGAGGCCTTCAGACTGAGCTTCAGCTCCCCCCAGACGTCACTCATCCTGTGTGTCCAGCTGTCTTGTCGAGCATCCCATTTGTTCCTAAGCAAGCCTCCCCTTTTTGTGGGTTCCTGGCATGTGGCTACATGACTTGGGACCAAAATCCAAGACATCTAGCTCTGCATTGCTTTGCGCTAACGTAAGCTTTGCCGGAAAGCCTTACACCAGCAATTAGTGGCTGTGTAAAGAACAAAGAACCAAAATAAGCAGCCTGTAAAGTACTTCCAGGAAGGCGGGAGCCTGAAAGGTTTTCACCCCCGGCCCCCCCAAGAACATGTTTCCTTGGAGCCGTATTTTTATAGGGCTGACTTGAACTCGCCTGTTTTACTTGCTTAGATGGGATGATGCTGGTATTAACTCAGGGTGTGGGAGTGAGAAGCACTTTAGCTTGACAGCATCTGGAAAAGGGAGTGTGGTCTCATTTCTCAGAATATGTTTGAGAGCATGACACGGATCCTGTGTACAGCTTTTGGGAAGTGAAGAGCAACTCTGTATTTTAATGTTAAGGTTGACTTTTTGGGAATGGTTGGTAAGCAGGTATTTTTCTTCTCATAGTTTGAGGTGGTGGAGAGAATGGGGAGGTTGGTGGAAATCATAATGGGTGGAAGACTGCTTTCCCTAAAGCCTCCTGGTGTGTGGTATAGGTGAGCCATGGCCTTGATACAGGGACATTAAAACTTCCTTTGTTGTTGAGGCAGTAGTAGACTGAAAAATGAGGCTTCTTGTCTTTACTGCAGAATCTGAGCGGTTCTTCCACGTTTCACCCACTTGCCTTGTATCACAACTGCATTTCTTGGGCATGCGAATGCCTGGCCATGCAGCAACACGTGCCCTCTTGCATTAGACTGTTCAACCACTGGAACTTGGTCTCTACGGACACGGCAGTTCTCATTTCAGTGGTGTAAAGGAGAGCAAGGGAACTGGACGGTGGAGAGTTGGTGGAACAGCTGTTGCCAGCTGTCCCGTGATTCTACTACAGATCTTGTCGCATTTGGTGTTTTCTTTAAAACCTCAGTCCTCAAGTCAGTTGATTGGGTGGAAAAAATCTGAGTTTCCTGGAAGAGTAAGTTCAGGTCTGCCCCACGTGGTTGTGCAAAAAAGCTTGAAAACACATTCCTATAAAGCCCAGAGAGGAGAAAGCAAATACAGTCTTCAAAAAGTGACATTTAGGTCTCATGGTTTTGGGAGGTCTGACTCATAGCTTTTGATGGGTTAGCATTAACGCTACTGTAGCAAAAGTTACATGTGAAACACAGATGACAGGTAGAAAACAAGAGCGATATACCCGTCAGTTAACAAAACTTGTTTCCTGCAGTTAGATTAGAACCTGGGCGCTGCGGCCGGGTAGCCAGTGCCAGTAATTAAGTAGTGTATCCCGAATGGCAGGAGCTGGTGACGGACAGTAAAGCACTTGCTAGGAGGACTGTCCTGGAAGTCTACCGCTGACGCACTGATCCTGACCTCTGCTGTGTGCATATAGATGTACAAATAATTTTAGGCTGTGTCTTATGAGTAGGGAAAATTCCTGCTTTTCAATTTGTTAGGAAAGCTCTTCAGAGCAAAGGCAAAAGCTGGAATGCAGCTGGGTTCCCTGAAGAAATGTCCATGTGAACACACTGACGAGCTATGTGAATGTTTGAAAATTGTGGAAACTTTTTTTAACCTAAGGAAGTTGGAAACTATTTTCCTTCCAAATTTTTACTCCCAGAATGGTCTCTAGAAGATAGTTCCCACCCATGTGGTGGTTTTGTTTTATTTGGCAGGAAGACTTGGTAGTGATTTGAAGAGCAGCCTGGAAAAGCTGAATTACGGTACAGGATTTTCCAAGTATTAAGTTTTGTCCCTAGAACCCATCAATTATAATTTGACACCAGTGATTTCAGGGTTTCAAGAGGGGGAAAAAAAATGGTAGCAGCTGATCTTTCTCTCATGCAGGACCCCCCAGAATAAATGCTCAAGATGTATAGGAACAGTCCCAGTTGGATGAAGCATAAGCACAACCTCACTCTTAAACCTGCTAAGACTCCAGATTAAAATCCTCTTCAGCGTGAGGCAGCTAACGTTTCCATGGCTCCTTTCCCTGGAGCATCTGAAGGGCTCTAAAAGACCCCACGTGTGAGAGCTGGTTCTTTTTCCATTTCTCAGCCTAGGAGCGAGGCACAGAAACCTTAAGTGTCTTGTGTGAGGACGTTGAGCAAGACAGTGGCAGAGTTGGACAGAATCCACGAAGCCTGGCTCCTGATCTGCTGGCCTAAGCGTTCGGCTACGTTGCCTCTTGGAAAGATGAGAAGAAAGCGAACAGATCCTTTAGCACTGCACATAGCACTGCTTGTGGAGAGCAGCGTGGTATCTGCCTGTTAACGCTGTTGAAGTGCCCATTGCCTGATCTTTGGGGAGTATATTTAAGGCCATCAGCTCTCGGAGTTGTTCACAAACTTGAAGATGGTCTGGTGGGGTGGAATGGGGAATTTCCAAGCTCCTTCCCGCCTGAGCCTCCTAGCGCGTTCCTCCTGTTCTTCGCGGACTTTCGTATGGCGCTTTCAGCGTCCCTTTTATACAATGCAACACTGCTATCTTGGCAAAGGAGATCTAATTCAGCAAAATGCAGTGACAAGGTCTGGAAATGGGCAATGCTCTTTTACTCAACACAGGAAAAAAGTATTTTATGAAGCCATCAAGTGTCACTTTTCATGCTTTGTTGCTGCTACCTTCTTTTTCCATAAGCAGTGGCATATTAATGTTAAGTTACCCCACGTTGCTTTTTCCCATGGAAGGCTTTCTCCAGTGTACCTTCTCAGAGCCTGTGAGTCAGTAGTTTCTGGCACTGCTTGTCTTTGCTCCCAGTCAGGAAGTTCAGCCAGGGGTTGAGATGATTGCTAAACATGAGGGCCTTCCTAGGAGCCACTTTCAGAGGAGGATCTTGCCTAGAAGGCTCTTGTTTAACAGATATGCATGCCTGCCTGCCTCTTTAGGCAAAAGCCCAACTGTCGTAGAGTTGTTAATATCTTCCGGTTCCTGTTCTCTGGAAAATGAGCACGGTCAGAATAATTCAGGATTTGTTCATTGTGCAGTTCTGTACGGCCTGGTCTAGACCACCGTCGTAGGTATGGATCACCCTGCAGAGCCGTTCCCTTCCCAGGGGTCCCGATTCCTTTTGGTGGGTTGGATTTGTAGGCAAAAGGGTATTTTTTTCCTTGGCTTGTGGCAGTGTTCATGGGCTTTGAGAGTGCTTAATGAGCTGATTTTTCTTGGGTATTAAAAACCTCTCCCCACCCACAGTTTCACCTGGCTTCCAGGGAAAGTGCTGTCCTCACACCTGGCCTCAGCGTAGTAAGCACAGCTGGGGTCTGGAAAACTACAGCTAGCCTTTCAGGAAGGCTTTGGACCAAGCACAACCATACGGCTCTAGGTCTCTGCAGATCTGGAAGGTATGAATCAACGTGAGATCTGAAGTCCTGGGTCAAGAGAGAGCTCTTCCAAGAGTTATTTTTCACTCTAAATCCCAGCAACTGTGTAGGGTGAATGCCAGTGCCTCTAGGATTATGCTGGTTGCCTGCCTACATGTCTTAATGCAAGACCCCAAAGCCTTTTTTCCCCCTGTTTGTTGTGTAGACAAATGATCGGTACACTACGCGAGGAAGGCCAGCAACTAAGATCATCCTGATTGCCTTGTTGAAGCAAGGAGACATTTGTGTTGGCTTAGCAGCAGTTTTCCGCTTGGCACTGTCTGTGCTAGAGGTGATAGTGTTACTGCTAATACATTATCCAGTATAGGTGCTGGGACCAGCTTACTGGTAGGTTTCAGGGATTTTAGAAGAGTTTCTGCCATCAGATGAGCTGTTCTGATAGTAAGACGTGCACGAAAACAATGCTGCGTCACCGGTGCAGTGCAAGCAGGAAGGGGCAGGTGCTCAAATCTACCCTTGGCACTGGGCTTAAACCAGTTGGTCTTTCAGCAAGGTTCATGCCTTGGGTTGTGTTTTGCCCTCATGTACACAGCCAGTTGCTTTTCCTCCCCACCTGCAGCTTGCGCAGAGCTCAGTACTCCCTTGACCTTGACCTGACAGAACAAGGCTGCCCTAAGTGGTTGTGGTTTTCTAGCTTAAGTAACCTGGGGTCCCGCAGAGGCCTGACAGTGAAATCGGAGCATGCTCCCTCACTCCCCCAGCTGTCACAAGCAATTTTGTGGCAGGTCACAACTGGATTATCACACAACCAAATCCATTATCCTAGAACCACAACCCGAAGGAGGAAGGCGCAGCATCCACTCCATAGAAAACACCAGTGCTCCCCAAGAGTGATGAAGAGCTCTCCTGAGCACATCCGCTGCCCGTAGAGTGCCTGGCGTTAAAGAAAGCCAAACCGTAGCGGTTTGCTCGGTGTCTGCGAGCAGCTTCAGCACCTTCCCGGGCAGTTGAGGAGAACTTGTATTTCAGCCTGATTGCAGGCAGTCTGGTATTGAACGGTTTGGTATATCTAGAGCCATAGGTTTTACTGCTTGCCTGGTAGTCCTAATTCAGATGCTTGTTAGGCATCCCACTCGAAACCCAAGAGAGCATTGCAAGGCTTACAGAGGTGGAAGAGATGTGCGTGGTTGGGCTTTGTTTCCGCGAATCGGTTCTGCTTTGGCTCAGTGTTGCGTTTCCCACATTAGACTAACTGATTTGACTTCTCATGTGGTGGAAAACCCTTTGTGTTGTCAGATGGGAAGTTTGAAATTAGTCTGTGGGTTTTTTTTATTTATGGCATGCGTGTTTACTGTGTGTGTACACACCGTTGGAGCCTTTCTTGAGTGTGAAGTATGTTACTGTATGCAGTGTTACGTGACAGGAGCATCTACACGGTGTTGGGCATCATCTGCAAACATAAAGATGGCCATTATCTCCAGGTGGTTTTCACTCATGTAAAAGGGTGGAAGGAGGATAAAGCAAATGTGTCTTTTCTTTTTGAGCTAAGGCCAGTTTAACCCCAGCTGTCCCTTGCCTTGATAAACCTTCCTCCATTGGTTGGCTTCTGCTTCCATGTAGAAACCATGCATGTCCTAGTTTTGCAGTTTTGTAAGAGGAAGGGGCAAAAGGTTTAATATAATGGATTGAACATTTAGTACCTCTGTATTTTAAATATGACCTGCCACCTCCATAAATATCATGGAGCCAAACGTCTTTTCTGTTGTCCGTGAATGCACCAGTCCAGTGGAGATCAGATCTTGGCCTCGGAAATTGCAAGTTCTGAACCTGACTGTGCTTGAAATGCAAAGCCTGGAGCCTGTTTCATTGGCACTGTGACCAAGTAAAACATTATCCCCAGGTGCGCTGCAGTTCTGAACAGTCATCGAGTCAAAGTTAATCTTATTGAACTCTTCACAAGGAGTGTTTCTGTTCAGTTGTACATTAACTCCTGGGCCATGACGTCTTGTCCACTTAGAACTTGTGAAATGGGTATTGCCTTGCTGCCTTCCCTCTTGCAAGAGCCCTTCGTGGGGATCTGCTTCTCATGCATATGCTGTGAAAACAGCCGTGCTGACGCAGGCCCTAGTCGGCATGCATTAACGTCATTCATCTGACGCTAGCGTGTTTCCACCATAAACATTCAGAAGCAAAGCAATTTATAAATAATCTTTATTGCATAGCCCCTTTGATAGTGTTCTGCTGCTTGGGGGGGGGGGGGCTGTTTAAGGGCCATGGAAACAACTGTGTTTTCTCTTTCGGGGGGGGGAGAAATGGCCTTTGACCGCATTATGGGAGAAGTGTTTTGCTTAATGCACTTGAAAAACTGTCCTGCATGGACTTTGAATTGTGTATACTCACCACTGTCTCCCAAATGCATTCTCCTCGCACACCCCATGCATGTGCCCACATGCTTGCTCACTCGCTCTTGCACATTCACTGTCCACCTTTGGTACCTTGGCTGCACGCCGGTGGCAGGCTAATCGATTTATAATGCCGCCTTTGCCCCAGAGAGCAGATGCCATTGGAATTATTGGACTGCAGCTCAGAGTTGGGTTACAAAGGCCGGTCTCATCACTCCAGTTTCAGGATTCACTATTTGCTGTTGCCCGGATGTCTGAAACAATGTGCAGAGCTGCTCAGCACAGTTTGGGCTGCCGGTTTCTGTCAGTTATTCACCAAAAGTGAGAATACTTTGACGTGCACGCACAGTCTGTTTTTTCCATCCTTTTTTTTTTTCTGTCTGCGTCCCGATCCGGGGTCAGTGTTCTGCTGCTCTGGCTCTGGTCACGATACTGAAACTGACTTCTGGGAAGACGGAGGCCAGAAACTCGTGTAAAAGCTGCATTGGGAGTTTCCTGAATGTAAACTAGAAATCCTGATTCAAGCAGTCCATCTCAGTTGCATTAACCCTGAGGAGTCTAATTGCTGGTATGCAACGACTCTGCAGGAGCCGATACGTGCATCTGATAAATGGCAGAAAACCCCCTACTGTCAAGGCTTTGTGCTTTAAGTTGGAGGAGCCTGTTTGATTCTGAAGTAATCTAAAAGCTCTAGGTTCCTGGGATTTTTAAGGGGATTCAGTAAATAATTTATAGATGTCTTGTGGGGCAGATTATATGCTCATTGGTATTTTCCTTTCCCTCCCATTATAAAGGTCATGAAGCTGCAAACCTCCTAGATGGTTTCAGTGTTGCTCTGTTACCGTGATCTGCTGCTGTTCTCTTTTTCTCCCCCAGTTTCCTTGCCCTATGTCCGAATGGGCGGTTGGCCATCATGGGTTTGCATGTGATTTTGCTGGCCTCTGCATTTCAACAGTTTACTTAAAACACTGTCTGGCGCCCACAGCGGGGGAATAGGTCACACGCCCCTCGTTTATTCAATTCTTTTGTTGTTCTTTCAGATTTTGGGTTCAGCAACATCTTCACGCCTGGCCAGCTGCTTAAAACCTGGTGTGGGAGTCCTCCTTACGCTGCCCCCGAGCTCTTCGAAGGGAAGGAATATGATGGGCCCAAGGTTGACATCTGGGTATGCAGTGAACATCACTCTCCTTTGCTCGGACCTCTTATTTCTGATTTCGATGTGGCTTTGCTTCCAAATTATGGAATGCTCTTCCTTGAGGACAGGCTCATTTGTGGAACTGGTATTATCCAAAAACTGTGTGCATGGGTTAATTCAAGCTGCTTTATTGCATGACTTTGTGTTCTAAAGCGCTGCACCTACTACTTCACCTGACACTGCACACACATCACACATTTTGATTTGGTCTGTTAAGAAAATGAGTCCTGTGGTGCTTTGATTGGCTGACTTCTTCCTGGCATAGGGTCTGACTTAGCATCTTTACATGGAGCAAGTCAAGATTGCATCTCAGAATAGAGCATATGAAGGCGCACAACTGCGGTAGAAAGGCCCTGAAGAAGCAGGTGGACTGCTACCTCCCTTACTTTCTCAAGTGAAATAGCCGGACCCAATCTCCCTTGCATGGAATAGCTGTTTGGTATCAGCTCTGCAAAATGAAGGCTGCCATCAGCCTTACGATCTTATCTCAAAGCGTCAAACGTGTTGCCACTGTGGCCTGGATGTGCAACTCCTATTCCTCTGTGCTTCCTGGCAGGACCATCTCCATGCTTTAAGAATGCAGCCAGGAGTGTGGGCAAGAGGGATAGCATGATCTGCACACTGTGCATTGCATGTGGACTTAAAATTGCCACTGAGCCCAGGCTGTGTTCTTTCCCTGGTCTATCTGTCCATGTCGGTGGGTTTTCACTGGGCACCATTTTTATCTTAAAGGCTCTTGTTGCAGTGAGGTTGAGCTGCCCAGACAAAGGGTGAGCATTTTGGCACTGTTATGGCCTTCGTCTTTGAGGCCCAAATGCAGGCTGAATCTGGGGTTAAAATTGAAAACCAATGTCTTTGGGCTGCTGTGGCATTGGTTTGAGGCTGCTGCAGAAGCTGGACAAGTCCTTTATCCCTGGGCTTGGATCTTTCCCAAGCCTTGGCTTGCTGCTGTTTTTTCCCCCCTCCCTTCCCCTCCCCACTCTGTAGCTGCCCCCCTTCCCTGCGGGGATGCTAACGTGTGGTCTTTGTGGATGCAGAGCCTGGGCGTGGTCCTGTACGTGCTGGTCTGCGGTGCCCTGCCCTTCGACGGGAGCACGCTGCAGAATCTGCGGGCGCGGGTGCTCAGCGGGAAGTTCCGCATCCCGTTTTTCATGTCCACAGGTAAGGCCAGCGGTGCTCGCGGAGCTGGCTGGAACATGAGTGCAGGGCTCCCTGCTCTGAGCTCGGTGCCAGCGGGCTTGTGGGTTTATTTCTGCCTTCAGAAAAATGACTTTTTTTCATCCTTCAAGTATAGCTGTAACCGCCGAACTGTAACTTCTGTGCTGATTTCGGCATTTCTCAGAACTTCTCAATCAGAGTTCTTCAAAATTGCAGCATCTGCATAGGAAACCTTACATAGCTTGGACGGCTGATAATGATAAACACACCGCAAGGGTATTATTAGTAGTGCTTGAAAGGCTAAAGGACTGAAAAGAGACACCAGGTGGCAGGAACATGGAAGGTTTTGACATTGAGGCAGGAGACTTTTCGCGCCTTGAAAAAGATGTATAGTGAGGCTGCACTTGTCACTTTTCATTCAGACCCTGCAGGTATGTGACCCCTCACCGGCACTCCTGGGTGCCAGGAATTCTGCAGAAATACGCGGCTCTGAGAGATTAGCCGATTCCTTCTGAAGTGTGTGAAGTTCTGTCTGGAAAGTGCTGCGTGGGTGTCCGACCCCCGTGTCCAGAGGTCTGGGAGCAGAGTGACAGTTATTGCTTGGCTAAAACTGGTCCTCAGTTTCCACTCCTTGAAGACACTTTGTACTTAAATGTGGTCCAGGTCTAGGGCCAGTCCTGAGCCACAGTGCCTCGAGGGTTGAGTTGTGCATAGTTCCTGCTGGGTAGCAATCTAAGATGTGAACTGGCATCCCTTGCAGGCCTCCACATGGGGAGGTGTGAGGAGCCATGTGGTAGCTTTGCCCCTGGATGTGTAGCAGGAATGTACCTGTCTTTGTATTTAAACAGTCACCAGAAAAATCACTTTGCCTCCCAGTAAGTTAGGGGTAGCTGACATATTTGAATCCCAGTAGAGCTGTTGGGGCCCTGGCTATCTTGGTAAGCTGATCCTTGCTTTCTTTGCCAAGCTGGCTGAAGCTGCAGTAGTTTGGCAGACTCCATCTACTCTTCCTCCTCCACCTCTGCAGGTGATCACATGCATGCACATACATTTATATCCTTCCTCTGCGAGGGACAGCGGGGCTGCCTTTTGAGGGCTGCCATCAGCCTAGGATATTTTCATATGCAACTCCCATCTCTCAGCGCTGGCCTGGCCTGCTGCACCTTGCAGGTGGATTCAGTAACAGCATCCAAGCTGCCCACCAGCTCTCCAGAGGCTTCAATATCCCTGGCACTGGGGGCAGGGAAGAGGAAGCGGCTCGGGATGAAAGAGTCGGAGCATAGTTAGACTAATTGAATGTGTATCCGTCCGAGCCGGCACGCTTTGTACCAGAACGCCAGGATCCTGGGTGTGGGGGTGCGACGCTCCTGCTGCTGCATCTCTGAAGCTGCCCTCCTTTATCATAGTGGATCTGCAAGACAATATCTCAGCATGTCTCAGTCCTGTAAATGATGCTCGTACCATGCCCAGCTCACTTACGCATGAGCCTGCATTATTAATAAACAGCGCTTCCATAATAAAGCTGTGGTGTTAATTTAGAGTTGAATCCTCCCTCTCAAAGCCATCCTCAGGAGGCCTGTTTGCAGGAGATTACTGCAGTTCTGGCCGCCCTAAATTCTTAACGGTAGTTGCTCTGAGTGTATTTTAAGTATATTGTTTTTAATGCCCGTCATCCTGAGGTCACCCCTGTGCCTCCCCCTGGACCGGCCAGGGCAGAAGGATGCTGCAGTGCCGCTCGGTTTCCACTAGTGCTCGCACCCTGGCAGTCAGCACTAGCTCGTGGTAGTAACTGCCAGCCTCGAGTTCTCTGGCTGCTATAAATTCCAGGAGTTGTTTGGGGACACGTTGGGGAATGAAGGAAAAGACGTGCAAGTTAATGGTGCGCTCCTGTCCTCCTCCTGCACTCAAGGGCACGGCTTACTGAGTCAGGCTGGTTAGTTCCCAGCCTTCCAGCTGTGGGAGCCTGGGCTCAGCACACGCTAGCCTGTGACCTTCCCTGTGCAGCTTGGCCCTGTTGGCCATTGCTACTCAGGTGGAGCTCAGACAGCATTGGCAGCACTACAGAAGATTAGCCTCATTCTGTCTGTCCTTGGTCCTGTCTAGGATATACCTTTCTCTGATTCGGTTAGATCTGCCTCGCTTTCATAAGCACCAGATTGGCCCCGGGTTTTAAATAGACATTAGCTCTGTGGGCGTGTATGTGCGTGCACTGCTTTTCTGGTACGTTGTATTTTAGGAGTGCTGCTGCTGCTGCATCCTATTTCCATCAGAGCCCCAAACGAGCCAGCAGCTGAGGCTGCCGGAGGCTGGAACTGATGGTCAGATCCTTGCTGTAGCTAGGAAACTCCCGCAGATGCTTCCCTCAGTAGCAACATCACTTGAGAGCACCGATTCCTCCTGTAACACAAGACTCATCTCTTTCCTGGCTTGTGTGTGGGAGCGAGATCCTGCGGCACTACACTGCACCTCCCTTTTAGGCAGTGCTGACCAAGAGCAGGAGAGGCAGGACCTGCCCCATGAGGGGCACAGGACCCTGCAGCAGGGAGGGACCCTTGCAGAATGAGCCCAGACAACCTCCCAGGAGCCTTGTCTCTGCAACGCACAGTACAAGGCCACCACCCTCCGTTGTCTTTGGACGTGAGTGTCTGAACTGAACCTTTGCGGTGCGCTCTGGGTGAGGAGGGAGCAGAGCAGTAGCCTTGCTCTGGCTGGCTCAAGTTAAAGCCTTAGTGGCATTTCAGTGGTTTGTTGGTTTTTGTTTTTTTTTTCTTTCACAAAAAATTAGTCCCCTTTGCCAGGAGGCTGGAGGGAATTATTGGGCGTTTTATTTCCGCTCTCGTCTGTGCTTTCCCCTGACCAAGGCCCTTTCTGAAGCCATTGCTCCTGAGAGCGGCATGCTGCAGTTGGCAGGGACGGGTGGGGCGCCGCCAGGAGAATGAGACAAGCAGCTGGCAAGCTGTGCGCAGCCGGGCCTGCTGCGAGCGCTCGCGAGCTGCCCAGACTTCCTGCCCTGCCGGCATTCATCTCGCAGGCACCTCAGGAGACCCGGGCATGCAGAGGTGCGCTGCCCTGTCCAGGCCGAGGCTAGAGTAGGCTCTGCTTTCTGGACTCCCAGACCAAGAGGCAAACTATGCTTCAGGCTGCTGTGACTGATCACAACAGGCATGTTGGCCATGTGAAATCCTCCCCTCTCCTTTCTTCTCGGGGGTGGCTGCTGTGCCCCCACACCCTGGGAGCTGCTGTGTGTTGCCTCAGCTGCTCACTGCCGGACTTCTGCTCACGGTGCTTGGACTAGGAACTGAAAAACTCCAGTTTTGTCCTCGGACGTGCCCTGTCCTTCCAGCACACCTAGACCTGCTCTGAGCTCTGGGGAAGCCTTGACCCTGCCCTGCTAGAACACTTCATGCAGCAGATGACTGACTGACTTCATGGGCAAGGGCACCTGTATCCTCCCTTTCCTGAAGGGACTCTCACTGTGTCCCTGTAGCTGGCATCGTTGGGGGATTAGAGCAGTGGTGAAGGCAGTGGCAGCTGCAATGGTTGGTGCATCCACAAGGGAGTTTAACCAAGGTACTTGGCTGTCGGAGCAGATGAGATCAGCCAGTTCTGGGGAAGATGCTGTGTTTAAACGTGGTGCAGCCTTTGACTAGAGCACGCATGAAGGGAAACCTGGATGTGGCCCCTCCCCATCTACATAGTAGCGTAACTTGTTCAAACAGGGTTGATTTTATTTTATTTTTTCAGCATCTGTGCTATGAACGTGCATCTTGGGTTGAAACCACACTTGGTTTTCCTGCACGTCTTTAATGGTGGAAAGAGGGAATGCAGCCCTTGTGAAAATGCCTGACTTGTTATCTGCAAGCAAGGCCCTTGACTGTGCTCCGAAGGCATTGTAGCTCGCGTTCTACATCCTGCTTGATGTGAGCACGAGACGTGCTTTTCTCTGGTTCCAAATTGGACTTGTCCTCGGTCTGTTTGCTGGGCATTCAGGTCAAGTGTGGCGGCCGTGCCTGTTGTTGTAAAGAAGCTGCCGGGGAAATGTGCGTTCCTGCAGTGCGCCTGCTTTGGTTGACCCTGCGCTGGCAGCCTGATGGATGGCTATTGTGGTTTACCCTTCAGCCTGCCTTTGCCTGCCCAAGCACAAGCAAGCAGGCACGGGTCGAGGCGCTGCTTAGGGATTGGAGTGAGCAGCACGCTGAGGCATCTGCATTACACTCCTTGAATGAGAGTTGTTTCTTGTTCCTATTCCATGTTAGAGGACCATGCTCGCCTTGGGGCCTGGCTGGTTTGTAGGGGACCGAATGGCAGGACAAGGGTGTCCTAGTGCTGCAGGTGCTTTTGAAGCAAGCTTTTGCAAAATGTAAAGCCCCTGGCAACGTTAGCATAGGCTTTTAAAGCCAGTTATTGCTCGCCTCGTGTCATGTAATCAGCAAGGTAAATGCATCATAGCGCTTTCTGTAAGGGGGGTGGAGAGAAGCAGAGCCATTGCTCCTGGGCCTTTGACAGTCTCCTCCTGGTAACTAAGCCGTCTGGGGCTTAGAACACCGTGCTGCTGTGGAATCCCTTGACTTTGGGCAGGGGATCCTGTTTGTTTGTTCTCGGCAGAGCCGCGTGCGTCATCCGTGATAGATCTCGGAGCGTAGCCTCAAGTGTCCAGAGTTTGCTTGTGTCGCAGACTGAGGCGGGCATGATACTAGGTATGGGTGTGTTGTTGTGAAGGACTTTAGGTAGTGTAGTGCCGTGGGGCTGTGGAAGAAGATGCCTTTCCCAGCACAGTGCCAAGCCACCCCTCTCGGGAGAGGTTACCCGTCACTCCTGGGTCATTCAGTCTCTTGATGTTCTCTCGTAGAATGCGAGCACTTGATCCGCCACATGCTGGTCTTGGACCCAAGTAAGCGACTCTCGATGGAACAGATTTGCAAACACAAGTGGATGAAGCTTGGGGAATCGGATGCAGAGTTTGACAGGGTGAGCAAGACCCAGGCACTCGTGTCGGGAGTGGGGCTCTGCCTGCTTTATGGGGGAGGGCTGGAGTGAAGCAGGGCACAGCCTTATGGCTGCTGCTTCTCCTGGACAGCCTGCTGGCACGTGGGTCCTGGGCCTGACGTCAGGTGTGGAGAGCAGTGGGCGCTGGCCATCCCACCGTGCTGTGCGCTGAAGGGTATCTGTGCTCTTGCAGTTAATAGCAGAGTGTCAGCACCTGAAGGCCGAGAGACAGATGGAGCCGCTCAACGAAGACGTACTGTTGGCAATGGCAGACATGGGGCTGGATAAAGAACGCACAATACAGGTACCTCCCAGCTTGCATTGCCCAGATTGCCTTGCTGCCTCTAACTGTTGGAAAATGTTGGTGTTTGTGGCCAGTCAAACCTGGTAACTGACTGCCCCCACGGCAAACCTGGGGGGCCTAACTTTTACTACTGGAAGGAAAAGAATTAACTTGTCCTGTCCTTTTTCCTTTCCCTTCCAGTCACTAAGAGCTGATGCCTATGATCACTACAGTGCAATCTACAGCCTGCTCTGCGACCGACTGAAGAGACACAAGAACCTGCGTATTGCCGCCCCTCCCAGCATGCCACGGACCTTGGCATTCCCCACACCAGCAAACATCCAGGTGGGTGCTACATGTCTGGTGCCTTTCTGTCCCTGTAGCATTGGGCATCGCTTGTTCCCCAGCCTGGTAGAGTGTGACTCCCCCTCTGTGTAAAGCTAAAGCAGGTTGTTTTGCTGAAGAGTTGGTGTTTTGTGGGTGTCAAGAGAACCAGGCCCCTGGGGTTTGCAGTTATCTGGTCACTATAACGAGATGTCTTCTGGTACCTCTTGTGCCATGTATGACCCAAGCTGTTCATCCTCATTAGCATGCAGTGTTGGTGCCAGAACTGGAGGAGGAGGGCAGGTACTTGGCTGGGAAGCAGAGTGCCATCCAGCTGGGACTGCTGTGGGGAGGTATCAGAGGGTGGTACAGGCTGCTGTGTGGCAGCACAGGAGTTGCTGACCCTGGATGAGAAGTGTGGTCCAGCAAACACTACAGAATCCTAATCCCGGTTTGCTTTCTGTTAAAAATGCTTGAGGTCCTGAGATGAGGACATCTTGGGAATACCTAGGTGTCTAGTGGCCAGGACCTGCACTTGCTGGTGGGGGCAGGGAGGAGGGTGTGGGAGTGCTGGGATCTCTGCCAGAAGTGGTTGCGAGGGGGTGGGAAGATGGCATCCTCACGCATCCCCAGGAGTGCCCTAGTGAGTGGGTGGTCAGTGACTTGAGGTTAAACAAGAGGTGCAGCCCAAAGACTTCTTATCGTGTTAGAAATGAAAGAAACCCAAGCCTGGTGCTCCTGACTTCCCTTCCTTCTGCTTTGCAGGCAGAGCAGGCAGGCAACCCAGTGAGCATCAACGTCCCACAAGTCCAGCTTATCAACCCTGAGAACCAGATCGTAGAGGCAAGTGACTTTCCACATGCGAGTTGTGTGCCAGGCCCCTCTCAGTGCTCTGAGACGTGGGGGATTCCTGTTCTCCCTTTCAAAACCTCTCCTACTTCTCCCCTGCCAGACTGACGGAACAATGAACTTGGACAGCGATGAAGGGGAGGAGCCGTCCCCAGAAGCCCTGGTCCGCTATCTGTCCATGAGAAGGCACACGGTTGGAGTGGCTGACCCACGGTTAGTGTGGAGCAGAAAGGGCGGGAGCTACTTGTTTCCATCCCTCTGTCACCTGGATATTCTTTGTGCATCTCCAGGCAGTGCTGCTCTGGCTCTGTCTGTCTGGAGCCACCCGGGCACAGTGCTGGGTTTTGATTTAGGCATTGGCTTGGGTCTCATCAGAGGTTCTCTATTGTCTAAGTAGTCTGCTATATCGATAAGTGATGGGTTCACATCTAGTGGGGAGGGAGAAAAAAGCCCAGTCCCCTTGATTCCCGCAGTGTCTGGCAGCTGCATCTCTGTCTTCCTGCACCGCGCACTCTGTCAGCTGGGACAGTCGGGCAGTACTCCTGGAACTGCAGCCTTGGCACGGCTGGGGCAATTTTTTTTCACTTACAAATGCTGTTCATATCTGTGCCCGGCTCGTGGGGCCTCTCCGCTCAGGACCAGGGGATCAATTTCTGTTTCTGGCTGGCTTTGTTCAGCGGAAGCAGTGTTGGCCACGATTACTGACCTCCTTTGCCTGCGAGCCAGCTCGTAATGCATTGCTGTCTGGAGCCTGGGCTCTGTGGTGCCAGGCACCATTGTGCGTGGCATGAATGGTTGGCTCTGGCAAATCCCAGTTCTGAACCCAAGGGAAATGGGAACTGGGAAATGGAAAAGTTCCTGCTTTTAGTATCTGGGGCATTCTCCAGGGTGGTAGAAACCCATGCCAAGAGGTGGGACTGAGCATAGCCAGAGTGCAGGTACTTGGGTTTGGGCACACACTTAAGTTAAATCTCTGGATGTGTTTGCACAGCACGGAAGTCATGGAAGATCTGCAGAAGCTCCTGCCGGGCTTCCCACGCATCACCCCCCAGGCTCCATTCCTGCAGGTGACTCCGAACATGAACTTCATGCACAACATCCTGCCTATGCAGAGCCTGCAGCCCACAGGCCAGCTGGAGTACAAGGTACTCGCTAACTGTCTGTTCCCAGTCGCAGCTAGCAGCTCACAGTGGTGGGGGCTTGATCTTGTACTCTAAAGGTTTCATGGCCTGGCCTCCTGCTCTGTTTGTTCCTGAGGCTTGGTGCTGTTGGGTGTGTCACTTCATCCCCTGTGCTAAAACCAAAGCCAGATGGAGCGAGGGGGGAAGATTGCAGTGCCTGCCCTTGTGTGACTGGGGGAACTGGGAGGTAGTGGGGGATTTCACTTGCAGACTAGCTAGGGGGCCCTTACTTTCCTAGCTTTGCAGCCTGCCTGGTAGCAGAAACACAGGGCTGGACCCTCCTTCTAGCTGTCTCTGACATCCTTTGGGTTTGGGCAGCTCATTGCTCTGTCTGTGCCCTGCTTTTCCCACCTGGAAAACACCTGTGCTAATTCCTCTCCTCCCTGAGGACAGTGTGGCTCTGTTGCCTTGGTGTTAGTCCCTTGAGGTCCCTGGGGGGAGAGGGCCTGAATTGCTGGAGGAAGCCATGGTATCGGGGAGTAACTGGGGCCTGTGTTCCTCTCAGGAGCAGTCCTTGCTGCAACCCCCCACGCTGCAGCTGCTTAACGGGATGGGCCCTCTGGGCCGACGGGCATCTGATGGAGGAGCCAACATCCAGCTGCACGCCCAGCAACTGCTGAAGCGTCCCCGTGGCCCGTCCCCACTCGTCACTATGACGCCAGTGAGTAGGGAAAGCAGAATGGATCTGTGTTTATAAATAGATGCTCTCGCGGGCAGGGTTGGCAGTGAAATCCAGGAGGGGAAGGGTTTTGTGGGAGAGCTGGAGGGGCAGACGCCTCATGAAATTGCAGCCCCAAGCCTGGCAGGGATGCACCACCAGCCTCTTGGCTCAGCTGCCCTCCGGAGGGACTGCTGTGCTGCAGCCTCTGGGCGCGCTGATGTCACCTTTTGGGAGCCATTCCTGCTCCTGGCCTCGGCCCTGGCCCCTCTCTGCTCTCAGAGGCAGAGAGGAGGGGGCTTCCCTTGCCAATAGCAGCAAGCACCTGCTGTGGCCATGCATGACAGAGGGGGGTTGGTCGCCTCCTTCTCCTGTGCAGAGCTCAGATTTGCGTCGCTCCTTCCATTCGTGTGCGACTCCACAGGCCCCTCGCCTGGCCAGTCAGCCCTTCGCTGCGGCTGTGTGTAGTCTGGTTTGCTGATGCCATGGAGCCCTGTCCTGGAGTGGCACGCTTGGCTCTGGCATCTGCTGGGGCCGTGCTAACCATTCAGAGGCACGGAAATAACCCTCAAGCCAGCCCTGCCCTCGATCCCACCTCCCTCTCATTGCGGGCATCGCTGTTCAGGGGCTGGCTGCAGGCTTCTGGGAAGGTGCTTTGCTCTTCTCTTCCTGTACGTTGAGTCCCTTACAGTGCCTGCCTGTTGTCTGGGCTCTTGCTGGCCTTGTCAGCATCCCTTGGTTCCCTTAATCACCTGCAGGATTTTCCTAGCTCAACAGGCCAGGGCAGACTTCCTGTTGCTGGCACAGGTGTGAAGACTGGAACAAACGGGATTACTGGGTGGCTGCCAAAGCATCTTTATCTTATGAGTTCTCGGTCCTAATTAAGAGTTCTCTCCAGCATGCTCGGGGGAACTGGGATGTATGTAAGCGTCATGCTAAGGCAGCTTTTACTGCTCTTGTGCTTTTCTCAAATAGAGAAGTTCAGCTCAACCTCTCCTGGGCTTTGAGGTGTTAACAAGGGGATGTTACTCCCTTGACCTACCCATATTAATTTCTTGCTTATGCCAAAGGGAGGAGCAGTTCTTTGAACCTTTTAAGCCTGAGAGGGTCAGGGGTGTGTTTGGGAGTCTTGGGGGCTAGTCTTTGTCCTGGGGAAAGCATATCCAGAAAGTCTGGTTCCTGCTGCCCAGGACAGCAGTGAATGAGCTGCCTCTGGAACCCATGCCTGCTCCTGTCCTCTCTTCTCAGGCGGTACCAGCAGTTACCCCAGTGGATGAGGAGAGCTCTGATGGGGAGCCTGATCAGGAAGCTGTGCAGAGGTAACGTCCCAGCTGTTAACGTTTGCCCTGTGCTCGCCCTGTGGTGTCCTGCAGCTGTGCTAAAAGCCATCTTGTTGCGGGCAGCAGGTGTGGAGCGTGGTGGAGGCCTGACCTTTCCTTCTGCTCTGTGGGTCCTTGTTTACATAAGGCAGTCACTCCTTCTGTCGCTCCCAGGTGCCTACAAAGCTGGCCCCAACTGGCACCGGGACCTCTGCAGGCTGTGAGCAGCAGGCTTTGGAAGACTCCACACAGGGCACGTCTTTGCTTCGGGTGTACCAGCATGCAAGCCAAACTAACCTGCCTAGGTAGTGCTACGTGCCTCACCCTCGTGCTTCCCTGCTGACCATGGGGTAGGAAGAGCTCATCTGTGGCCTGGGTGTAAATGCAGCTTTTGGACCAAGACGTGCAGTAAACATCCAACTCTGATGCCTTAAATGAAGTGAGCTTACTAAACGTGTGCGTGTCTGTAGGCAAGGGGACTTCTGTGGTGCTGGGTCCTGAAAGTAGTCTGCTCTGATAGGAGAGGGCACGGGACAGTTATCCCCAGGCAGAGTACACATGGGGGTTCTCTTTCCTCTCTCCCGAGCCCTGGAAATACTAACACTGTCCTTGCTAACATTTCCTTAGTAGCTTGGCGTAGTTACTTCTCTGCTAACCAGCTGGTGCACCACACACAGCAGGCACAGTTACAAGATGGTCCAGATCAGACGTAGCACATTTCTCCAGGTTCTTTGCCTAGAGCAGGCACTTTCTCTGGTGTCGTGATGTCATCCTTCCCAGGAGGATGCAGATGGCTTCTGGGGGCTGGCAGGCAGTGTACTGTTAGTTTTTTTTCCCCATCCCCTTTGTTCTCAGTGCCATGAAACGAGGGGTTGGTCTGAGCTGAGAGGAGCCAAGCACTGTGCACATTACAGGACCCCTGTCCCCAGTGTCAGGGAGGTTCTGTGAGCCATCGGCAGCACGCACCCTGTATCGCATTCAGCCAGAGGGTGGCTGGAGGAGTGCTGTGGGGCCAGCCCTGGACATGCTTATGGGTGTCACAGGTGAGGCCCATGGTCTTCAGGTCCTGTGCAGATTGCTCTCTTGAGCTGGCATTTGAACGCTCTGCATCAGCCCCTGCTCTCTCCAGGCGCAGCACTGCTCTGCTCCTTGGGCTACTCCGCGGACCAGAGGGACGTACCTGGAGTCGTTCCAATTAGGCACAGTCTTCTGGCTCTTGCAAGTTGCAGCATGTCCCAGGCCCAGCCAGAGTCCGAACATTCATGTTCTAGTCTCAGCTGACACGGGCAGCTCAAGAGCTTGGGTCTCTTTGGAAGTCGGTCGGACTTGGGTGTCAGAGGGCCTAAGTCTCTGGAAAATGGGACGTGACCCCTGAGTCACTGAGGTCATGTCTGTACCATAGGAGTGTGGGGTCCCCGTGTATGAGCCTGCCCTGCCTACTGGCCCCTGCTCACACACCAGACCTGGAAACACACTGTGAAGCCACTCTAGGGTGCTCCCCAGTGGCAGCTCTCAAGTATGCCAGAGACCCAGGTGCAGCTGGACACCCTGGAGTACATCCTTCAGCACGTTCCCAGGTAGTCTGGAGTGTGCGAGCAGGAGCAGATGGCTGCATTCATCCTAGGACCTGCCGCTGCTGCTGTGGGGTAGATGGACCCGTGGCTGCTTTGGGAAACATCAGATCCTTCCCATGTCCGCTGCACCCTGTGGGCCGTGACCGCTGGCTGACCTGGCCTGAGCAGTGCCAATGGACACGTATTAACTCTCCCTCACCCCAGCCCCCTCACAGACTGCAACATGCCACCAGTCACCAGAGTTAAAGAGCAAATACTATTAACGCCAGCAGCAGATGCAAATATTTATCTTTTCAGATCACTGGTTTGAATGTCCTCTGTGCAGCCACTGCACAGAGCAGCTTCTGCGCCTGTTTGTTTTAGGCTGCCTGACCTTGAAATAGTGCACATTCCTCACCCTGCTCCCAGGGCAAGGAGCAATCGCATCTGCTCCAAGCTTGGAAAACTCCCGGCTGCCCAAAACACTGGTGCTGTTCACCTCTGGATTGTTCCCTGGAGGCTTGAAATGAAATGATCTGAGCAAACCGCAACTCTAAAGCGCTTTGGGAAACTTTCCCTGGCTCCATCCGATGGTTCTCAAACAGCTAATGGCACGAGCCTTGGCCAGTTACCACGCTGCCAAGCACTCCCCATTCTCTTAACTTGCTACTGCTTGTTTAAATGGCTAAGTAGCTTGCAGGGAACAAGACTGTTTCTGAAGCAGCCAGCAGCTTTGCTAATTGCTGCGCTTCCCCCTACCGGACATATTCTAGCTGCAGTTAGAGATCGTAAAAGCGAGTGTCTGAATCCCCTGTTGGTTCTTGTGGCTTTGCCTGCTTCAGTTGGCTTGCTAGGAAGAGGCTCCTTACTGCAGCGAGCTCCAGCAACGATGGCAGCACAGCTGCACCAGAGTTGGCTGTGGTGGGTGGCGGGGCATGCTCCAGGTACAAGCCTTTATTGTAGCCTGTTCCTGGATTTTACTCAGAGTTGTCACCACTGCTAGCCCTGCGGCTTGGCAGAGAGTGCAGGAAGTTCTGGGGCAGAGACGTTCTCTGCCATCTCCTGGGGCCAGGCTGAATCTGGCCCTTCCAGCCTTGGCATCCTTGGTGCCAGCCCAGCTCCAGAATCTGGGCTTCTTGCTCCTCACTGCCCTTCTTGATGCCCTGGGTACTTGAGAGCTTCCCTTGTGGAAACAATGGAGTCTAGGAGTCGTCCTAGACTCCATCTAGGAGTCCTCCACCTGGAGGGGGGTATCATCCTGGTGCCAAGACTGCTGCTCCAGGGAGTGGACTGTGGCAGGCTTTGCTTCTCAGTCTGCCCTGTGTCTTTTGCTGTAGCTGTCTGAGCAGCTGCTGTGCCTGGCATGCCAGGCTGTGCTGCACCTGCTGGCGTGGGGCTAGATGGCGCCCTTAACACGCCACCAGCCGTGTGTGTTGCTCTTTGCTTGAACCATGGACTCAGCCTGTTGCAGGGGCTAAGGCCTGCAGGCAGGCTCGAGCAGCACCTCTGCTCCATGTCGAGCTCTCTGGCTCAGCCCTGCTAGCGTCACTCCTGAGCACTCCCACTGGTTTCTTCCCATACACAGGGAGCGAGACTGGCAGGATGCAGCCCAAGCTGGTACTGCTGCACATCCCTAAGGAGAGGGGGAGCAGAACAGCTTCAGGGGAACCAGATAGAGGGCAGCTCGGATCACTGCCAAGCAAAATCTCACGGTGCCTGGTTGTCCCCCGTAAGGAGGAGGAGGGCTTTCCTGCAGTGGTGAATGGTCCTTAGCAGCTGAGTCTGTTGTCCGCTAAGCACTTCATGTCTTCTTCGTTCAGTAGACGATAGCAGTTCGGTTTTGCTTTTCCACAGGTGTCCTACAACTCACAGCAGGCTCTGAGCACTGCAGCCAGCCTTCTTCCTTAATCCTTGCTCTGGCTTCCCTGCTAATGCTCCCCTTTTCTGGAGTGTTCCACTCAGGCTCTTCCACTTATGAAATGTGCTCCTGCTTGTTGCAGATACTTGGCAAATAGGTCAAAAAGACACACTCTGGCACTGACCAACCCTACAGCTGAAATCCCTCCAGAGTTGCAGAGACAGCTAGGACAGCAGTCTTTCCGATCCCGGGTTTGGGCTCCACATCTGGTACCCGATCAGCACCGGTGAGTAGTGGCACCGGCCGTCCGGGCAGCTTTTTGCCAGGAAACCCTCTCCAACGTCATCCAAAATGGAGGGCAGAGAACGCCCAGCTTGGCAGGGACGGGGTTGAAAGGAAAAAGGAGCAGACCTGCAGAGCAGATACCGTTTGGCCTTGTGGGACAGGCCCCTTGCCTGCTCAGGGCACATTGCGGGGGCTCTGCCCACTCGTGGGTGGGGGCCAGCTGGCTCTTCCCCTCCAGCCCCACTTCTGTGGCTGGAGATGACTTGCCAGGATGGCTGCCGTTGCCCAGGGGTGGGGAGCGAAGCCGTGTAGTTCAGGGGAGGTCTTGTTAATGGACTAGCAGGCTCAGCCCTATAGCGAGCAGCAGATCTGCTGCAGAAGGTTCTGTCGTGACAGGCAGCCCGGAGGCTGCGCCAGCAGCAACCGACACAGGTTTAAAGGCCTCGCTGCACCAGAGTTGTGTGTTTTGACTGCAGAGTCTCCTCACAAAGCTACCCAAGTCACTCGGGTCATGATCGGATCCCCTTCTGGGGACGAGGGTGGGGAGGAAAAACAACTGCTGAGACTTGGGGGGACTTGCTGCAAGCTGCCGCTGTGGGGGTGGGGGGCCCTCCCAGTGGAGAGCACCACTCGTTCCACAGCCGCCTTCGACACGGCAGCACCTTGGAGACACGACTGCCACAGAGAGCTTGAACACTGCCCCTGGTGGTGCTGTGAGCGCGAGGAGGGCTACACGGGGTCCAAGGGCAATGCTCGCTTCACTTTGGTGTCGGGGCTCGGAATAGCAGCTGCCCAGCAGGCTGGGATTTTGCTCCTCTAAATCCCCAGGCCAGCTCATGCTGGCAAGCTTGACAAAGCACTTTGTATTGTAGCCAGATACCTGCTGAGCTGAGCACTGATGTAATCAGCAGAGACAGGTGAACTCTGAGCTGACTGCGACTGCCTCCCTGCCACGCTGGAACTTGAGAAGAGCAGAGATAAGCGCTCACGTACCCTGAAATAACCACCAGGTAGAGGCGCTGGAGGGAGAGAGGCAGGGAGACAGAGTGGGGCCTCTTGGACCCCTGAAGAGCCTTATGGAAGAGAAGAATATCACTTGCAAAGTCAATAAGTAGCAGCTCTGCATGCCCCGTGTTTAGGGTCCCTTCAGACTGCAGGCTTAAACCAAGCCATGCTCTAATGCTGGCAGTTGGCATTTATAAGTCTCTCCTAAAGCAAGCTTCTTCCTGAAGTGGAGCTCTCAACCCCCTTCTGTGTGCACCCTTGTGGTGGCTCCTTCCAGATGCACAGAGTTGAGCACTGCACGTCACTCAGAAGGCTTGTACATGTGTGCAGCTTTCGGGCCTGCTGGAGATGGTAGGAGAAGCAGACGCAGTACCTTGGAGCCTGTATCCCACACACCTCGCCACAGGCAGTGGAAGACTGTCTTGGAAGGGGGCGTAAGCGGACCTTGATTTGGCGTAACATGCAGTGAGCTGTAAGGCCTTGGTTCCTGGGCAGCTGCCAGGTCTCACTCTGGAGCTCAGTGTATTTTGAGCCCTTGTTATGTACAAGCAGTTTGAATCAGGACACATTAATGCCTGGAAGCCATGCCAGGGGGCAAAGGGCAGTACTGCTGTGCATTGCCCAGGCATGTTTGGGCACCACCAGCCTCACATCCCTCATTAGCTCTCTACCCACTGCTGAGCCAGGTGGAAGGGCAGGTGGGGCTGGCTGGCCAACAGGTACAGCAGTGCAAAAAGCAGCAAAACAGCCAGCCAGTGCAGCCTTAGCGGGACCGCGGCTAGCGTGGTACTTGGCAAAACCTGCTGGGCCGGGCCAGTGATGGTAATGGGAACCGATATGCCAGAACCACTGGGGTGCAAGCGTCTTGCTTCCAGGCAGGAAGGACACCTTCCCTGGCTCGGAGCCCGTCCTACTTTCAGAAGAAGCTCTGACTCAGAGTTCATGTGCACCCAAAGCCCTGTTTGGTTTCCTGAGCTTCAGCTGCGAGTGGTGTTGGGGCCGTGTAGACTATCTGTGGCTCGTAAGCAGATGTGCCACAGAAATCCTGCAAAGAATCCCACCAGGTTCCTCCGCGGGCCAAACCCGTTGTTGCAGCTGTACTGTTGTCTGTCTCCCTGCGTTCCTAACTTATCTTTGCAGGGAGCAGAGTCTGCCTGGGCAGACACGCTAGCGTGGTCCTCTTTAGGGCAAGGTCTGGGGGGCAGTCTGTGTGAAGACAGCAGGGATACCCATTCCTTTTAGCCGTACTCGTGGTGCAGAAGGAGGCAGGTGTGTGGCTTTGGTGTCCAGGAGCCCAATTTGAAAGGGAAATTAGTTCCTGGAAAATTTCTTCTCTGAGCCCAGTTCTGAAAATAAACCCTGTTGCTGGAAGGGGCATTTCACAAGTGCTCAGCCATGTTTATCCTCCTAGGAAGCTCAGCCCAGGGATCAGCGGTTGATTTTTCTCAGCATCCTACCCATCAATTCCATGTTATCACACACCCAGGCTGTTTGGCTCTGGTCAGAGAGGGCCTGGGAAGCACAGAGGTCCCTTCCCCCTCCCCTCCCACCCCACCCCAGTGCAAACGCATCACATTCCTGCTCCTCACTTTCCCCTCGAGACTGGCACACCTCTGGAGTCCAATTCTCATTTGCCTCCGTGGCTGCAGGGTACGTCATTGCTCTGCAGTCAGCAGAAGTCTCCTTGCCCTGGGCGGCTGGCTTATCCAGCCATCAGCAGCGATGCTCTAATTCAGGAGTTCTTATCTCCACGTCCTGGAGCCCTAGAAATGTTTTGCAACTGGGGTTTTGTCTTCCCTGGCTTCAAGCTAAGAGCTCCATGCGGCTGTAGCTAGTTTGGGGGGTTTCTCCCCACATCTGTCCCTCTGCAATTACTGGGCATTGCCAGTCTAGAATGTACTTGGGGCAGGGTGCCCTTGCCTCCAGGGTTAGAAATGTTTGGTGTAGCCCAGCTTGGAAGTGGAAGATCTTGGAGGGCTGTCAGTGTGCATGCTGAGAGGAGAGGCGCCGTGCTGCTGATCCTAGCAGCAGAGGTGCCTGGTCTGAGCTAGCAGCATTCCCAGCTGGCCCCTTCTAACTGGGAATGTCTGTTCACCAGAGGACCCGAAGGGATAACCAGGACCAATGATCATAAACCCCTCCAAGACCGTTTTAGGCTGGACACAAGGAAAAACTTCTTTACTGTCCGAGCCCCCAAGGCTCCCTCCCAAAGTGGCGCAGGCACCTACTCTGGACTCGTTAAGGAAACGATTGGATGCCTATCTTGCTGGGATCCTTTGACCCTAGCTGACTTCCTGCCTCTGGGGCAGGGGGCTGAACTTGATGATCTTCAAGGTCCCTTCCAGCCCTAATTATCTATGAAATTCCTAGTGGGAGATGTGTGTTCCCTAGCACGCTGTCCTCCCACCTTGCTGGATACACGTGGGTTAGCGAAGATGTCGCTGTGCAAGCTGTGAACTGCAGGTGGGGTGCTGGAGGATTAAGCAGGTTCTTGAGATATTGGATGTAGATGTTGATGGGTGCCTGGTACCTGTGTGCCGGGAGCTCCCCAGTTACCACCCGGGCCATACTTGGATCAGACTTCCAGAAGCACGGAGCTGCCTGTCCGGCGCCAAGCATACTCGCCAACCCTGTGCCCTGACGGAAGCTGTACACTAACGTGGCTTTACTCCTCAGCCAGAAGCAGGCCTCACCCCAGGCGAGTGGGCAGGGAGAGCCTGGCGAGGCCTCGTAGGTGCAGTGTGCATCGCTAACCCCCTCCCCATGTGTTCAGTTCTGTTTACAAGGACTCAAACACCCTGCACCTCCCCACGGAGCGCTTCTCCCCGGTTCGCCGCTTCTCCGACGGTGCCGCCAGCATCCAGGCATTCAAAGCCCACCTGGAGAAGATGGGCAATAACAGCAGCATCAAACAGCTTCAGCAGGTATGGGAGGGGAGAGGGATGAAGGGGCCTTTAAGAGTCCCTGCAAAGGGGTGCTGCTTGTGTCCCTGATGTCCTGGTGCAGGGCACAAAGGGGAAAGCTTTTGCCCCAATCTGCCTCCGGGCTCCCAACATTGCCCTGCTCCCCGGCTGGCAGCACTGGCATTCCTCTTCTCCAGGACAGGTGAAGGTTGTTGGTAGCATCATTACAAAATGTACTGTGGCCTCCTGCTCAGCTCACTTAACATCCAGGAACTCCAGGGGCTTTCTTCTGTCATAGGCATGCAGCAAAATATGCTGGAAGCATGTATAAGATGCAGGGAGTCTTGCCAGGAGCCTGATCGTACCTGTGACCCTTGCGATGCACTCTCCATGAGACTCCAAAAGGCATTTGTCCTTAGGGTTCTCTCTGAGTCCCAGGGTTTGTTTTTAGGGCTGTGCAACCTGCTTATGGGCCACTCTGAATACAGCTGCAGGAGGTGGAGCCCTGTCACTGCACTGCCCTGAAATCCTGCTGCAGGGAAAGCTGAAGCTGCCGCGATATCTCCTGGTCTTGAATGTTAACATGGCTCCTCTCCAGCACCCCATGGTGCTTGCTGGACAGCCACCTCGCATGCTTGGGCTGGGACATAATGTGCCAGGTGCTTCTTCTGAAGTTGGTGGGAGTCCTGTCCCCAGTTTCTCTGAGCTGCTCTGGACCTGAGAGGCATTTTAGCCTGCCATGCAGCGGGAGCACAGGATGCTGCCTCCACGTGACTGGGGCTTTATTTTTGCAGTTGAATGAAACTAAAAGGCCCCCACTTAGCACTACAGACACCCATTTTCCCCACTGCCTGAGGGAGCTGGCCTGCCCCCACCATTTTGCCGCCAATGCTGTGGAGCGGGATTTCTGACCTGTGGTCTCTCCACCCCTGAAGCCAGCAGGGTGAGAGCTGGGGCACGTGCTGGGGGAGGTCATGCCATTGGTGTGCTGCATTCCCCGCAGGAGTGTGAGCAGCTGCAGAAGATGTACGGGGGGCACATGGATGAGCGGACGCTGGAGAAGACGCAGCAGCAGCACATGTTGTACCAGCAGGAACAGCACCACCAAATTCTCCATCAGCAGATCCAGGTACTGGGGCTTCCACCAAGCTCCTGGAGACCTATCGGGGTTGTCCTGTGCCCTCGCAGACAGAGCTGTTGGGTGGGCCAGGGCTGGGAGTTGAGAGGGGCAAATGGTGCCTGACAAACTGCAGACGGTTCAGCCCTGCTGGTGGGGTGTCAGGAGCTTCCGTCTCAGGTCCATTCCTTGGGGAGCCCGAGCACGCCCGAGTCCAGGGATTGTGCTTCTCTTCGCATGAAATCCACCGATTACAAATGCTCTTCTTTGTTCCCTGCCTTCCCGGTGCAGGATTGCATCCGCCCGCCTCAGCCATCGCCGCCTTTGCAGGCTGCCTGCGAGAACCAGCCCGCTCTGCTCACGCACCAGCTCCAGAGGTAAAGAGACCGTTTTGCTCTTGGCGAAGCTCGTGGGAAAGCTGCGTCTCACTGATGCTCTGGAGTCCGTGCCAAAGCCCCTGAGCCAGCTTGGGAGCATGTAAGGTTGGCGTGCCAGGCCTGCTTCCCAGAGCATGCATCCTGGCCACGGCAGGCACGCAAGGAGCGTGCATCTTTGGGAATCACCCGCTCCTTCGTACCTAGAGATGGTTGTTAGGACCCAATGGCGCAGCTGTTGTAGAGCCACGTAATGGTGCTGCTGCCTTGTGGTTAGCTTTAACATGAGCATTCCCAGCACCTTGTTCCCCAGGTCATTCCCAAATGCATCTCAACCCCCACCAGGCCCCTGTCAGCTAGCACTCAGCATTGTCCTCACCTTACAGAGGAGAAGGGCAGAGGCTTTGGGGAATGGGAACAGGTGGGGGTTAAGGGGACCCTTTGGCTATAGCTCACAGAGTCAGGGATAGATCCAGGGTCCCTGATTCTGCTCATCCTAACTGCTGAGCCATGTCCCTGCCTAGATGGCTGATGGAGCAAAATGCTCTTAAAATAGAAGTCCTGTTGTTTTGGAGCCTCCGTGAGGGCTTTTTAGCATTTCTGTTTTTAAAAAAGCACTTGATTTCGGCTCTAAAAACTGAACGAGCGTCTTAACCAGGAAGCCAGACTTATGGCGGTGCCTGTGTTCTCATGTAGGTTGCGGATCCAGCCATCGAGTCCACCCCCGAACCACCCTAATAATCATCTCTTCAGACAGCCAAACAGTAGCCCCCCTCCTGTGAGCAGCGGCATGCTGCAGACTCACGGTAAGCACTGACAGTTTACCAAGCCATCTGTCCTCCTCTTGTGCAGGCCACTTGTCAGAACCTTATGGTTTTATAAAGCACTGGGGAAAACAGCTCATGGCTTTTTTCCCAAATTCTGGGTCCTTGGTGCTGCTACTTGATGATGCAAAAGCCTTTCCATCTGGCAGATAGAGCGGGTGTTATCGAGAGCTTGCAGGGGATCTTGCCAGCTGGAATGTGTTGTCACATCTCATGTTATGAGAGCCTTACTTATTGCTCCTGGGGGTGGGAGGGAGGGCGGTTGTTCTCTGGGTATGCGAATGGCCACATCCCCGCATTGTCTGTTCCGCCTTACAGGCAGTTTGAGTCATGACCGTAGCACCGTGGCATAGCACTGCTGGCACCTCGCCTAAAATCACAGCCGTGTCCGGTGCGCAGACCCAGGTCACGTGTGGCCCAGGCTAGCTCCAGGCTCTGGGTAGGGTTGAATGGAGCTTGCTCTGGAGCCTTGCAGCCATGAAGCGCAGGTACTGAGGGCTGGTTCTCCACAGGTGCAGCCTCCCAGTCCCAGTTCCAGGGGATGCCTTCCCACAACGCAATCTTCCAGCAGTCAGGGAACTGCTCTCCTCCCCCCAACATGGCGCTGACGTGCATGGGCATGCCGCAGTCGGCGCAGCAGCAGCAGGTCACCATCCAGGTGCAAGAGCCTGGTGACGTGCTCAGCAGCAGCCTCCTGCAGGGAGCGGCAGTGGCAGGGCAGGGCATGCCCTCTCACCCCCGAGCCATGGCCATCAACCCAAGTGCCAATCAGATCCAGATGCACCATCGCGCCAACCTGATAGCCTCGCTCGCCTACGGTCACCGGCCACTGTCCAAGCAGCTCAGTGCCGACAGCGCCGAGTCGCACAGGTAAGGCAGCACTTGTGCCCTGCTGGCCTGGGGCGGGGGGCAGGAGAGAAGAGAGCTGCACTCAGATGGGGCCTCTGGAGCCTAGTGCCCAGGGGCAGCCTTCCAGCTTGCTGGGCACAACTCTCCCTGCCAGCTGCAGGGAGTCGGCTGAGACCACTGCCAGCCACCGCTCAGTAGCAAGGGCCTGTGCCCTAGTTAGCAGGGGAGAAAGAGGGTGCAGGCTACGCAGCTTGTTCTTGACGGCACGCACAGCTTTCCCAAGCTGCCCTTTGTTCCCACATTGGTGGGGGCATCTGCTAGCCTTGCGAGGTCTGAGACCTGCACTTCCTTGATCCCTTTTGCTCTGGCATCCCCAGGTCTCTGCAGGGGTGTTGGGCGCCTCTTAGTCACAAGCACTCCCTTCAGAGTGTGACACGAGGCCTGCGCTCCCCTGGAGTCCAGGCACGCTGCCTCCTTGGCTCTCCCTAAAGCTGGTGCTCTGTGCCGGCCATCTGTCCCCTGGGTGGAAATGCAGTGGGCTCCGAGCAGGCCCCAGATCCACCGCATGGACACGTCCAGAGAAGAGAGCAGGAGCATCCTGGGAGCCTGCCTTGGGGTGCCCGAGTGCTGGGGGGGTTGTCTGGAGCAGCTGGCCCACAATCTCTGTCTGTGTTGCTTGCAGTCTGAATGTGAACCGGTATCCCCCCACGAACTACGACCAGGTGCACTTACACCCCCACCTGTTCCCCGAGCAGTCCCGCGTCTCTCCCAGTAACTACAGCCCGTCAGCGGGGACGGGGTTCTCCCCCGCGCAGCAAGCCCTCAAAGTCCCTCAGCTCGACCAGTTCCCCAGCTTCTCTCCAAGCGCGCAGCAGCAGCAGCACTACACAGCATCAGCACTACAGCAGGCCCTACTGTCCCCGACGCCCCCGGATTACAGCCGACACCAGCAGGTACCACACATCCTCCAGGGACTGCTCTCCCCCCGGCACTCACTCACGGGGCACACGGACATGCGGCTGCCCCAAGCAGAATTTGCACAGCTCATCAAACGGCGGCAGCAGCAACAGCAGCAGCAGCAGCAAGAACTGCAAGAACTGCTGAGGCACATGAGCCAAGGCGACGCGGGGAGCATGGGCGCCAGCCTGGGACAAAACCTGCCGGAGCGTCAGTCGCTGTCTTTGCCTTACCAGAACGCTGACGCGTACCCGCCGCACAGCAGCCCCCAGCATCTCCTAAAAATCAGGGTGCAAGAATGTATCCAGCAGGTCCCTGCGTCAGTGCCGCACGGATACGCGCACCAGCCGGCCCTGGTCCATTCGGAGAGCATGGAGGAGGACTGTGCCTGCGAAGGGGGGAGGGACGGCTTCCCCGACAGTAAGAGTTCCAATGCGCTGACCAAAGGTTGCCACGAGAGCCCACTGCTCTTAAACGCGGGAGGACAGGGGGACCCAGACTCTGTGCTAGGAACTGCTAGCCCCGCACAGGAGCTGGGGACGCACCATTACAGACACCAGCCAGCGGCCGGGTTCAGTAGGAGTAAGGTACCCAGCAGAGGTAAGCCCCCTTGCTGCCGCGCTCGCGTGTGCGAAGCAGCCTCTGCCCCACTTGGGCTTGGCTTGCGTGTGTCCACCCAACTGGGCGAGGTGGTTGGGATGTGCCTGACAACACGGCACGGGCTGGATTCCTTTGGCTTTGGAGGCCTTGGGTCCTCCAAAAGGCTGCTGCCACGTACCTGCAGGAGAGGTGCAGCACATCGGGTTTCCACGTGGTCTTAAGACAAGGGGCAAAGCAACGGGCTGACTTCTTTTAATGCAAAGGTGCATCCTTCCAGGGAAGCAGGCTCCAGGCGTTTAGACCTAGCCTCCTGCCCAGGCCTGGCTAGAGCAGGACCCTTTCCCCTGCAGCAGCGAGGTCTGCCTCCTTGAAGGCCATCAGCCTCGTCTTGGCACCCATGTTGTGCGGGTGCTGTGCCTGGCGCAGGGAGCAGCACAGGTCCTTCAAGCTGCTGTCTTGTCACACTCCTTGTAGCATGTACATTCGGCATGCCCCGAGCCATGGGGGATGTGCATATGAGAGAGAAACAGGCCTGGGCAAGGAGTGCTTCCTTCCCCCCGGCCCCTCAGACTGCCCTGGGTTGGCGGCTCTCAGGTCCCAGCTCTGTGGCCCTGCCAGACCTTGCATTCTCTCCTGGCCTCATGTGTCCAGGCACAGAAAGGAGAGGGCTGCCTGGTGCGAGGTGGCCTGCGGACAGTGCTGGTGCCCGCTCTTGCTGACCTGGGCAGCTCTTCACATGGACAGAGCTAGACAAACTGCTCGTCCAATAGGTAGAATAAGATAATGAGCCAAAAGGAGACTTCCTGCCTTGCTGGTTAGTCTGCTCAAGCCCTGGTGTGCGGGGGGGAGAGGGAGGGGCTTTGGCACCGAGTGTGGACAGGTAGAGCTGCGTCACGCGAGCTGCCTGGGGAGGGAGGTGCTGTGCACACAGGTGTAGCTGCCTGACCCCTGTGTCTCCCTGTGCTCACCTGAACTAAATGCACCTGCAAAGGACTGCTCTGACCCCAGGCTAGTCCCACCAGCTGGTTTACCTTTCCTGCTGCCCCATTCAGGGCAGCCCCCATGTTCCCGGGAGCTCTGTGCAGGCGAGGACGAGGTGGGGTGCCTTCCCATGGCCAGGCCTGCACAGCTGCACTGAAGTTCCTTGGCGTTCCCCACAGCAGGGGAGCAGACCAGGCTGCCACGGCCTGCTCCTCCACTGCTGCTGTCCTCTGCCAAAGCTGTTTGTACAGGCAGGGGAAGCAGGCTGCTGGCAGTGGCAGGCCCGTGGGCACAGCCCACTCGGACAACTGCGAAGGCCGTGTGAGCAGCAGCCAGTATGGTGCGTGGGTGGCAGCTCACTCTCCTCCAGCTCTCCCCAACCTGCTGTTTTCCAGGGAGCTCATGTTTGCCTCTGTTTGTCCACGAAAGTTACACTTTTTGAACCACATTTATCCTGGGGACAGGCCAGGCCAGCTTGGGGCTGCGGCAGAGCCGCACTCTCACAGTAAGAAACCACCCCGTACCACGGGCGTGCAGGTCTCTGACCCCCTTCCAAAGCCAATGGGACGGGTGAAGTGGAGGGGAACAACAGTGGAGGCATGGTCCGAGCAGGCAGGCTGACAGCTGGACCTTTGGCTTGGTGTCATGCCACGGAAGATTTGAATGCAGGCACTAGGCCCCACAGAAGGGGCTGGTGCTCGCCGGATCGCGCACCAGCCGCCCTGAGAGCCAGGGCGCTTTAGTGCAGAGGGCATCCGTGACTGCTCCATGCCACTGACACGTGGGAGTTGGGGTTCTCCGTCGGGGAAGGGCGGCTGCGTGCTAAGTCGAGCACCTCTCTTCCTTTGGCCTGGGGTACCGTGCATCCCCCAGGCAGCTGGGTCGTGTTCAATGTCCCAGGCTGCGCAGCTGCCGGAAAAGAGCGCCAGTCAGAGGCAGAGAGTTTCAAGGGGCAGGCTCATCCTTGGAGAAGTTGGGGGGTTGCCTGGCACAGGCAGACCTCCCCGAGCCCGCTCCTGGCCTGCACGTGTGGGGCCTGAGCTGCACCATGGACAGCTTGGTCCTGCTGCGTCTACGACTCCGTCTGGAGAACGGCCTTCCCAGGGCCCAGCAGCAGCTCTGCACGCGGGCTGCGTCCGGCATCCTTTCTGGCCTCTCGGAGGAAGCTTGCACCTGGGTGGTTTCACCTGCCGGGAAAGAGCAGAGCTGACTGCTGGAAGAGGGAGCATGTTGTGCGTGGCGGGTTAGTCAGCACCACGAGTCCGCGGTGACGCTGGGTCTGTGTGATAAGGAGGTGGCCTTTGCCCTCAGACACCGCAGAGCCCACACGGGCATGGCTGGACTTTGTCAGGCCAGGCCCTCCCCCGAAACTCCTACAAATATGTTTTCTTGACCTCTCGGTGCCATGGCTCCTTGCAGACTGGCCCCTCTGGCACTAATGGCTGGGAGAGGCATCCCTTTCCTGTGCTCTGCTCTGGAGCTAGTGAGGCTGTGAGCGGGGCTGGCAGCCCCAGACACTGGGGGCAGCGGGCCACGCTCTCCCGTGTAGACATGTTCCCTCCAAGCAGCGTGCTGAGAGGGCGGGTGCTTGCTTTTCTCCATGTTGTACCACATTCTGCTGTCCTGCATTGAGCGTTTGTCCCTGATGACAGGATCAGAGGCAGCAGTCGTAGGGTGGGCAGCAACCAGAGCAGCCTTTGTGTGGCTTATGGGGTAAGGGGAAGCGGAGCTCCCTCCTGAGCACCTGTCTGGGCTGGGAGCCTCATCCCACGCTGTCCCAGCAGGAGCGAGCAGCCAGCTGAGACCTCTCTTCCCCGGTCAGCGTGCATTGAGCTTGGGGTGGCCAGTGGAGCCCTCCCCACAGTCCCGGTACCCCGTGACCCCTGACTGTACCATGTGCCGCTAATCCCTTCTCTTGTCTGACTCCCAAGAATCCGTCGTAGGGAACTGCCTGGAGCGGAGCTCTCCTGCACAAGCCATGGAGATGCCCGATCACAACGGGTTGAGCTATTCTGCACGACCAGCCGCCTCTGAGCACCCCCGGCCCCGGACCCTGCAGAGACACCACACCATCCAGAACAGCGATGACGCCTACGTAGGTTTGAAGCAGTGGGCGGTTGCCAGGCCCTTGCCCACCCCCCCCCCATGGCACTGTCTGCAGCTGAGTGTGTTGTAGCCCACGACCAGGGCAGGCCCTCTCCTAGGCCTGGGGGGAGGTCCCCCCTCTGCCTGAGGGACCTCTCAGCCACATGTCCAGCCATGCCTGGGAAGGGTTCAAGGGAGATTTCCTCTCTGGTTGACCAGGTGTGGCCATTCAAGCGGTGCGGTTTCTGCAGGCCTCGCGTTCAGCCTGGAGATGCTTCTGTTACAGTCACTGGAGTGACATGGGGGCACAAACTGTGCAGGGGGCAGACAGCCTGGCCCCATGGGAGGGGAGCCCAGCATGGCTGCACCTCGGCCCCCAGGCGGGAGGGAGAGAGCTGCTGCAGCTGGGTCTGGGATGGGGCCGGCTGCGACTGGCGGGGGTGCTGGGAGGAAACATGGACTTGCCAGTCATGGACGTGTTGGGCCGGAAGGAGCCATGCACTGCCATCGCTCCCTGCACCAAGGCAGGGTCACGTGCAGCCTGGCTGGTCTGTGGGAGCCTCCAGGGAAGGAGATGGCCCCCCTCCCTTGGTAGCTTGCAATAGGCATTTGCAGTGCCCCTCTGATCCTGGTGGGCATTGGGGTGACTGCATGGGGGCCTCATTCCTCTCCTGCTGATCTCTCCCAGGTGCAGCTGGACAACTTGCCTGGAATGAGTTTGATGGCTGGGAAAGCACTAAGCTCGGCCCGGATGTCCGATGCGGTACTCAGCCAGTCGTCGCTCATGGGCAGCCAGCAGCTCCGCGACAGGGAGAGCGAGGGTAAGGACCTCCCTAGGCTGGGAGGGCATTGGGGGCTGTGGTCTGCTACAGCTGTTCAGACTGGTTGTCACTGAGGTCTGAGAGGACCGGGCCTGACCCCCTGCATTGAGCCTGCTTAAGTCTGTGCTGTAGCCCGTGCCGATGTAAAGGGTCCCAGCAATGCAGACCTCGCCACGTCCCAAGGTCTGCGGTCCCAGTAGCAAAGGGGCTGTGCTGTGACAAACTGGGCACCTAATCTGAATCTGTCCAGCCTCGTCATCCACCCACTGGACTGTTGTGGCGCCCACCCATGCCCCCATCACAGAGCAGCGTGGGAGCACCGGCTGCAGTACACGGAGCACAGCGTGACTCTGTGTACCTCGCCCCACGGTGCTGAGCCGGTGCAGTCCCGAGTTTGTGACGTGCACGACGAGGGGCACCCAGTCTGCCGGCTGCGCCCCGCAACCAGCGTTCCAGGCTCCCCGCTTTCCCCACCGACCCTGACATTGCTCTGTGCTCTTGCAGACTGCGGGGAAGGTTTGGAAGATGAAGAGCACCCAAATCTAGCTGATGGCAGCCAGCATTTAAACACCTCTTGTTATCCATCAACGTGCATCACAGACGTGCTGCTGAGCTACAAGCACCCCGAGGTGCCCTTCGGGATGGAGCAGGCTGGGGTGTAACACAGAGGAGGGAGTGAGTATCATCCTTGGTGTGTCTGGTTTTTCCCTATCCATGCAACTGCTCCAGAGCGCTCCCTCTTCTGCCTCCGCGAGCGACCACTTTGTAGGCTGGGGATGTCCTGAGTCTCCTCCTTGCGCCTCATTCAGCTGGGTTGGTCCCAGGCGCGGTGCCCAAAGCAGGGGTCGGTGCAAAGCTTGTCGGCCAGGCCTCCAGCTGACAGCAGCCCTCATCTGTGGCCCGTGACTTTCAGTAGCTGCTGGACGCGCTCTGGGGGGGAGCTGGGCACCAGACCGGCGAGAGCCGGGCCCTGCAGGCAGTACCGTGGGCAGCAGTCTCCGGTCGCTGCCGTGAGGTGCGGGGGCTGTGGCCCGTGCACAGCGGGCCTGAGCCAGCAGCGCAGGGCGGGAGCTGGGGGGCCACCAGGATGGTCTGACGGGCCACGCTGGGCACTGCTGTTAACGTGTCTCCGTCTCTCCCCGCCCCAGGTCTTGTGTACAGCTTTGAAATGAAAAGGTCCATTTTAAACCAACAGTATCTAGCAGCGTCGCGCCAAATCGCCATCGTATTTCTGCCCAACTGAAATATCGTGGCTCCCTTCCTCGCAGCCGGTCCGGTCCCTCCGTGTGTCCTCCCTTCGGTTTCTTTGATTTGCCATGTCTGCCTGTCACTCCAGCCGTCACGGAGAGCACCAGCGAGCTCCGCGCAGGGATCCCAGGAGCTGGAGCTTCGCGCTTGGTTCGGAGGGCTGCGAGGGGCGAGGCGCTCGTGGGCATGGAGCCGGGCCCTCCCTGCACCCGACTCTGCTTTCAGCCCCATCAGACGCCGCCTTTTCCCAGGAGTGAGGGGGGAGAGGCTGGGCCGGAGCCTGCCCCGAGGGAAAAGGGGCAGGGTGGCCTTTGGGAGCTGTGTCCGTCGGAGAGCAATAAGCGCAGCTCCCGAGCGCCGAGCCGCCGCTGCGTTGGTCCTTCCAGGTGTCCGGCAGATGCCGCGTTGTGCAGAAAGACCCGCGGGAGGCCGGCGGCCGGGGCAGCGCTCCACATGTGACTCCTTCGTCTCCAAAACGATAGCGGGGCCCGGAGCTGCCCTGCTGCAAGACTGGCGCCATCTCCCTCCCCGCAGCGCCAGCCTTCCCCGCGCGCTGAGCCGGGCGGGGGTCCGGCCCGCGGCCTCCCGGCAGGTGGAAGAACACCCAGCAGTGGTGCAATATGCTTTGTGTCTCCTTCGTTTGCTTTCGTTTCCTTTTTCTGTCCTCATGCTGAAAGGACCGTTTCTTTCCCCCCCTTTTTATACCTCTTCCTCTCGAGCCCACGTGCAGCCTTCCAGTTCTTTTCCGTTTAGCACAGAGAAGACAGGTCGTTTCTCTTTGCTCCATGAGCTTCTCTTCCTGATCACGTAGGATTTTTTTGGTAAATGTTGTTTTATTATTATTGTTGTTGTTGTTGCTGTTGTTAATAAAAAGGCAAAAGGAATTTGTTTGAGAGAAATTTTTAACTAGATTCTGTTCTATTTGAATTGTGACTTGCACCTTTTGTTCAAAGTATTTTATTCCCTTTCAACGACATTGTACTTGTGACTGGTTTTCCTCCCGTGGCGGACGTGGTGTTCTCCTGTAGACAGTTTCGGGCGTGCAGAGAGCTCTTCTTGGTCGTTCCCTTTCTTTCTTGGACCGATAGTAACCAAAGCCCCCTCCGGCAGCGGGGGGCACGGGGAGTATTGTGTGTCATTGTTGCCTTCGGACCTTTTACAAGCTACAGCTGAAAATTCCTGCGAGTGACGCTGGGGGGGGGGTGGGATTTTTGTTTGAGGAAAGTAAAAATCAATGCAGCCCTCCTGAATTTGCACAGAAGGAAGTGTGAGACCGGCGTGGCCAAGGGGAGCGGGCTGCGGTCGCCATCCTGCCCCGCGGGAGCCGTGAGGAGTGGACCCGCGCCCAGGAGAGGAGAGGCTGGCGCCCGTGGGGACCAGGCCTTCCGGGCATCATCCTGCCCCAGCCCGGTGCCACCGTCTCCGTCCGTGCACAGCTGTACAGTTGCGCTTCCTACTCCGGGGACACGTAGGGGGTGGGCAGGGGCCTGCCGGCGCCCAGCGGGGAGGTACCGAGAAACGCTGCGAGCCTTTTTGCCATCGCTCTGTACCTTTTGGTTTGTTCTCCTTTTGTTTACATGACACTGTATTTCTGGGAGAGCGGAGAGCGCCCCGCGGTGACCATCCAGCCGAGAAGCAGGGACTCGCCGAACCGTGCCATTTCGCAGTATCACACTTTTTTTATCATGGCTTTGTATTGTAGTGATCAATACGCGCAGTATATGTTGAATGTATATTAATATACTTTGCTATTATTTCTGTTTTTTGGAAATGTCAGAAGTATTTTTCTTCTTCATTTACGTTGGACTAAAACCGAACGGAACAGAACAGGCGTTTCAGTAAACCTTTAGTCCATTTTTTTGTGGGTCACTTGCAACTAGTAACTTAGTTGGACAGTGGGATCATGACAAATAAAACCATGATTATGATCTTACGTGGTCTCTTGTCTGCATTGCAGCGCAGCGCCCGCGGAGAGGGCTGTTTGGCCCTGCTAGCCTAAAGTTGGGCAGATTGGCCTGTATGGGGCTGCCGTGGCCTGCTTGCACTTGCCGCATGTCCCAGGCTGCTCTCTGCGCTTCATCTGAGCCCCCCAAACCTGGCGAGTGCCCCCCTTCTCTGCCATGCCCAGCAGAAAGCAAGCGCGGCATGCTGAGCACGGCACCACGCGAGCTCAGCGCCGCCAGGATGCTGCGAGCCAGGCGAAGCGCTGGAAGGCGCCGGCTGGGGAAGAAGCGGGGGCTTGGCAGGTCCCTTCTGCTCCCTCTTTGCAAAGAACAGACATCCCGTGCGAGACCAGGTCTCGTAGGCTGGGGCGCAGGGCCTCGGCCTCGGTGCCCGCAGAGGGCTGGCGCGTGGAGGCAGTTCACATTGTTGCCTTCTGCCCAAAGCTGGTACCTGCTTCTGGGGAAGGAGCCGTGCGGGCACGGGCAGCACTGCCGGGCACCGTCTCCCCGGCCTCTGCAGCCCCCAGGGGCAGCGGGTCCAGGGGATACCAGAGTGCCTGCTCCCACCGCTCCTCCTGGTTTCTCTCCCTCGCCTCCCTGCCCTGGGTTTGGAGCTGCTGCTGCTGTGGTCAGTGTGGCAGTGCCCTGAGCCACCCCAGCCCAGGCCTCCACCCACTCCTGGCCTGCCAGGCTTCCCTGTTCCCTGGCAGCGCCAAGCTGGGCAGCGCCTGTTGCCTGGGGCCTTCCCAGCGTCTCCTCCGTGACCGCCCGTCTTGGGGCAAAGCTCAGTGATGGAGATGATCCCGGGGGAGATGCCCAAGAGGTGGCCCCGGGCTCTGTCCTACTCGCTTCCAGATGAGCAGCGTTGGAGGGGGGCCGTTCCCTTGGCAGTGTCCTGCCCTGCAGCGCCCGGGCCGCTTCTTCCCTGGCCTGGGAGCCGCGGGCAGAGCGAAGGTGGACAAAGCGGCTGCTCCAGGCACCTGCTCATCCTCCGCTGGCTGGCTCGCAGCACCTGGCCCTGACCAGGACCCAAGCGGCGCTGTGGAAGGAGCGAGGCCTGGCAGCCGGGTGCTGCCAGCCTGGGGGGAGACTCGGCACGTGTTGGGAAGGAGCATGCAGCTGGCCATGGGGCGCCGCAGGGAGACCTGAGCACCGGGCAGGGCATGGCTGGGAGCCGTGGCCCAGAGCATAGCCTCGTGGTGTCGAATGCCCGAGGATGCAAACCCAGTCCCCGGCTCGCATTCAAGCCCGGGGCTGGCAGGAGAATCGGGGTCCCTCCGAGCACGGCCAGGCCAGGCCAGGCCAGGCCCCCTGCCCCGCTCCTGTTTGTTCCAGCTGTCCTGCCAGGTGCTGCTCCTTGGCCTGCCTGGCCCCGCGTGGAGGCAGCTCGATCCTTGAACTCTCCGTGCCACATCGTCGGGACTTGGGAGGGTTCCTTGGGCTGCGGCTCCGCTTATCTCGCCAAGCACTGCCCCCTGCACCATAAATAGCAGCCGGAGGAAGCAGGAGCCTCACAGAGCCGCCGGAGCAGCAACAGCAGCAGGAACAACTGGTGAGACCCCGACCCCATCCTTCCCTTGCGTCCACTCCGGCCGCGCTCCCCTTGGATCTTCAGCGCAGCCCCCACCGGTGCCAGGGCACGATCTCTGCCCCAGAGGCTCAGCCCATTGCTCACCTCTGCCCACGAGCGAGGGGAGACCCCAGGGCATCTGCACCCGAAGCTGCCTGCTCTCCTCACTCTTGCTGCGGGAGACGAAGGAGCTGCCTCCAGCCCACCCCGAGAATAAAATCAGCTGCAGAATCGGGATCGCCAGCAGCTCAGCAGGACCCTGGGGTGGGTGGGGGCATCACAGCTACTGGGGCACCTCCATCGGTGGAGGGGGCACCCCATCCGGGCATCTGCTCCCGACTCCCCTTGGCCCCGGCCGGGCTCCAGGCTGGCTGGAGCAGAGTCCTAGGTGCTCACCCAGGAAACCCTCTTGTCTTTCGCAGCCCGAGACACAGCCGAGGATGAGAGCGATTGTGGTGACCCTCGCCCTGGTGTTCCTCACAGGTGAGCCCCAACCCGGCGCGGGGCGGCCCCGGAGCACAGAGTCCTGGGCAGCCTGGGTGCGATACCGGGCAGGGCCGGCCCGTGGGGTCCTGCCCTCGGGCTTCGGGAGCCCCTGCAAGCCCAGGCTGGTGCGGGCAGGCATCCCCGCCTCGAGCGCTGCGGGGCAAGCTGCCGGGCATGTCCTGAGCCCTTTGCCTTCTCCCCCCACCCCGCAGGGACCCAGGCTCGGTACTTCTGGCAGCACGATGACCCCCAGACGCGCCTGGACCGCTTCAAGGACATGCTGAACGTCTACATGGAGACCATGAAAGCCAGTGGCAAGGAAGTCGTGGCCCAGTTCGATGCCTCGGCAGTGGGCAAGCAACTGGAGTAAGTGCCTGACCGCGGGGCCTGGGGGGGGCCTGGGGAGTTCAGTCGCACGCTGCTGGGAGCAGCCTCCTGAGCCCCGGGCCGTGGTGGCTTAGGTGGGCGCACGGGGGCATCCCCAGCAGCTCGTAACCTGGTGCCATCTTGCCCCCCAGCCTGAAAGTGGGCGACACCCTGGACTCTCTGAGCTCAACGATAGTGCAGATGAAGGAGGATCTGGCCCCCTACTACGAGGAGATGCGGGATGCGTGGGACAAGGAGACGGAGAGCTTGCAGAGCGAGGTGGCGCAGGACCTGGAGCAGGTGCGGCAGAAGTTCCAGACCGCCCTGGAGCAGTTCGCGCAGCAATGGGGGGCCGAGGTGGACCAGTACAGGGAGAAGCTGGTGCCCGTGGTGTCCAATGTGAAGGATCTGTCGAGGCAGAAGTTGGAGCTGCTGCAGCAGCAGCTGACGCCGCTGGCAGAGGAGGCGCAGGAGCGGATGCGTGGGCACGTGGACAAGCTGCGCAAGACCCTGGCGCCCTACAAGGAGGAGCTGACCCAGAAGATGCAGAAGCTGCGCGAGAGCCTCCCCTACACCTCCAACGTCCGGGACCAGGCCGTCCAGCACCTCAGCAACCTGCGCGAGAAGGTCACGCCCCTGGTGCAGGACCTCAGGGAGAGCATCAAGCCCTACACCGAGAGCATCAAAACCCACCTCTTGAACCTGTTCCAGGAGGCCCGCAAGACCCTGTCCTGAGCCCCGGGCCCGTGCCCTGCCTCTGGGGCCATCTGCTCCCACCCCAGGCAGTGCATCCTCTGGCTTTGTCCAATAAACCTGCTTTAAGTTATCAGTGTTTTCGGTGCGTCTCTGCGGGGCAGGTGGGGGGTTGTGTGTGGCCAGAGGGGTGGAGGGGCGCAGCACTGGGCTCTGTGCCTGTGTCGGAGCCAGGGGATGGAGCGGGGGGGTTGCTGCACCGCGTCCGTGCCCGGCTGCGCCCGCGCTGCCTGGGACCTGCTTCCTGCAGCCGGCGCGGCTGAGGGACCCTGAGACCCCTGCCTGGCTCCTCTCCCCTCGCAGCTGCAGAGCGGGGCCTGTCTGGTGCCTGGCTCAGCTCAGCTCAGCTCTGCTGCGACGCCAGGACCCGCTGCCCCGGCTGCCAGGGGTGTCCCGAGCCCCGGGCCCCCATCACCTCCCGGGCAGCATGAGGTGGGGGTGGGGAGGGCAGCCTGGTGCAGTGGGGGTGATGCCCCCCATGCGGGGGGGCTCCAAAGTGGGGCTTTGAGGGAGGGGCTGTGCTGGGTGCCAGGCATGACAGTGTCGAGTCCGGGAGCTGGATTGGGCCGTGCACGGGTCGCAGGGCAGCCGGAGCGGGGCCCCCGGTCAGCACGCACTCAGCATCCCGGCCCATCGCCTCCTGTGTCCTCGTGTGCACTGCACCTAGCACACGCAGACGCACGTGCACGTACTCATGCACACCCATGCACACAGACGTGTGCACACGCATGCACAAATACACACACACACACACACACACACACACACACACAAGGCTGCAGCAAAATGGTGCCACGGCACCTCCTTTTATTGCAAGAAGTGACAAAGGTCGAGCTCTTGCTTTACTCAGAGCTGAAAACACCCCCCCTCCCCCCCTTCCCTCCCCCCCTTGGCTGATCCCAGCTTTCCTGGCCCGTGGGAGTCGCATGCACAGCTGCCCCGATGGAGGCCGAGCCGCGGGGCAGGCAGCGAGGCGGGCGCAGGGCTCCGTGCCCTCGGCCCCCGGTGGCACGCTGGACCCGGGGCTCCCTAGCCGGCCTGTGACGGCGTGAACGTCCTCTTCAGCTCCTCCAAGTATCTCTGGAAGGCATCCAGATGCTCTGACGCCCACTGCCTGGAGAGGGGAGGCCGAGAGGGGCGTGAGGGGGTGCGAGGGGCAGGTGCCCGCGGCACAGCCGCGCCCGGCCCCCGACGCACCTGCCCTGCTGCGCCAGCCCGCTCATGTCAAACGAGGCAAGGGTGTCCTTGATTTTCTGAGTCACCTGCTGCATGTAGTTCTCCTTGGCCAGGTCCGTGTCCTCCGACTCCTCCTGCGCCTCTGCAAGCACAGGCCCGGTGCGGTGAGGGGTGCCCTGCCCTGCCCTGCCCTGCCCTGCCCGGGGGCTGCCCGTGGCCCTCCCAGCCCCAGCTCTTACGTGCAAGGGTGGCGAGGAGTGCCACGGCGAGGAGAGCGAGCACGACCGGGGCTCTCATGGTGCAGGCTGGGGAGACAGCACAGCGGGGTGAGGGCCCAGGGCCCGCCCCAGCCACTTGCCCCATCTGCACCCACCCGGGACCCTTGGATGGGGCGTTTGCAAACAGACCAGCTGCCCGCAGCCTCCCACCCCCACGCAGATGGGCAGCGGCAGGTCCACCCCCGCGGCCGCCTGGCCGTACCTGCTGTCGTGGCTGTCTCGGCTCCGCTCCCTGGTCCTGGTCCCAGCCTGGCCGGTTATATACCCCACTGGGATGCAGCTGGCCGGGCGCTGGGGCGAAGGTCAGGCACTGGCTCGGCCGGCCGGTGGCCTTCCCGGCTCGCGTCGGTGGCACCAGATTTGCTGGGGAGCGGGGCGTCAGCGGGGAGTTGAGAAATCCCCTGCGACCCGGGGCCAAGGCTGTTGGTGGGCTGATCCTGGCGCGCTGCCTTCTGCCCCGCTGTGCCCTGCTCGGACGGCGCCTGCCACTTGCCCTCATCCCTGCGTCGCCATGTGCTGCGAGCAGGGCGCTGAGCCTGTGCCGGGGGGGCAAACGGGCACAGGCTTTGCCGGGGTCAGGCGCGAGGGGTAGGGCCAGGTGCGTGTGGGGCTCTGCTGGGGTCCCGGGGGCAGATCCCTCTGCCACGTGCATTTGCAGTGCTCAGGACCTGAGCTGCCAACAGCCCCCGAGGCAAAAGTGGACCCCCGGGCTGGGGCAGCGGTGGCAGAGCACTGCCCATGGGACTGGGGCCCGGGTCCCACGCGCTTGCAGCACCCCTTGCTGGCTGAGCTGCAGCGTGCAGTGCCTGGCACCTTGTGGGCGGTGGCTCTGGGACAAGGGGAACAATATGGGCACTGCTGACCCCTCCTGGGTGCAGCTGTCTGCTGCGTGGGGCAAAGGGGGCTGCGTCCGGCCCGCCGGGCACAAGAAAGGCCTGAACTCCCCCAAGCCGAGGTGCCGGAGCGGGAGGCTTTGAGGAACACGGGTCCCCATTGGCACGTGCCTGCGGGCCCCGGTTGCATAACGCAGGGTTCGGTCCTTGGACCGATACTCTTTAATGTCTTCATCAGCGACTTGGACGAGGGAGTGAAGTGTACTCTGTCCAAGTTTGCAGATGACACAAAGCTATGGGGAGAAGTGGACACACCGGAGGGCAGGGAACAGCTGCAAGCAGACCTGGATAGGTTGGACAAGTGGGCAGAAAACAACAGGATGCAGTTCAACAAGGAGAAATGCAAAGTGCTGCACCTAGGGAGGAAAAATGTCCAGCACACCTACAGCCTAGGGAATGACCTGCTGGGTGGCACGGAGGTGGAAAGGGATCTCGGAGTCCTAGTGGACTCCAAGATGAACATGAGCCGGCAGTGTGACGAAGCCATCAGAAAAGCCAATGGCACTTTATCGTGCATCAGCAGATGCATGACGAATAGGTCCAGGGAGGTGATACTTCCCCTCTATCAGGCGCTGGTCAGACCGCAGTTGGAGTACTGCGTGCAATTCTGGGCGCCGCACTTCAAGAGGGATGCGGATAACCTGGAGAGGGTCCAGAGAAGGGCAACTCGTATGGTCAAGGGCCTGCAGACCAAGCCCTACGAGGAGAGACTAGAGAAACTGGACCTTTTCAGCCTCCGCAAGAGAAGGTTGAGAGGCGACCTTGTGGTTGCCTATAAGTTCATCACGGGGGCACAGAAGGGAATTGGTGAGTATTTATTCACCAAGGCGCCCCCGGGGGTTACAAGAAACAATGACCACAAGCTAGCAGAGAGCAGGTTTAGACTGGACATTAGGAAGAACTTCTTCACGGTTCGAGTGGCCAAGGTCTGGAACGGGCTCCCAAGGGAGGTGGTGCTCTCCCCTACCCTGGGGGTCTTCAAGAGGAGGTTACATGAGCATCTAGCTGGGGTCATCTAGACCCAGCACTCTTTCCTGCTTATGCAGGGGGTCGGACTCGATGATCTATTGAGGTCCCTTCCGACCCTAACATCTATGAATCTATGAGCGCAGCCCTGTTTGCCCCGGCCCTGGGGAGCTCCCGTCTGACACACAACCAAGCTACACAAACATGCCTCCCCGGCCGGGCGCAACACCGGGGCAGCCCATGCCCAACCCGCTCACCCTCCCAGCAGCACACGGTGCTGCGCCTCCAGCCGGGCCAGGCATGAGGCTGGCGTGGGCACCTTTCCCCGGGCGCTCCGGCCATGGGCGTTGCTGTTGGCCATTGAACGTGGGTGGTGTGGGCTCTGCCCCGTGGGTGACGCCGTGGCTGGGCACTGCCTTCACTCCTGGGGTGTGGGCCTGGAGGGGGCTGGCTCGGCCTGCTGGATCCGGCTGCTGGACAGGCTCCAAGCAAGGGCCCAGATGGGCTTCCTGCCCTGCACAGCACAGGTCTGGGGCGTTAGGGACAGATCCTGCCACGGCCAGTGCCCCGGACCTTGGCTGGGAATCGTGGCTCCCACCGGGGTGCAGGGCCGTGGCACAGCTGGCCCCAATAGCCCTGCATTGGCCTGCTTCGGCCCCTGTGTCCCAACGTGCCTGGCAGAGAGGGCATCGTTATCCTGCCCATGTTACAGGATGGGGAAACCGAGGCACGTGGACCGGAGAAGTGCCACGCTCTAGAAATCAATGCTGGAGACAGGGGAGGAACCCAGGAGTCCCGGGCAGGCCCAGCCAGACCCGTGCCCCTGCTCCAGGGCTGCGGGGAGTATCCGGCAGCCATGCTGCTCCCCTCGGCCAGCACGACGCGCGGCGGGGCTGTCTGCCCATCTGCGGTGCTGTCCTGCCTCCCGTGTGGGCCGGGCAGCCCAGGCCCCTTCTGCCCCCTGGGCTTGGCAGGTCACTCGTGCCCAGCCCCTGGCTCTGGCGTTGGGGTGCAGAGGCAAGGCGCCCCGCAGCCCCCCAGCTCTGCCCGCCCTGTCCCATGCAGTCTCTGCCACAGCCCAGCTGACTCGAGCCCCGTCTCCCTCCCTGCCTCCCTCCCGCCCGCCCGCCCGCCCGCCGGCCCGTGCTATCTCCGCCATCGCTCTCGGGCAGATAACGACGCCCTCGTGCACGTCAGGCACTTCCACGTCGCGTCCCTGCTAAAGTCCAAGCCCTGCGTGGAGTCCAGCGTGGCTGCTCTCGGGGCATAAATACCAGGCGGCTGGGCACAGCGGGCAGCCCACAAGCAGCAGCGCAGGTAAGGGGCTGGGAGCGCGGCAGACGGCTCTGCTGGCAGCGCGCCCCTGATCGATGGTGCCTGGGCTGCAGGCCATGGGGCCGCTGCCAGGACAAGGGTGGCTGGGGGTCTGCCCAGGGCTGGTGCTGGTGCAATGGGCTTGGCCGTGCCCAGGGCATGGTGGGGAGCTCCCGTGGGTGGAAATGATGCCGTGATGCGGGAGGGCGGCGGGGGCAACTTGGCTGCATGGAGACTGACCGGCGCGCTCATCTCCTCCATGCAGGACTCCTCCCTTCTCCAACGACCCGCGCACTGCAGCTGCTCAGGATGTCTCTGAAGACCCTCGCCCTCGCCCTGGCGCTCCTTGCCGTTGCTGGTGAGTGAGGGTGCCCCGCTCAGCCGCCCCGTCCCCAGCTCTGTAGGGCCCCGCGGGGCTCGGGCACAGCCTCCGTGGGGACTTGGCGCCGGCCTCTGATGGGTGCTGGAGCCAGAGGCAGGGAGGCCAGGCTCTGCGTGGCAGGGGGTGGCATGCAGCACCTGCCGTGATGCCTGTGGGGGACATGGCTGCATGGGAGGTGGGGGAGGCAGGGGCCCCAGCGCTCAGCATCCTCGTGCCCTCCGCAGGCAGCCACGCAGAGCTGGACACGGAGCTGGACGCGCAGCAGGTGGCCAACATAGTCTGGAGCTACTTCACCGACATGAGGAGCAGCGCGCAGGACACGATGGACCAGATCCAGGAGTCCAAGCTCAGCAAGCAAATCAAGTGAGTACAGGCGATGGACCCTGCCGGGGCCGGGGCTGGGGGGCAGACAACAGACCTCTGCTTTCCCCTGGGGCAGGAGGGCTCACGCCGGGCCCCGGGGGCTGCGGGTGTCGGGGGTCGGAGGAGCCGCATGACGACCGTGCCCGCTCTCCGCCCGCAGCACCCTCCTGCAGGACAAATTCGCGAACGTGCAGACCTACATGGCCGACCTGCAGCAGAAGCTGATCCCCTTCACCGCCGAGCTGCAGGCCCGGATGAGCCAGGACTCGGAGAAGCTGAAGGAGCAGATCCGCCAGGAGCTGGAGGAGCTGCGGGCCAAGCTGTCGCCCTACGCCGACGACGTGCACCAGCAGATCACCCGCAACATCCAGGAGATGCAGAAGAAGCTGGCGCCCTACGCCGAGCAGCTGCGCGGCCACATGGACCAGAACGCGGAGCAGCTGCGCCAGAGCCTGGCCCCCTACGCCCAGAAGCTGCAGGACCAGCTGCAGGACAACGCGGGCAACCTCCAAGCTGCCCTGGCCCCCTACGCCGACCAGCTGCAGGAGCAGATCAACAGCAACGTGGAGGGCATGAAGGACCGGCTGGCCTCTGTGACCGAAGATCTCAAGGTTAAGGTGGACGAGAGCATGGCCGAGCTGCAGAAGAGCCTGGCCCCCTATGCCCAGGACGCGCAGGACAAGCTGGCCCGCCAGGTCGAGAGCCTCTCCTTCCAGATGAAGAAGGCGGTGGAGGAGCTGCAGGCCCAGCTGGCCCATGGCACGGAGGAGCTGCGGGGCCAGCTGAGCCCCTACACCGAGGAGCTGCAGGGCAACGGCAAGAGGCTGCGCCAGACGCTGGAGGGCCTGGGCGAGCGCATGGACCGCATCATCGACGACTTCCGCCAGCACATCGCGCCCCACGGGGAGGCCTTCAACCAGAAGCTGGTGCAGAAGCTGGAGGAGCTGCGGCAGAAGCTGGGGTCCGACACGAGCAGCGTAGAGGACCACCTCGCCTTCCTGGAGAGGGATCTGCGCCAGCAGCTCTCCTCCTTCCTCAGCAGCCTCAAGCAGATCGAGAGCTCGCCCCAGGATGAGCAATGAGGGGCGTCCATGCGGCCCCGCAGCAGCCCCGTGGGGAGAGGGAGCTGCCCGCCTGCCTGTCCTCGCTGCACTTCGTTCCTGCCCAAACGCTGCGCCCACTGCAGCTGCAGAAATAAAACCACCACAGCAACGTAACGTGCCGTCTCCGTCTCGTCTCTCAGCCCGGTTGGGAGACAAGTCCCCATCCCGCACGGGGTCCCCGGGGCTGCGGGGGGATGGAGTGGGCTGGCGCAGGGGGGTGAGCAAGGTTGCCCGGGGTCTGCCTGTCCTCTTTCCCCCACCTTTTGAGGGCACAAGGGGACGAGGCTGTGCTGGGGGGAGCCGTGGGTCAGGCCGTCACTGGGATGGGAGGGCAGCGGTCTCCCGAGCAGTCGCTCTACTCCGTGGGGAAGGCTGCGAGGTCTGGCCCCGGCCCCTGCTGCAGGATCTGACCCCCCCAGGGGCATTTAAATCCGTGGGGATTTAAAAGCAGCAGCCTCCCCCCAGGCACTGCTGGGAGATCTCCGAGCCCCGACAGCCACAGGCCTGCCCTGGGTGTAGAGCCGTGCCGCTCCGTGAAGTCCACGCGGATCTGCCACCTTGCATCAGCTGAGCCTTGGCCCAAGGGTCTTGGACATGCCTCGGCAGGGCAGAGCTCAGTCCAGGGCCCCGGGGGGCTGCAAAGGTCCCTGGCAGGTGTGAGCTGGGGACCTGCCCAGGGAGGTGGAGGACACTCCTGCCACATCTGCTCCCCTTCTCTCAGGGGGCAGCTTTGGGGGCACAGCCGAGCGCTGGTTCTCGGTGAGGCCCTTGGAGCAAACGGCCCCGGCGCTCTGCTCAGGAGATGGATAGGGCACCATCGCCCCAGGCTGGCACACCGGCTGCAGCTCCTCTGCAAGCCATGCCTCGTCCTGAGCTGGCTTGGGTTTGTACATGTGAGCCATGCTCAGGTGCGTGCTGCGCTGGTGCATGCTCCCATGTCCCTCTGCCCCCTGGCCGGGCAGCTCAGCTGGATGCACGGGCTGGGGAGCTGCCCTGCTAGGCCTAGCCAGGGCTGCTCCCATCCTACGGGTGCAGCATGACCCGGGCCGTCCAGGTCTCCTCCCGCCAGCCCGATTCACGTGGGAATGAAGCGCTGTGGGCGAGCGGCAGGCTGGGCGCGAGTGCCACGGTGACCAGACACCAGTGGGAAGCAAAGGGGCTCTCATGACCCTGCGCGGGAGCAGATCTGAGCAGGGGGAGCGCGCTTTCCACTGCAGGGCAGTGCAGACCAGACAGAGGCGGTCAGGGGTCAGGCAGGGAAGCAAACAGGACGTGAGCATCCTTGCCCTCTGCAACCCGGTGTTTGCCTGGCTCGGGGGCAGGAGCTGGACTCTGGCCTTGGAGGAGGGCTGCTGATGGCTTGGCGCTTCACCCAGCCCATCCACCCATCTGGACTTTGCCAGAGATGTGGACTGTCACCCGCTGCTGATCCGCACACAAACAGCCCTTATCGCCAGGAACAGGCCGAAACACAGCATGCTGTGCCATGCCACGCAGTGCCACGGGCTTCCAGGAAAGGCGCTGGGGATGTGGGTGGGATGCCAGCTGCCTGCGGGTCCATTCCTGGGACAAGGGGACGCCAACCCTGGGTTGTTGCTGTGCTTGCTCCCCTCAACACGGGGCTTCTCCCAAGTCAGATTCAGCCCCCGGCCTGTGAGCAGCCCCCTACAACGCCGCAGGTGCCCTCAGCCCCCAGCATAGACACAACCGCCCTCCCCACCCCACAGCAAGCCCGGGCAGCTCTGCCCTAATGCATTGGCACCCTCTGTGCCTCTGAGCAGCCCTGAGTTTTGTTGCCAGCCCACAGCTTGGCTCATGTCACGTCCCCTGGGTCTGCATCTGCGTCTGACTCTGGCAGGTGTCTTCCCGCTCCGTCTGCCTGGGGCGGGAGCCGGGCAGTGAGCCCGCAGTTCCAGCACTGGGGTCCCGTGCACCCCTCTGAAATGGCCCAAGCGCGGGAAACACTGTAGGTTCTTGCTTTGCTGCCGCGTGCCATGGCCAGCTCATCCCCTGGAAATGAATGTTATAACAAGCAAGGCCGCCCCCACACCCCACTTGCACAGCAACTGGTGCAGCGAGGCTGGGTCTTGCCTGGGGCACGGAGGTGATAAAATCCTAATAACCTCAACCCCCCACGGCTGGAGGGGAACATCACTGAAGAGGCCATAGCCAGTCCTAAAGACCTGCCTTTCCCTGCCTCCTCTCCCCCGGGCATGCAGAGGGTCTCTCCCGGGGCTTTGCACGGGACAACAGCTCCCCACCCGTTACGGGGCTGGCGAACACCCGTCCGAGCTCTGTCAACAGAGCGTGCTGTTTATTCTGCTGCACGAGACCGGGGAGCAAAGGTCGGCCCCGAGTCCTGCGTCACCCGCTGGCAGAGCAAACAGCGAAGCCTCTGTTATTGCCGTCGAGCAAACCCCTTATCCGCCGAGCCGAGCGGGGTCAAGACCTGCACCAGGCTACCAGCCCTGCCTGTCTGAGCGCGCCGGTATTTTTAGCTCGCTCGCGCAGAGGATGCTCGGGGGCCACAGGAGCACGGCTCCTGCTCCGGACAAAGGGTTAAGTTTGTGGGCTGCAAGAGATGGGAGCGATTGGATGGGCAAGGTGGACCTGAACCAGCCTGGGCGCTGGGCAGGGCCGGGGAGGTAAGTGAACGGGCTGCACCTGGGCACCCACGTCATCCTGAGCGAACCTCCACGTTGTATTTACATGGTGTGAGGTCCAAACTGACTGGCTCTGCAGCGTGCGTGGGAGAGCCGATGACCTGAGCGCCTCTGCCTTCGGCTGATGCGGCGCATATAAAGCGGGCAGCGCGCCGGGGCTGCAGCACAGAGGAGCAGCGGGGAACAGGAGCCAGGTAAGGTGCGGGAGGTGCCGCACTGTTGTTCTGCAGCGGCTCCAGGGGGGCCAAAGCAGAGGACTGTGAGCAGGACTCATGAGTTCAGGTCCCCACTCTGGGAAGGTGGCCTTGGGGCTCTGGGATGGCGCTGCAGTCTCAGGGAGCAAAGGGTCCCAGCAAAGGACCCTTTCTCCAACACCCTCTTGGTCACATCTCCTCTGTGAGCCTTGGCCTCTAGCTCCCAGAGGGCATAACTGGGCTCCCCACCCCAGTCTGTGCAGCGCTGACTTGCCACGCTGCGCTACTTGGATGGCAAAGCGCTTTGAGAGCCCTGGACGAACGTGCCTCTGCAGGGCAAAGTGCTTGTGTCTGTGTTTCCCTGGGAGCGTGAACCCGCAGTGCCGGCTCCCAAAGGAGTTTGGTAACGGGCCTGAATCAGGGCTCCTGAGTGCCTCACAGGGTACGGGAAGTGGGTTTCCCCAGGGAGCTCCTGCCCGCTCTCCCAGGCTGCTCTCAGGGGAATCTCCTTGCAAGCAGAGCTGAACACCCCCGATAATTTTAAACGGCTGACTGTACGGCCCTCGGAGGCTGCCAGGTGCGTGTCCAAGTCCAGGCTGCCCAGGCAATCTCAGCCCACACCTGAAACAGATCTGGGCAGAAAGAGGGATCTAATTCAGGAGCTGAAAACAACCCTGAGCCCTCCCCTGTGAGTCCAGAAAGTGGAGGTGAGGTCTGGGCCGTGGCCGGACCTGCACTAACTCTCCTCTCCTTGCAGTGTCCCCAGCGGTGACCAGACGGACCATGTCTCTGGACGCTGCACTCCTGCTTGTGGTCTTGGCCAGCTTGTCAGGTGGGTGCTCTTCTTTGTAAATGCTGTGTGGAGGCTAACTGCATCGCTCTGGACAGGCCAGGGCGCGAGGAGGCAGCTTGGTGAGAGGGGCTGTTGGGTTGCGAGGTGAGGTGACCCCGCTCCTCCCCACCTGGGGCAGTTTCCAGTGATGTGGCCCTGTCTCTGCTCGTTTGCAAATCTGCATCACCTGAGACACAGTTGCTCTGAGCTCATTGCTGCGCTTCAACCTGTTGCTCCTCTGTTTCTGGAGCTGGGCCCTGGCTGTTACTGCTCCCCGGATCCCTTGGTTAATGCCACCCACCCCCAGAGGAACGTTGTGCTGGGATGGATCAGCAGAGATGTTAAGCCCCCGGAGCCCATCCTGAGAAGCTCCCTCAGAGCCCTCAGGGGAAAATGCCATATTGACAGTGGCAGACTGAGTGCCGTCGGCCCAAAAGTAGGTCCTAGCGTTGGGATTTTTTCCAGGGAGATGTCCCCCATGCCTTTGTTCGGCCTCCCCGCGTCCTGCTGGGCAGCCCAGTTTACCAGGGCTCCTCCCAGGCTGCTCTGTGAATGCTCTTGTTCCACCCCTGCAGCTTCTCAGGCCGAACTGGCGGGGAACGGGCCCTGGGATTACCACAGCCAGCTCACGCGTGACAAGGACAGCATGGAGCACGCCCAGAGCACGAAGCTGGGCAGAGACACCAAGTGAGTACACTGTTTTTTGGGGGGGTTAAATACATCACAGGCACCAACCTGCCACAGCCCACTCGCTTCCAAGCAGACGGATTTATTTGGGAGAGGTGCATAAGACCCCAAGAGCTCAGTACATGCCGGCATCCAGCCCCTTCTACAGCCAAGTGACAGAGGGACAAGATAAAATCAGGGATCTGACCTTTAGTGTGTCTGTTTTTTCCCGTACAGAAACCTGAAGGGAAGTATCCAGGAAAGGGGCAGCTACATGGGAAATTTCCTTGAGAAACTGGCTCCATTCAGTGCAGGACTCCAGCCCCGGCTCTATCAAGACTCCGACGGGCTGCGAAGGCTCATCAGGAAGGAGCTGGAAGGCCTGAGGATGAAACTGTCTCCTTACATGGACGATGTGCACCAGAGGATAGGCAAGAACCTGGAGAGGCTTCGTTTTCAGCTGCAGCCATTGACGGCAGAGCTCCTGGACCAGGTGTCGCTGAAAGCCGGGGAGCTTCGCCAGCACCTCACCCCCAGTCAAGACACGAAGGCACAGCTCCAGGAGGGCATGGACGAGGTTCAGAGGTTCATCGCCCAGTATGCCAATAAAATAGCTTTCCATACCGATCAAGTGAAGGAAATCTTCCATCCGTTCGCGGACAAGCTCGTCGCTGAGATCCACCGCAACGTGGAAGAGCTGCACAGGAACGTGGTGCCTCACACCACAGCCAGCCCAGAGAAAGTGGATCAGTACATCCAGGAGCTCTCCGAGAAGCTGACCCAGAATGCCAGGGGTCTCCACCAGAAGATCCAAAGGAACCTCAATCACCTCAAAGAGCAGCTGAGTCTTTACCCCGGCGACCTGAGAGAGCACTTTACTAGCTCGCCCGTAGACCCTCGCTGGCTGGCAGAGCCGTACGTGGAGGGCCTGGCCCGGGAAGTGCGGATGAGAGTCGAAGAGTTCAGAAGGGACACGTTCCTCCAGATAGAAGACTTCACCAGGACCATTGCCCGGGAGACAGAAGACGTGAAGTTCAAGTTGTCTTCACCCTCTCCGTCCGCAGAGGAGTTTCAGGACAGCTCGGCACCTATTGAGGACTTGCATGTCCGGCTCGACAGCCTGTGGAAGGATATTTCCCAGAGCTTACATGAGAAGAGCAGTGACTTTGAGTGAAACCTGGTGTATCGGTGTGTGCACGAGTGTGTGTCCATGCACACGCGTGCTTTAACCATGGCGGGATAAAATAAAAATCATAACTGACTGCACTGCACTGGGCTCCCATAGCAGTGATTTAGACAGCTGTACCAATCGTAGGCCACCCTTGCCGCTCCCCACACCACGGAAGTACAGATTTCTCTCTAGTTGCCAAGCTAGTCAGGCAAGCCATGACTTTATCTGACCGTGCGATTTTGCTGGAACGATCCCACAAATCTTTGGTGTTGTGGTCCTCCAGAAAGCACGTAGCGTGCCTCTCTGGGAAGCAGGCAGAAGTTAGTAATGACCTCATCTAGAATGATCTGTACCTACGCACGATATATTTGTATGTAGACGGTTAGCTAGACGGTCCAGTTCTGTAACCCTGACTCACCCGCGCGTCGCCAACTCGGTGTTAATCTATTCTGGAACGGCAGCGTGCCCGCGGCGCGCGACACGAAGGTGCCCGTGTGCTTGCACGTAGATTCATAGACGTGAGGGTGGGAAGGGACCTCAGTAGGCCATCGAGTCTGACACCGCCCTGGGCAGGGACGAGCGCCGGGGTCAGACGACCCCAGCCAGGTGCTCGGCCAGTCTCCTCTTGAAGACCCCCGGGGTAGGGGAGAGCGCCACCTCCCCTGGAGCCTGCTCCAGACTCTGGCCACCCTCACCGTGACGGTTTTCCTGGTGTCCAACCTGAATCTGCTCCCCGTCAGGTTGTGGCCTTTGCTGCTGGTTACTCCAAGGGGTGCCCTGGCGAACACAGCATCCCCTGTTCCCTGCTGCCTCTCCCACGGGTGAATGTGTACACAGGCAGTCCTCGATTTACAACGTTTCTAAATGGACACCCATTTAGTGTTTCAACTTTCTGATGTCGGTTTTGACTTCACGACGCTTGACCCGACGCCGTGCCACGCCGGCGAACACGTTCGCTGCGTCACGCGTGTCCCAGGACAGCGTCTGTCCAAGCTTTCCTGGGCGCTGTCTTCGAGAGAGCGGACGAGACTCCAGGAAACCTGGAGCCAGGACTCCCGGGAAGCCTCCAGCCAGGAGCTCTGCAACGCGTCCGGCCCAGGCACCTCGAAGGAGCGCTTCCAAACCCACACGGTTGCTGTTGACGATAGAAATACATTTGTGGAGCTCTGGGGCTCACCTATAATTGCTCGAGTGCACCATTCTGGGGTATTTTGGGTGAAAACTGGGTGTGGGGGCTGGGTTCGGGAAGCGACCCCCCAACGGTAATGTTGTGTCCTGCGGGGAAATCGGTTCCAAGTTATAATGTTTCGATTTTGAGAGCCGATTGCGTGGGGAGTCAGTCGGAGGATGCCCCTCAGCCCTCCCTTGCGGAGGCTCGGAAGGTGCCTCTCCTCGTGAGTCTGCCACCACACGTGGCCTCCTCTCCACGTTGTCCACGGCCCCCTTGAAGCGCGGTGCCGACACGTGGCGGCCCGAGCGGCGCCGTGCGGCGGGGGAGCGTCACCCCCTGCACCCATGCGGGAGGCACCTGCCCAAGGACGACACCGTGTCCAGGGGGGTCTGGGCCAGGCTGCGGCCTACTGAGGGCCCCCAAGCCTGAGTGGGAGTAGTTCCGCGTCACGTGGCCGCAGGGAGGCGGTAATACTTCAAAGGGGCGGGGCCCGCGCAGGAAGTTCCGGGTCGGAGGTGGGCGCGGGGCGGAAGCGGGGCGGCATGTCGGCCATCGGGGCGCTGGAGCCGGTGCGCGGGGCCGGGGCTGGGGCGGGCGGCGTGTTCCGGCCCCTCAGCGCCGAGGACGAGGAGCAGCAGCCGGCAGAGATCGAGTCCCTCTGCATGAACTGCTACCGCCACGTGAGCGCGAGGGGAGGGGAGGGGAGGGGTTGAGGGGCGGCGGGAGGTTTGTGGGGGGTTGTGCTGTCTCGTGGCCCCCCCGCACGTGCTGACTTGTCCCGTCCCGTCCCGTCGCGGTCCCGTGCCCGGCAGGGGGTGACGCGGCTGCTGCTGACCCGGATCCCGTTCTTCCGCGAGGTCATCGTCAGCTCCTTCGCCTGCGGCAGCTGCGCCTGGGCCAACACGGAGATCCAGTCGGCCGGGCGCATCCAGGAGCAGGGGGTGCGCTACGTCCTGGCCGTCGCGGCCCGGCAGGTGAGCCCCCGGCTGCTCCGACGGGCCCGGCCAGGCGGCAGAGGGGAGTTGCTTCTGCGTGTTAACGAGGTAGTCCCGGCCTGGCCGACGGGGACGCTTGTCCTGGATGCTGGCGCAGGACGATGCCCCTGAGTGTCCTGTGAGCAGCGACCAACCCACAGCGTGCGCGGCCTCCGGCGGCACTGGCAGAGCTGGGGCCTGGGCTGAGCTGACAGCTGGCTCGTTAACACTTGGATGCTTATTTTGCTGGGATCTTTTTTGACCCCGGCAGCCTGGGGTCGGGGGCTGGACCCGATGATGTTGCGAGGTCCCTTCCAGCCCGAACGCCTGTGAGACGTGTGTGGCGTTGTCGCCTGGTCTCCCCGCAGTGCGGGACCGAGCGCCCCCTCGCAGGAACCTGGAAACGCGGCCTGCAAGCCAGGGCCGGTTGTGCTGTCTGTCCGCAAGGGCAGTTCAACCAGAGGCAAGACGGGGAGGGGGAAATCGAGGCGGGTTCGAACCAGGACCTCAATTCTGTGTGGAAAATAGGCTTCCTTAGGGGCTGTCCTGAGAGCTGCTGCTCCAAGTGCAAAGCCCATTTCTGGGACCCCTCCTTTCCCCCATGAGTAGTCGCATGAATTTCTTCTTTAAGAAAAATGCAAAGCCCCCCCGTAACAAACCAGTCCAGTGCTCAGGCTCGTCTCCTTGGTAGGATGAGAAAAGACACGAGGCTCCTGTTGGCCCTAATGCATCTCGGCACCTTCCTGCAGCGCGGCAGCGATGGCGTAGGAACAGAAATGCAATCGTCTCTTGGTCTTGGGGTGTTCATTTTGCAGAAGCAGTTTTGCTGCTGTGACTGCACAGAAGCAGCGAACAACTGTCCTGTCGCATGCATTTAATCTCTTCAAATTGTTTTGCTCAGGACATGAATAGGGAGGTGGTGAAGACCGACTGTGCCACAGCTAGGATCCCAGAGCTCGACTTTGAAATCCCTGCTTTTTCGCAGAAGGGAGGTGGGTAGGTGATCTGTGCTCATATGGATGTTGCGGTGTGTGCTTTGTGGGGCTTTGCGGAGGTGGCTGCCTGAAGGTGGGGGGAGCTCGGCTTTTTGGCTTCACTGTCTTAAATCGTAGCGTTTTCCTGTCGTGGGCCCCAACTCTTCCAGCTGCGAGTCTGCCTGAAGCAACACCAGATGCCTGGCAGAAAGAGAGGGTTTTGCAGCTTAGCCTGTGCCTCACCTTTAACACAAGCTTGTAGAGATCTGGTGACTGGTTGGTTGTCCACTGACAAGCACATGGCAAATCTGTGGGTGGATAGCGCTGTCTCGGCAGGGAAGTGACAGACAAACAGGAGCTTGATTTCGTCTGGGAGGGTACGGAAGAACCCTAAAAGGGCCTGGTGAGGCAAGAGTGCTAACAGTTGGGGCCAAGGCAGCCGCATCAGCAGCACCGCCCTGCCATGCTTAATGTTGTTGTGTTCTTTTAAGCTCTTACCACCATCGAGGGGATAATTGACAGAGCTGTAGCTGGCCTGGAGCAGGATCAGCCAGTCCGCAGGGTAAGATGCCATGAGAAGGAGTGCTGTCTTGAGAGGCCTGCTTATAGGTCACGCTGGTTTTACAAACTTGATCGTTGTTGCCCGTTGCCTGCTAGCTGATGAGCTCCGGGCATCCAGAGGTCTCCGACTTAGGCCCCTGACAGCCCTGTCTGGAGATTCAGGTTGTTCCAGGGAGAGCTACATTTTGGATGATTCCTTTTGCAGGCAACAGACCAAGAGGTTGCAAATAAAATAGCTGAGTTCATTGACAAGCTAAAGCGGCTAAAGGAGGTGGATTCCTCTTTCACCTTTGTGAGTACTGGCTGGAGTAGGTAGGGATGGAGCCGCTTGTCTTTTGGAGGCAGTCGGAGCGGATTCTCACACTTCCTCTCCTCCGATAGATCCTTGATGACCCCTCAGGTAACAGCTTTGTGGAGAATCCCCATGCACCACAGAAGGATGAAGCGCTGGTGGTCACTCATTACAAGAGGACTCCCCAGCAGGCTGCGATGCTTGGACTTGAGGTAATACAGTCTAGTGAGAGGGAGCTGGGAAGTGTGTCCCTCCTTTGTCTGTCAGGGGAATGCTGTTGAGTAGCAGAAGTCCTCCCCTTCAGGTTTTCCCTGAAAGTCCCTGACTGGAGAATCAAGTGCTGGGAGCAGTTTGCACACTGATGTTGGTCTCTGCTGTTTCAGGCAGATGAGCCAGAGGAGAAGCCAGTTGACTCTGTGGAGGACCTGAGGAATGAAGTGAGTGATCTTGTTTCTGACAGGCTCCCTGGATCTAAGTGTGCCGCTTACTCCCTCAGCAGTGCCCCAGTGCACGTGGTGTTGCATGGGCCAAGGCAAAGGATTACCCAAAACGTCCAGCTTGCTGGACTAGGCCTCGCACTAGAGCAATCGGGGCCATGCATATCTAGATAAAAACTAGTTCTGAGAAGAATGTGCCTTCCAGACATGCATCCAGTGCATCAGCTCAGATGTTTCACTTGTCCTTACATTCTAGGTGTTGCAGTTCAACACCAATTGTCCTGAATGCAATGCTCCTGCCAATACAAATATGAAGCTAGTACGTATCCTTTTGTGGTGACCAGATGACTGGTACACGTGGAAGGTCTTCCTCCCTCACAGGATCTGTGATGGGGAGAGCCTCAGGAATTCTCTTCTGCATGTTGGCTGGGTTCCTTTTCCTGCAGGACATCCCCACAGGAGTGATCTAATCTGATATCCTGTGACAGCGTGACCCTTCCCCCCGGAGATCCACTTATGGCTTGGAAGCCTGTGTAGGAATCCTAACAGATCCAATGTTTAAAATGGAACCAAAGGCTGCAAATTGGGTACTTCCTGTAAAAATTGCTCCTGGCTCTGGTGACTTGCACCCTTGGGCCTTAACGTGTCAGTTGCCTCTCTCATTCGGCAAAGATTGCATCCTCATGTGTGAAGTACGCGGGGATGGGACTACTGAAGTGTGGGGGAAGATCTTGTTCCTTTTTTATTCCCTTGACTGCTGCAGAAATTCCACATTTCAAGGAAGTGATCATCATGGCTACGAACTGTGAGGCTTGTGGGCACAGGACAAATGAGGTGAGCTGCTTGTTGGGACAGTTGGAAGAGGGCCTTTGTTGCCCTCTCTGCAGGGACAAACTGCTGTTCTCTGCCTACTTCTCTACCTCAGACCCTCACCCACTCTTCAGAGCAGATTGCAGACACTGGGGTTATTGGTTGCTTTTTGTGGCATGTATTTAATTGGGCATAAGCTCGTCTTGCATGTTGCTTGCATCAGTGCCTTTCTGGTAGGGAGCTGCTTGTATTCCCAGCCTGGCTACTTCTGGGTGCATAGACTTTAAACCTCTGGGGTCTTGAAAGGTTTTCAAACTGTCGGCTGCTGGGGGAGGGGGTCTTGTTTCCCAGACAATTTAAGGATGGCAGGACTTCATTTTTTCTCATGCTAGCCATCCGAGGCAACGCCTGCAGCTCAAACATCCTCCTGCTAGTCACTTAGCAGATGCAGCTGCATGACTAATGTCTGCCCCAAGCCATCTGTTGGGGACCCTAGGACTGAAGAAGTGCCCCCTGTAAGGTACTCCTAAATGCTGTTTCACTAACTGCCAGTCTGTATTTAGGTGAAATCTGGAGGAGCGATAGAACCAGAGGGCACCAGGATCACCCTTCATATCACAGATCTCTCTGACATGACGAGAGACATTCTCAAGGTAACGTCTCCTTTCAGAGCCCCCTTTCTGCTCTGGGGGTTCTTTTGTTCTTTCTTGCATCTGATTTGGCAGAAGGAGGCATAGCAGTAAGCTCCTGGGTCTTATTCTAACTCCTGATCTGCTTGTCGTGGTCTTGGCCCTGATGGTGGACTGTGGTGTCGGAGGACAAGTCCATAGCCTCCCTTTAGACCCCCTGGCATGACATGTCTAAACACACCACTCTTTTTGTTCACTGCAGTCAGAGACGTGTAGTGTGGAGATTCCAGAGCTGGAGTTTGAGCTGGGAATGGGGGCTCTGGGGGGGAAATTCACCACTCTGGAAGGGCTCCTGAAGGACATCAGAGACCTGGTAAGCAGCTTGTACTGGGGAGACTGGGCGCAACTGAAGTTTGCTTGCAGCTGTGTGGCATAGATACCAGTGAGCTGGTGCTAACTGGCCTGTAGCACCCTCTGGGGCTCACTGGGTAGAGCCAGGGATCAGCATAGCTACTGCTACCCTGCAGCTTTCCCTGCCCTAATCTAAAGGTCTGAGCTGTTAGTCTCAGAAAATGAGCCTACAAGACCATACTGTGGGCAGAGGTGTAGAAGGGCGCTGTCCTTCCTGGTCACCTATTCCTGTTCCCTGTTGACTGCACCAGGGTTTAAAGCCCTGGGGAATATGGGCACAATCAGCAGGCAAGTTAGTTTCACTTGGCCTGTGTGTGTTGCAGGTGCAGAAGAACCCCTTCACGCTTGGGGACAGCTCTGCCCCAAGCAAAGTGGAGAAGCTGCAGGAGTTTGGCAGAAAGCTGCAGCAGGTTGGTGTCTTTCAGCTTAATTGGCAAGTGCTTCAGATTTGTTTCCTCCAGATCTGAAGTGCATGTAACTGAAACCTGAGGCATGTAGGTGGTGTTCCCCAGACACCTTTCACCAGTGTCCCCTTGTAAATGGGCTGCATGGCGGGATCTGTGAGTCTTGCTTCAGAACTATTAATATTCCTGAGAATATCAACCAGAACACCTAACAGTCTGTTGAATGGTGAAGGCAGTCCAAATACCTTCAGTGCCTTCTCTGCCTGTTATGGGGATGTACCTGTGTCAATGAGACGAGACTGACTGACTGATCATGGGCACCTGATATAAGATTTATGTGATGGAGGCTTCATTCCTAAAGGGGGGCACCCAGGGTCCTCTGAGCCCTTCAGCAGTGGTCGTTACAGCTGTTGATCTCTGTTTCCTCAGATCATGGAGGGGCAGATGGAGGCTCACTTCATTATGGATGATTCTGCAGGGAACAGCTACCTTCAGGTAAACAGGGCAGTTGTGAAGGCAGTTCCCCCAAGTCTCCTTAACAATTGCTTATCAGAGAATAATCAGCAGAACCTGCCCTGCTATGCAGCAGCCAAGGGCCTGTGAAGGGGCTGAGAAAGGGGGGAGATAATAGGTTAGTTCAGCCACTCTCAGGTAACTCTGGTTAAACTCAAGGGCAGGGAAACTGGATAGGAGACCTGTGGTGAAAGCATGGGGAGCTAGGACTGGGGTTTGTCTCCCATCTGCTCTCCTTGGTCTGGGGCAGGGTGTTCAGTGCCATGTTGCTGTGTAAGCGTTGGGGAAAGCCAAGGGTTAGCCTGCTTTTTCTCAGAGGAAGGGTGAGGCTTCACTGAGTTCTGAGGTCCCTTCCTGGATTTCCCAGTGAGTTCCTAGTATGTGCTGCTGCCCTGGGAACCAGCCAGGCTGCAGGAGAGGTGGCTGACTTGGACTTTCTTTCTGGACCCTCAGAACGTGTATGCTCCAGAGGAAGACCCAGAGCTGAAGGTGGAGCACTACAAGCGCACGTTTGAGCAGAACGAGGAGCTGGGTCTCAATGACATGAAGACGGAGGGCTACGAGGCAGGGCAGACCTCGGACCGGTAGCAGCACATGGAAGATGGAAGTCAAGCTGGCTTAATTGAATGATTGGTGTTTGACTCGAGTGGAGGAGCTGGATTGTCCAGCACTCGAGCTGTGCTTTTTCTTTAGGCAGCCTGAGGGCTTGCTCCTTTTTTTACCTTTTGAAAGCGGACAGCTGGGCATGTCCTATGAGGTAAACACAAAAGACATTTGGAGTCTGTCGACGTCCTTATTGCAGAGACCTGTTTACATTTTTCCTTATGCAACTGTAACCTAGATATCCGGGTTTTTGATTCTGTTCTTGTCAACCATATTGCCTTGAGCTGCACCAGCAAGGGTTAATGGGACCCTTCCCCCGCAAGGGGTGGCATGGAGTCCCTGCTGTGCTGCTGGTATCGTTACTGGCAGCCCAGTTCCGATTTGAAAGAGTAACCACTGTCGCCTTCCCTACGCTGTGTTCCACTGTACAGTCCCAAATAACATAAATAAAGTGGTTTCACTAAGTGCAAGTTTTCTCTTGTGCATGTTGCCAGGCTTGGGGGTAGATGGTCTCGGTTTCGGAAGTCTGCCTGAGGCGGTGTGATGATGCAGGGGGTTGCGTGGGGGAGGAGGGGCAGCAGTCTGGTGAAGAAGTGGCAGATCATCTGCTGCAGCTGAGGCTGGCTCCTCACCAAGCACAGGGCTAGGCCCAGTCCCACCTCTGCCCCCAAAATGTTAGATTCAAGTGCATGGGGAACAGCTGATGCTTGGGACTGCTATGATCATTGAAGTACCCTGGAGCTAAGTCCTCAGCTACGCCTGCATCCTGCTTGTGCTTTCCTGTTGCGACTCCAGTTCGAATTTGCAGACACAAGCCAGGCAGGTCCAGGCTGACTTGCACCTTTCTGGATTTAATTTGCCCCCATCAACCCCCAGTGGTGGGTGGGGGCCAGCTGCTCCCTGGGGGCTGCCCTTGGGAACAGCTGCGCCTTCCCCCTGGGTTGTCTGCCCCCAGCAGCAGCTGACCCCCGTGGGGCTGCGACCTACCCTGTCCCGGGAGCCGGGCAGGAACCATTTGCCCCTCTCAGGGCAACCCCACGTGGGGCCGATCAGGGAGCCGCTCCACTTCCGCTTCCGGCGTGCCCTCGCCCTCGCCTCGCAGCCACTTCTGGTTTGTCCCCGCCACCGCCCCGTAGCTACTTCCGGTTGGTCGCCGTAGCCGCTTCCGGAGTGTCATGGCGGCGGCGCCGGGGCTGAGCAAGGCCGAGTACCTGCGGCGCTACCTGGGCGGCCCCGACGCGGCGCCCGGCGGGAAGCGGCGCAAGCGGCGCAGGAAGGCGCCGGGCGGCAGTGGGTGAGCGCGGGGGGTGGTGGGGAGCCGGGGGGGGGGCGGGTCTGGGTCGCGGCCGGGGCCTGACGCCGCCTCTCGCCCGCAGTCTGCGCATCGTGGACGACGACGTGAGCTGGAGCAGCCTGGGCGCCGCCGACGGCCCCGAGCGCGACGAGGAGGAGGACGATGAAGGCGACGAGCCCGTGGTGGGTCCGGGCGGGCGGCCGTGTCGCGCGGGACGAAGCCCCATGGGTGGGGGATGCGGAGGCTGCCCCGTCCTGCCCCTTCCCGCAGCCCGGCCCCGGGCTCTCACCTGGCGGTTGCGGGAGCCAAGGGGTGTTTCCCGTTCTGGAGCTAGGGGGAAAATTAGCCACCAACGCAAAGGGCAGCGACGTTGGAAACGGGTTTTGAGTTCAGCGCACCAAAAGCCTGCGTGGCCCTTAGAAAGGAGGTTTCCAGCCCTGCCGTGCGAGCGTTGAGGTGGAAAGCCGTGGTTTCGGAGCGTTGTAACTCTGGCGTGATGCTTCCAGGTGGCAGAATTCATCGACGAGCGCCCGGACGAAGTGAAGCTGATGGAAGAATTCCGAACGAACAGCAAGTGGAAGGTTTTAGGAGGTCCGTGCGCGCCGCGGCCGCCCGCGAGGGGCGGGGGGGAGGTGGTGCGTCTACCAGCAGTAAGGTGCTCAGCTTGATACGGTGCGCTAAACCTACGGCAAGTCTCTGGCCCAAAGAAGTGCTCGAAGGACAGACGTAGAGAAGATGAGAGCGCCACGGCTGGGCAGAGCTAAAGCATTATTGGGTTTTTCTTCCCCGTTTGCATTACAGATCCCGTCTTGTGGAAGGCAGGTGTGGGACAAATAGGGACTTGACCAAAGAGAGGAGGTTTGCTTCAGCGGGGATGTTCCAAGAAGGGAGACGCGCAGCAGCAGGGGGGAGGAAACGAGCTAGGTTTCAAGACTGGGTGTGCTCCGGGAAGCAGCAGAGCTAGCGGATGATGATGACAGGACCCACCATTCGCCGTGGGGACGGGTGGAGTTGGGAACGAAAGCGTAGCTCCAGGTGCCTGGTCTTACGTGAGTGCAGTAGCGAGATGCCCCGCAGTGGCCAGGGGGCTGTGAGTGGTGTGACGGGTGTTTCTGATCCGTGCAGGCAGCCCTGGGCCCGGCCTCCCATCCTCCTCTCCCGAGTGATTCACCTTTGCAAGCTGAAAAGTGAAATGTCCTCAGTGAAGATGCTTTAGCTGCTCACGGCCCCATAAGCTCTAGGCTGCGCTCTGATCTAAGGGGGGGAATCGAAGTGGTAATTTTCTACTTTTTCTTTAGAACAGGATGAAGATTCCAGAAGCTCAGACCGGTCTCTGACTGCCAAGTCCTTAACCAGGTAGGAGGCTTTCATCAGGCCTGGTCCTCCTTTGTACTTTGTTTTCAGTATAGCCCTTGCTGTCCTGGGGTCTCCAGGCGCGTCTCGGTAAAGCCTCGTGGCGTTTTTTGAGATCAGTCAGGGCTGGATGGGGATTGCGTTCTCTACTGCCGATTACATTCTCTCACCTCTGGGGAAAAGCAGCAGCCGACAGAGTACCCAATAATAATGCGCCATCACTTTTGATACAGAGAGTGTGGAATTGTTCCCTGCTTGTGGAAGATACCAGGAGAGCATGGGTGCAGCTGGGGAAAGGTGGAAAAGAGCAAGGATGCTAAAGTTACGTTACTCCTCCTTTTTTGAATGCCACCCTTGGACCTTTAGAGACTGGTCTGGTGTATTTAATTACTAGGAGATGACTTGAGGAATGGCGTAGAGTAAGTCTGCTAGGTGGTTTTAGTGGCTTCAGGAGTACTGTGGGATTGCAAAGCGAGGCTGTTAAAAGTTTTGGCATGAGCCAGGTTCCAGCTTGGTGTTTTGAGGGCCGGAAGGTGAGAGTGTGGCCAAAGCTTGTGAGGCAGCAGTGACAGGCTGGGGGTGGCAAATTGGGCATTAACCTGTGAAACCGAGAACTGAGTGTGACTCAGTGACTAGAGCTTTATTCAGAAGAGCTGTTTTCACCCATGAGACCCACTGGCTGTTCTGTAAACCTGTGGCTTGATTTCTGTTTCCAGTTCAGAAGTGACAAAGCGGAAGAAAAATAAAAGCTCGCCCGACCCGTCACCGCCACGTCAGGTCCGCCACGACTCGCCTGACCCATCGCCGCCGCGCCGGGGCCGCCACGACTCGCCTGACCCATCGCCGCCGCGCCGGGGCCGCCACGACTCGCCTGACCCGTCGCCGCCACTGCACTGGGGCCGTCACGACTCACCCGATTCATCCCCGCCACCACGCTGGGGCCGCCACGACTCGCCTCACCTGTTGCTGCACCGGGGCCGCCACGACTCGCCCGACCCGTCACCACCGCGCTGGGGCCGCCACGACTCTCCCGACCCACCACCGCTGCGCCGGGGCCGCCACGACTCGCCTGACCAGCGGCCGTTGCGCCAGGCCCGCCACGACTCACCCGATCCATTGCCGCTGTACCGGGGCCGCCACGACTCGCCTGACCCGTTACCACCGCGCCGGGGCCGCCACGACTCGCCTGACCCGTTGCCACCGCGCCGGGGCCGCCACGACTCGCCTGACCCGTTGCCACCGCGCCGGGGCCGCCACGACTCGCCTGACCCGTTGCCACCGCGCCGGGGCCGCCACGACTCGCCTGACCCGTTGCCACCGCGCCGGGGCCGCCACGACTCTCCCGACCCATCGCCGCCGCGCCGGGGCCGCCACGACTCTCCCGACCCATCGCCGCCGCGCCGGGGCCGCCACGACTCTCCCGACCCATCGCCGCCGCGCCGGGGCCGCCACGACTCTCCCGACCCGCTGCCGCCGCGCTGGGGCCGCCACGACTCTCCCGACCCATCACCGCTGCACCGGGGCCACCACGACTCTCCCGACCCATCGCCGCCGCGCCGGGGCCGCCACGACTCTCCCAAGAGAGCTCATTCAGTGTCTGGTAGAAAAGGCAGCAGAGTTGCAGATGGGTCCTTGCCAGGAGGACAATCTGTTTCGAAAACGGGCTTCCTGGAGAAGTCGTCCTCGAGCCAGAGGCGCCAGGCTACACCAGATCTCTCACCTCCTAGGAAGAACCGACACAAGTCTGAGCTAGAAACATCACCGCCCCAGAGGAAGAGGCCTGGGTCCCCAAGCGGCCCCAAAAGGCCAAGCAGCACAAGAGGCGAGTGTGGCAAGTGCATGAGATGCTGTGCTGTTTCCTTGGCTTTAGAGCAGGAGGTTGCTGTCAGGCTGGTATTTAAAGGCACTGCTTTGTGATTGTGCTTCCCTGTACCTGCAAGGGGGACAGGATTTGGATCCATTTTCACACTCCTGGTGGGTTACAGGTGGTAGGGCATTTGCTTGCCTAACAGTAGGAACAAAAATGCCCTCTACTCCAGCGGTTTGAACAGTGAGGCTGGTTCTCACAGTCCCGTCCTGTTCATCAGATTGAGCAAAGGGCTAAAGATCATAACAGCAGTCACTGGACAGGGCTGCTGTGGAAAAGGCGATTTCATGCGTAAGGAAAAAAAAATCCCTGCAGAAGGCGGAGGGTTAAAACATGCTTGCCCTGCTTCTCTTGCTTTTTTCGTCTTCTCTTAGGCCCTGCCTTTTATTAGGGAAAAAGTGTCTTTTGAATATGTTAACTTGCCTGCTTTCATATTCCAGCTCAGGTGAGACCAGTGGTGCTACCGTGTTTGCTGGGAAAGGAGGAGCGTGACGCTTATCTCCGCCAGCAAATATGCTGCTCTGTGCTTGTTGCTGTGGCTTCAATCTGTGCCAGATTGAAGATACCCCCTTTGTCCTGATGGCAAAGCTGGGGCTTTACTGATACCTTGCACTGGTGGGAAGTAGACACAACTGGCATTGTCGTGTTGCCCTTGTTCACTGGAAGAGGATGGGTACTTAACAGTGTTTGTGTTTATCTAACAAAGGAACTTTCTGAATCCCCAGCTGTCCCTGCGTGCTGAGCCTGTGGTTTGATAAGAAGGGAAACGTCCAGGGCTCAGCCACTGCTGTGCCCCTGTAACCATCTGCATGTTTGATTTGCCTTGGTCTGGTTTTCAAGCGGGTTGATTCAAATTTGTAGTGGGGGCCTTGTGAACCAGATTTTTAGCCTTTTACGTGGCCCCTGAGTTTGTTTTCCTTGGATTATAATTCAGTCTCCCTCTACTGTTACAGGTTCTTCTCCAGGCAGTAAGAAGTCCCAGCAGGCATCGTCTTCCAACAGGCGCCAGAGACATGATTTGGACGCTTCGCCACCACGGAAGAGTGCCCAGAACTCTGATTCAGACCTTTCCCCACCGCGGAGAAATCCCAGGCCAGGCCACTTGCATCGTGACTCCCCTCCTGGTCTTGCTCCTTCCAAAAGGCTTCGGGACAAGTCTTCAGATTCTGATTTATCTCCTCCCCGAAGGAGTCAGGCCTCTGGGAAGAAACACCACAGTTCAAGGAGCCCTTCTGACCTCTCGCCACCTCTTCGAGGACAGGACTGTAAAGGATCTCCCCAGAGAGAGAGAAGAGAAGGCCAGAGAGTAAGGATGTAGGCTTTGGCTTCTGGGTTGCAAAACTCATGTGGTGGCTGGTGTGGAAACTTGAGAAATCCAGTAGTATCCAGCTTGCAAAATACAGGCTTGCCAGGCTGCCCTGCCAGCGTGCCTCACCCCTGGCTAGCAATGAGCATAGCTCCAGGGCAGGGAGAGGAGAGCTCTGTTGTCTTGGCCCACTTGGTCTCTCATGCTGCTCAGACTGGGTGCAGTGGAGCGACTTTGTGCCAATGGGATGGCCGTTTCTCCTAAGAACTGCTCTGAGAGCACCAGCTTGTTTTACTAGGCAGCAGCTGGCAGCCCGTGTAACTCAGGAGGATCCTTTTTTGCTTTGCAGGCTAGTCAGATGCTGTCTGGGGGAAAAGCTGGATTGGTGTCGGCCGACCTGCTGCGGCAAGAACAGCAGGAGCTCCGGAGACGGGATAGAAGTAACAAGCACTTGGAAGGTAAAGGGTGTGGAGGCTGCCAGCCTCAGCCTCCTTTTTGTTGGCAGAGTGATTCTTAATGCTGCTTCAGTCCTCATCCTGGTGGGGTGTGGTTGGGCCTGGGGGGCACCTAGACGTTCTGAAGAGCCCTTGAGAGTGGAGGTGCAGGGTTTGTGAAGTAAAAGAAGAATCAATGGTGGGGTCCCAAGGACCGTCCCCATGAAGGAACACAGAAGGGAGAAGCAGCTGGGACTTGCCTCTGCAGTGGGCTGTGATGGGTTCATTAGGTCTTCAACAAACAGGGCTGGACTGAGGCCAGAGGGATCAAGCAACAACCACAGCCTGAGTGCTGAAGCTGGGGCGTCCGCTGTGTCATTGCCTGGGGATGTCTGTGAGGCGGGCATGCTTACAGCAGTGAGCTGGGTTGAGGTGCATTTCAGTACCGAATGTCAGGCAGTTGCTGAGGTTCTGGATTTAGTCCACAGTGAGTAACCCTGAAATTCTGATGCCCTCAGATGAATCCCAGAATGCAGAAACTGTCTTCCGAGACAAGTCAGGCCGCAAGAGAGACCTTGCCCAAGAGCGACTTGAGCAGCAGAAGAAAGCGGCGGAGAAGGCTAGGAAAGACGAGCAATATGCCAAGTGGGGCAAAGGGTGAGTGCGTGTCTCTTGTCCCTGTGCTGTAGTGCATGTGTGCGTGATACAGTTGTGTCCACTTGAGGCTTCTTAGTGACCGTAGACCCTGCACAGAAGGGCAGTATGGTTCTGATTACCAGATGTTCCACATCCTCTTGCAGATCCCTTCAAGCTTCCCGCACCCCACTGAGGTGTGGATCGTGAGAGGTTGCTTTGCCCTCTGCCAGCCGTGCTGAGAAAGCGGCAAGCCGTGTCTGGTGACTCCTGACTGCTTTGTAATGTGAGGCTTTGTGTGGTTCTTTTCCAGCCTGGCTCAGAGCAAACAGCAGCAGCAGAATGTGGAGGATGCAATTAAGGAGATGCAGAAGCCCCTAGCTCGTTATATTGATGACCAGGAATTGGATCAGATGTTGCGGGAGCAGGAAAGAGAAGGAGACCCCATGGCCAACTTCATAAAAAAGAGGAAGACAAAAGAGAGCAAGGACAAGAAAGGTTGGGGTGCTGAGATGCATTTAGTGGGTTTAGAGCTTCCAGTGGTGCACTGACCTGTCAGTACGTAGCACAGACTCCGTGTAACGGGCAGTCTGGTGCCTGGTGGGTACTGTTCCTGGCTGGCTTAGAGACAGCGGTGCCTCAAGTGGACACGCACCAGCTGTGTTAGGTTCTCCACTTTTCCTTCTGGTTGAGTGCACGTAGAAATCCACAGAGCTAAAGTGAATGAAGTGCATGTGTGTCTGGAAGCTCCTTCCACAAATGAGGGAGAGCTGTTTAGCAGTCTCTCTAGCTCTGCCTTCTGACATGTACTGATGTAGACACTTCTAAGTGGTTCTGACTATAACTCATCGGGCTAAAACAGTAACTGGTTCTGTTCTTTTTATCTAGAGAAACCCAGGTACAGTGGACCAGCACCTCCGCTCAACAGGTTTAATATATGGCCTGGCCATCGCTGGGACGGGGTGGACAGGTAAGCTTTTCTGGAGCTGTTTGAGTAGTGCCCAGCACAGCAGTAGAAGTAGTAACCGAGGCTCTGCCCTGTAGAGCTTGCTGTCTAGAAGTCCCTAACTCTCCCAAGGTCTAGCTGGTCTGTAGAAGGAGCTCAGTAAGTTTAAAGGGTAGGGCCATGTGCAGAGGTGTCGCAGTAGCAGGGTGTTGGGCTTGCTGATCTGGGGTCCCTTCCAGTCCTCTAGCCCTGTGATAACCCAGAGGAAGGCATGGGAGATACCTGATGCGGTGCCCTGTGTGCCGTGAGGCTTCTGGCTCTTGTGCAGCTTGATGAACTTGTGAATCTCCAGGTGGGGGGAAATCTGTAGCGTGCAGTTTGTGTTGGTCACTAGGCACTTGGGAAGGGCCTGGGCCAGAGCAGTGCAGGCTGCCACTCTGGCTTTTGTGCTGCTAGGCCGCTGTGCTGCCACCAGATGGCACCAGCTGTGTTAGCTGTAGATCCGGGCTGGACCGGAGCGGGAACTCCAGGGAAGGGATCAGGAGCAGGGCGTCCGAGTCATCTGGCCTCAACAGAAAGTTTCATACGCTTAGAAATAGCTCGATGAAGCAGACTGCACACCCACACGTGCTCTTCTGGGTGTTGTTTTACAGGTCCAATGGATTTGAACAGAAGCGCTTTGCTAGACTAGCCAGCAAGAAGGCCGTCCAGGAGCTCGCCTACAAGTGGAGCGTTGAGGACATGTAAAGCTAAATGGGATAGGGGATGGAGCTTTTGACTTGTTTTCCAGGTGGCAGCGAGACCTCTGTACACCTAGGGCCGCTGCCACAGCTATACGAGATGGCTCATTCTTCCCTGCTGCCCCTAGCCCTCAGTGTTGAACTGAACTGTCTTTGGGGGTCACTGCTGGTTTTCAAGGAGAGCTTACGGTGCTCCTGGAACACGACGGAAATGGGGTTTCTCTCTCCACTCGGGTAAAGAGAAGAAAAGGTTCCTGGGGTTCAGAGAAGAACTGCAGCTATACCATGAGCAACCAGAAGACTTGCTGTCCTAGGAAAATACAGCACCCAGGAGCGCTTCTGCTCTCTAGGAACCTGCTGCACCAGGTAGAGACAATGATTTCTGGCCTGACTCCATCTTTTTTACCAGTTGATATAAAGTCTGTATTTAAGTCTATTTTCAGCCAAATCCATTTTCCCCCAGGGTTTGTTCCACAGATCCCTGATTCTTCTGCTGTCCCAAATCTCAGGGCCTGTTATGGGGAGAGGGGAGGGTTAAGAAAAACTCGTTTGTAGGGGCAGAATTCTTTTATGCACTAGGACTATGAGTGAGATGTCCATGCAATGCCAGCAAGTATTTGCAGGTAGTGATGACAGCGAGGCCTTCACCACTGGCTGACTTGCCTCTGGCAGATCTATCTGGTATCAGTGGTGACAAAGTCAAAAATAGCTGTGTTTTCGATAAGTTCAGGTGGCTTCTCTGCCTTGTAGGGAACATTTATAACGTAGACGTTTCTCCTAGTTCTCATCTGAGCAGTGATAGGCAGCGAAATGTTCACCAGCAACTGCTGCTCCAGTTAGAGCAGGGGGTCTCCAGGGACTGGTGGTCACTGTCTGGAGGAAGGGGTATGGGTGGAAAATGGTATTGTTGTGGTACAGATTGTTGCTGTATCTGATGCAGCAAAGCCCCCCCGTGCAGAAGCTCCCGCAGCCAGTCTAAGGCTACTTATTAGTGAGAAGATGCAAGTAAATGGGGGGTTTAAATGATTTCAGCCCGATGTTGTTTTCTTTTGGGATCTGATGGCAGGGAGCCGGGGCGTGGTTCCAGGAGAGCATCCTTGATTCCATTAGACAGGCTTGGCAGTTGCTCAGTTGCCATGTCTCAGCCCAGCCATCTGTCAGCTGAGACCAGAAATGTAATTGTACTAGAGCAGACCTCTTAAACAAACCAGGCCAAGACTCTGAGCTACGGCTCGTGCAGAAACAGTTGGCCTGTTCCCTTCTGGAGAGAGAGCACCTCTGGTCGTCAGAGTCCCTCTTTGCTTACACTGCAGAGAAAACGTGTTGAATGCAGCCAGCTGTTTTCATGGAAGCTGCCTGCTTGATGGGAGCTTGGGGCTGGTGATGTGAATTGGGCTTTGGCCCTTCTGTGTGCTGGGCCTGGAGAGGCAGTGGGGGGAGACGGTACCACAGATATTTTCATAGGAAATGTATGAACCTTGGGCATCTCCCCTCTGCGAGGTGGTGCAGCCCCTTTTTTATTTCCTGCATTGAGCTGATGGCTCGGAGCCTGTCTGAGGCTCTGCACAACTGTTGTTTATTAATATGTTTGTGCAGTGCAGGGTTTCTTCTTCTTTTTTTTTTTTTTTAAATCCACAAGAGAAAATGGGTGAAAAATAGCCAAGCTGCAGCCAGCTGGAGGAAGGCTTGGACCTGATTTTTCTAGCATCTGCTGCCATCGCAGAGTCTGCAATTAGTGCAGCTGAACAAATTGTGCTTCACTAACACCTTTCAAAGTCTGCTGGAACTCGCCCGGGCTGCAAGCAGGCACTTGCTGGACCCCAGCTGCTGTGACAGTCTCCTGCAGCCACCGGGGAACAGCACTTCAGCCTCGTCGCGTGCTGAGAGGCAGATGCGCACCCCACCTTGCTGCGCATAAGCTGCTGAGCGTTTAGGCGGCCAGTGGCTGAGGCCAGGAGGGTGCTGAGCTCCTGGGGGAACAGTGGTTTTGCCTGAGTAATTAAGCTTGGTGACTCTGAGCCTGAGCAGCATGTGGAAGGGCAGGTAAGAGTGCAGTCGTGGGGCCCTGCTGTAGCCCATGGATCAAGGAAAGTGATCGGGAGATGGAGTCTCTCACGCCAAGGCCATAACAGTTGCTAAAGCTAACAGAAGCGTTTCCAGCATCACATGCACGCTAAACGCAATCTTCCTGTTGTGTTCTCCACTGCCTTCACCCACTTCTGGAGTCCAAGGTGATTGCACCCTCCAGAGGCCTTGCACTAGGCACGGTTGTTCTGGCGACAGGAGGGAGAAGCAGCACAAGGAAGGGCCTGGTTATACCACAGATGCTGTGGCGCAAACGCATACCTACAGTGCATACTGGCCTGGGGAAAGGTGCGATACCCATCGACACTTCCGCCCATAATGTGAGAGTTGGAAACACCTTCAGAGTTTTGAATGGATGCAAGCTGCCGGCTGCTGCCCTCTGAAGATCTAGGCGAATACCCTCGTGTTTTTGTCACCCACTTTCTCCGTTCCACAGTACTGCACTACTGCATTCCTCTTACTGCAGCCTTGTAGAAAACTGCTGCCCCTGGGTTGGAGAGCACCGTAGTTTTCTCAGGACCATTCCAACACCACTGCTAAGCATGAGTTGTCTGATACCCGTTCGCTGCACTAGCTTATTTTTTTGCAACTTATTTTAAAAGTTAAAGTTTTAGGCACTAGCAAAGGCACGTTGTTTGTACACCCAAGTTCATTATGATGTGGAATTTGTACCATAAAACTACTGTGTTTTTACTTTCATGTATTTTCTTTTTAAGATGCTCTTTAGTGTGCATGCAAAGCAACCGCCACTTGTAGCAGTGTCTGCGTCTCACATTTTAGATGAGGCATTTTAATATTGTTAAGATACACTAAAAAACCCATCCTCTCCTGCCAAGTCGTCCCCCCCCATGGATAGAGCTGCCTTGCCAGGAGGTCCACTGTCCATCTCAGGCTTCAATTGGCAGAAGGCAGGGCAGCAGCTTGGGGACCAAGTGGCTCACAAGGCATGAGCTTTCGTAGGCAGCAGCCTCCTTCATCCGATTCTAGTCTTGTTCCTTGCATCTGATGAAGGAGGCTTTTGCCCGCAACAGCTCACGCCTCCCCGAGCCGGACAGTCTCAGGTGCTGCCCTGCCCTCCTTTCTGCCTGCTGTCCCGCCTCTAGGCTTCAACAGGTGCAAGAGAATTCACCTCTTCTCCTGCCTTCTGCTGTTGCTGAATCAGGTACGTTTGCAGACGACAAACTGGGAGCGGCAGCAGCCTGAAAGAAAGGGCGCAAACCCCGTTATCTCGGTGCATGCCTATGGTAGAGCAGTGCCCGGCCCCCTCGACCTCCTGCACAGCCCAGAGCAGCACCTGTACGAGTCCCTGTGGGTGGTGGAGAAGTCCTGCTCTCCCTGTGCCTCCATGGCCTGCTGCTCAGGTTTGCAGCTCTTTGCTTTCTCTGCTCTCTTGGGCAGGTAGGTGCTGTGCGTGGTGGTTTGGCATTCGAACTTGGCCTAGAAATCAAGCGTCTCAGAGTGGAGTGAGCGGGAGACATGCAGGGACTATTCTGATGTGTCCCCTGCACCTTACCGAGTAAACATGAGCTAACTGCAGGCTGGGGAATGCCGCCTGCTCCCTTGCCAAGGGCAACCCACCCACGTCCTACCCACTGCTCAGCAAGGTTGTTGCATGGGAAGGAGGAGAGGGAAGGCACTAGTGATTATCATAGTGTGACAGCAGGCACCACCCTGCACCAGGCCCGTTACCAGCGGCCGGATGTAGATGCCATCGTGGGGGTCACCGTGCCGGATTCGGGGCTGTGCTCCCCAGTCTCTGAAGAAGAACTTGTGGGCTGTGGAATCGCTGAATTTGGCCGCGAGGGACTTCAGCACTGTGGTGGGTCGCTGGACGGTCCCAGAAGGCCTGTCCAGTGGCAGAGGTGGGTAGGACAGCTGGGAAGAGACAAGAAGGGCTCCTAGGAAAAGGCCATGAAGCCTGATGGAGGGGCAAGAGCCCACCGCTGTGCAGCACCCATGGAGAAACCCCCTTCAGCAGCTTGCAAAGCCTCTGAGCCCACATGGCAGGGGGGCTGCCCCAGTGATGGGGGGGCTCAGAGAGTGGAGGAGACTTGCCCAAGGTCCCAGAACAAGTCAGTGTAAGAGCTGGGCATTAACCGTGGAGGTCCTGGACTCCACTATCCCAGTGCGTTGCCCTTCTCCCGTGAGAAGACAGCAATGGCAATTCACCTTCCCCAGGGAGCCCCTCGCTGCCCGCCAGAGCCGCCTTTTGCCCCCCGCACTCACCTTGGTCACTGTGTCTCCACTGAATTCTCCACCCCGCTCTCTCCCCAGCTCATCCTTCAGCCTGACGAGGCCGGCGCGAGGGTACCTGCCAGGGTCCCAGCCGCGGTAGCTTTCCCTCTGCACTGTCTGGAAGCTGGTGCTGGGGGGAGAAAGCCGCATATAAGCTGCAGAGATAGGAGTCAAGTCTCTGGGCTGTCTTGGGGCTTTGACCCGCTGGGCAGCCTAAGTGTGCCGTCATCGTGGGTGGGGGCAGCCCCCACTGCCAGCCTGATGGGAGCAGCCTGCCTGTCTCCAGCCCCATCCACCTGCAGGTCTTAAAGCCCTTTCCAATAGTGAAGTGACACTTCCTTCCCCCTGCCCAGACTGGCACCTGGGTCTGCAAGGAGGCTCCTTTCTCCCTGTGCTGGTGTCCTTCCCCCCGCAGCTCCCCAAAGGCCCCTGGGCCCACTTGCCCGCCCCGCTCACCCGAGGCTCTGGTTGATGGCCAGGTTGTCCAGAGCGGGCTGGGCAAGCAGGGCTCGGGCAGGCAGGGAGGCACGTGCTGGGAAGTCGCTCTGGTACCAGGTCATGTACTCCACCTGGGCCGGCTGCCCCGCAGCCTCTGCCCCCTTTGTGGGGGCCCGTGCCCCCCTCCTCTCCAAGGGCACCGGGCAGTAGGTGGACCCGTGGGTAGTCATGTTGTGAGCACCTGGGGAAGTAGAAAGCTGACCTGGGGAGGTGGGAGCAAGGCCTAAGGCCTGTGTTCGGCAGGGCTTGACCCCTTTGCTACCACTTGTGATAGGGCAGCCAGGTGGGGAGCTCCATGCTGCTGCAGTGGTTGTGGTGACACCGGGGTTCGGCAGCTGTTTGGCAATGGGGAGAGACAAGGGATCAAACCCCCCTGGCAGCCCTTTTTGGGCTCAGCAAAGTTGCCTGCTCCATGGGATGGAGAGGATGGCACAGGCCTGTGCACCGTGCCCAGCCCTGTCACCTGGGAGCAGCAGAACCAGGGGAGAGAGCCCCGTGAGTCACTGCTGCCCATCATCTTTGAGGGCCAGGTGTGCCTGCAGACCCTTGCTGCGCGTGGGCTTGGGGCCAGGCTTGGCGAGAAACTCTCGTGGGGTGGTGGTCTCCTGCGCCGCAGCCCAGTCAGGTGTCAGGAGGAAACGGGGCCCTGGCGTGAGCTTCACCTGCCCGATGGCTCCAGCCCCGTGGCACAAGTGTGGAGGCCATGCCCAGGGTGCAGATACCTGCTAGTGCCGGCAGCTCCCCATAGCGAGTTGGCCACTGCCCCCATCGGCCTCCGAAGCAGTCCTGCGCAGTGGTGCTGGGGTGGGCAAAGGGGGCCGCCGTGTGCTGCATCTGGCTCGGGGGCTGCTGGAGGGCTGTCACCGCCGGCGCCTGGGGCGGGAAGTGGAGGCTGTAGAGCATCTGCCTTCGGAAGGGCTCTCGTGGGGGCCGGCACGGCTCCTGCAGCAGACCAGCGCTCCAAGCATCGCCTGTGGGCTTGGGATGCTGCGGGGGTTCATCCAGCTGCTCCTGGGTGGATTCTGTCACATGCTGCCCACTGCTCAGTGCCACCCTGGGGCCCTGCCCCTTCCATTCCCTGAACCCAGGGGACAGCCCCAGAGGCTCGGAGCCGTGCCCGGCTGCATCCCAGAGCTCCTGCCAGCCCCTGCCTTACCTGCACACGGGGCTTGGTCCTCTTGCCTGGCACTGGAGGCACGAACTCTGCTTGCTGCGTGGTGCTGAGGGCCTTGCCCGGGGGTTTGGGGTGCAGGGGGGTGTGCAGCAGCCTCTTGCTGCTGCACCGGGGGATGCCTGGGGGGACAGCATGGGGTCAGGGTGGGCAGCCTGGCGGCACCAAAGGCAGCCCTGGAGCCCTGCTCACCTGGCAGGTACGTGTACGTAGCCTGGTAATGGGACAGCAGGGCCCCTTCCTGCACCCCGGCTCCCGGCTGGCCCTGCTTCCGGCAGTTCTTGTGGCGCTTGTGTCGGCTGCGCGGAGAGATGGGCGCGATGAGGCTCCAGAGGGAGGCTCTGTACTGGCCAGGCACGGGCGCTGGTGTGTCCCAGCACAGCTCTAGCTGGCACTGCCACCCTGAGATGCCACTGGCTTCTCCGTGAGAAGGGGAGCCAACCTCCATGTGCCCCCCAAGCCCTTGGCTCTGCTGGCACAAGCCACCCCCTGGGATGGGAGGGAGGGGAATAAAATGAGGGGCCGAGGGGGTAACCAAGGCAGCAGGCTTTGCTCCTGGGCTGGGCGCTGCTGGGGGGACCCCGGAGGCATCCGCTCTCTGGCCCGTGAGCCAGGCAGGTTTTCCCTGGTGATGGCCTGATCCAACCCGCGCTGAGCGGCATGTGCCCGCATGGGCTGGCAGGGCCCGGCGCCCACCTACCCGCAGTCACAGAGCTCGCAGAGGCAGGCGAGCGGAGGGGCCGCCATCCCTGTGGCTCTGGGTCCCCTCCGCGTCGCCCGGCTCCAGGGCCCGTGCAAGGCGAGGGGCTGGGGCCGGGCTTGGCCAGCTCAGGAGCTGTGTGTTGCAGGTTGCTATGGATCTTGACTCCTTCCTTCCTTCCCAGCCCCGGGCCATTTAAATGTGAAAGGCTCCGCAGGGCTCCCAGGCCTGCAGCTCCTGCTTGCCAGGCTCGTCTCATCTCATCCCCTGACGACAGCTACAGGGTAACAGCGCCAGTGCGGGGGGGCACATGGATGGGCCATGCCCTGTGCTCACTGCCCCATCCCTGGGTCCAGTCCCAGCAGATGCTGCAGGAGCATCCAGGGTGCCCAAGGGCCAGAGGCACGCTCATGGGCCTGTCACGGTGCCGGAGTGGGGATGAGACCCCAGATCTCCTGGCTGAAGCCCTGCCCTGGTCTGGGAGCCTGGGCAGTGCCAGCCCTTGACTTGCTCTGTGCAGCCAGCCGAGGGGTTTGGGGTCCTGCTGCAGCGCTGCATTGCGGAGGGCTGTGCACGGCTGCCAGGCAGGTGAGATGAGGACAGGGCACATGTCCAAGCTTGGGCAGGATTAAACCATGCAGCCGTAAGACCCAGGGCAGCACCTGAAACCTCTGCACCCCTGTCGGCTTCTGTATAGGGAGCGAGACCCCCTCACAGCTCCTGCCCTTGGCAGCTGCCTTTACCTGCTGTTGCTTCAGGCTCGGAGGCTGGAGGCCTGGGGGCTGCCAGGCACAGAGGCCCCTGCGCTCACTCCTGTGGCCTGTGCCCCCTTTCCATGGCTCAGCTCCCACTCGGGGACTGAGCAGAGCTAGCCCCGCTGCAGAGGAAAAGCATCTTTTCCCATAGGGCAGGGAATGCATGTCCCCATACACCATGAGCCCAAGGGGGGTGAACTGTGAGGCAGGGGCTGGAGCAGGGCAGCCTCCCCCTTTAAGGAGCCTGGGACCAGCTGGCAATTACCTGTGCAATTAGCAGGCCCATCGGGGCCAGGTGCAGGAAGTTATAACAGCAGGAAGGGGGCTGCAAAGGCTTGACGCTGGGGGTGGGATGCTGTAGCTGGCGGGGTGGGGGACGGAGAGGCTGCTTTACCTATAGCTCATAGGGCCATGTCAGGCGCAGGCACCATCTCCCGGGAGAAATTCCCCATCTGGGGCGTGCAGTGCTCCTTCCTGCGCTCTGCTGAGAAGACCCAGAGATGGGAACAAGGATGAGCAGTCTGGAGATGGACGGGCCAGGCCTGTCCCGTTGAGGAAGCAGTTGCTTGAAGGGGGACAGGAGAAGGGTTTGCAAAATACTAAATGATGAAGCGAGACCCTGTCGGGATTTATCATTTACTTCTCGCGGTACAAGTGCTGGGGGCCACAGCACGAAGTGAGTAGGAACGCAAGGAAGCTCTTTTCCACCCAGCGTCTCATTAAAAGTGGAGCTTGTGGCACCGGCTGTGGTGGGAGCGGAGTTTGGCCAGGTTCCCCAAGGGATCAGACATGTGCCAGGAGGGAAGAAGGGGCATGAGGAGCTGTTGAGCAGGGGGTGAAGGGACATCAAACCTGCCTGGACCTTCAGTGCTGATGGCTGCAAGTGGGAGAGGAGCCTGGCAGCAGCTCCCAGGGCCTCTGCACCGCGGCCCAGCTCTGCTCCCCCCACTCAGGGCCACGGCCAGCGCGTGTGCCCGGTTGCTCCCCTTCCAAGGAGTTTGCATGCCCTGGGCAGCAGCATGCACAGGCAGCGTCTCGTGCTGCAGGCCGACAGCAGAGGGTGCTGCGACACCAGCTATGGGGGCTCAGGGCTCTGGCCGTGTCCTGGCGGGAGCAGGGTCCAGCGATGCTTTCTTTCGGGGAGGGAAGATGCTGCCTTTCATGCCTGCCTCCTTGGCACTGCTGGCCTGCGGCAGAGAGAGGCGAGAGCAGCTGGGCCAAGGATGGCAAGAGCTGTGCTAGGTAGGGTGGCATGTGCCCCTAGATGGGGTCTGAGATGCCCCTTAAAGCAACTCCCACAGCCCTGGACACCCCACAGGCAGGCCGATCCCTGCCCAGGAGCAGGGAGCTAGGGCACGCAGAGTGGGATTAAGGTCACTTTTAGACAGGGGGGGAATAATCCCCCAGGGTCCTGCCTGCTTCCAGAGAAGCTGCAGCAATAAACACCGGTGTTAGGGCTTGGGCCATGCCCTGAGCTAAGGGGAGAGGAGCGTGAGGCTGGGGACAGGGACCAGCAGGCCCTCATCTTGCGTGCATGGGGTCCTTTGCAGCCTGTCTTGTGCCGCAGCGGGGCACGGGCCCTGGCTTGGCCAGCTGGGAGCAGGCATCCAGCCCCTGCTGTGCTGGGATTTCACTGCGGGGAGCTGCTGTGTCCTGGGGGTCATAGCATGGGCAAGGACAGTCGTGCTCCCCTGGAAGGGGCAGCGACGAGGCAGGGGGGCATCAGGAGGGGCGGTCGCAGCCTCCTCGCAGGAGCCCAGGGGACAAGAGAGACTAGAAAAACCCGAGTGTGAACCTCTTCTCCCCCCACCCAACCCCAAACCAGGGTCCTGGACCTTCCCCGAGGAGCCAGGTTGATGCTCATCGCCCCTGAGATCCAGCTGAGGGCTGTGCTGTGCTGTGACAGCTGCTGACATCAAACACCTCCGTGCTGCGTCCAGCGGGGACCTGAGGCTTTTAGCAACCCCGGGCACAGCTGCGCCATATGGGGTTTTGTGCAGGACCTGGAGTTTGTCCGGTGCCCTTGGCACACGTTGCACTTGCCCTTCTGCTCCAGAGCTGGCCTCATTTCAGCTCTTGGGGCTGCAGAGACGGGGGCACCGCTGCTGGGTGGACGGGGCTCTGGCGGCCCCGGGAAGCCCATCGCTCTATCACGGCTTCCGGAGGGGCAGCAGCCCCAGTCTGGGCATCGCGACGCAACTTTGATTAGCTTTGACCAAAACCCTGAATATTAAAATCTTAATTTAATTTAAAGCACTGTCATTCACAGTCATGGCAAACACCGCACAGACTAATTATTATGCAAATGAGGCAGATAGAAAAATGATTAATAATTGCACAAATTAAAAATTATTGTAAACATCCTGTGACTAGTGATAAGTCCTCGCGGAGTGCATGTGCAGGAGGGAACATTGCTCAGCCGGCTCCTGAATCCTGATTTCCTCATTAGTGGGATTTAATTAGCGGCTGACGAGATGGAGCCAGGCAGCATTTGGGGGAGGTCGGGGGTCAGGCCGGCCAGTGTTTGCTTCCTGAGGACGGGTGCGCGGTGCCAGCCGGGCCCTGCCGCTGCCAGGAGAAGCCTCAGCTCCGGCTCGAAACTCCATTAAAGTCACTTTGGCACCGGAGGACACGGGCAAGGGCGGCCGGGCGGCTCCTGCACCCCCCAGCCAGGCTCTGGCTTGTGCCTGGACCCGGGCGCTTCCAGCCCATGCTCTCCAGGCCCCCAGCTGTGCTCCCACCGGGCGCAGGGCAGGGAGCCACGGCATATACCGACTGCCAGGGCTCCCCAAACCCAGGGCCTTTGCCCTGAGCCTCTGCATGCATCCTCCTGGCTGCTGTCCTTCCCGTTCCCTTTTCCCTCAACATCGTGCCGGTTCTGCCTGCCTGTCCGTCTCGCGGCGGGGGGGAGCGCGCAGAGGCTGACGTGCTGTCACTGGCCAGGCGCCCTGCTGCGGACCCCTGCGGAGCAGCAGCTGGGGGTGCTGGGGGAGGCTGAGCAGCTGCACGCCTGAATGTCACCCTGGCACGGTCTGCTGTGCTCCGGGGAGCTGCGGAGCGTGCACGGCTGCAGCCTGGCGGCCAGAGAGCCCCGACCCCCACCGCACCCCTGCGCGCCCAGGGAAGGAGGAGGGGGCGCAGCTGTATCCCGGGCCTCCCTCCGGGCTGGCTGGGTGCATCTGTATGTCCGCTGCTCCGGGCTGCCGCAGCCCTGAACCGCTTGCCTGTGCCTTCTGGCTCCTTCCCAGCACACGGGGCCAGCGGCTCTCAACCTTTTCAGGCTCGAGGCCCCCTTGGCTGTTGGTTTTCACTCCTTGTTTAATTGCACACAAATACCAGACCAAGTCTGCTGCTGCTGGGAACCCAGAAAAGCTTATAACGTGATGGTCTTCTGCTTCCAATCTCTGGGTATCGTGTGTGCCACCCCACAGGGCTCAGTGCATGGTGCCCCGAAAGGATCTCAAGTCACTCCGGGGTGCCGTGGGTTGAGCGTGGTGGTGCTAGGCAGGCCAAGGGTCCTCTGCAGGCCCCGGGACTGCTCCTTCGCTCAGGCTCAGGGCAGCTAGATCCTCCTCTGTCATGAGATTAGGGGTGCTTTGGACAGGGCTGACGCTGCCCCAGGCAGGGGGTGGGCTGGATGTGACCCCACGGGTCCCTTCCAGGTGCACCATGCTAGGATTTGCCAAGTCTGTTATTTCTGTAGTGCGAGGCGTGGGCGAGCGCCAGGCCCCTGCCCCACCGCACCTGCAGTGCTGCTCCCTGGCAAGCCTGGCGTGGGGCTCGTGGCAGCGCCCAACCTGCCCGGAGCCGTGTCCAGGCAGGCGGGGCCCTGTCCGGTCCGAAATACGTGCTCCGCCGTGATTGGTGGAGCACGCCCGCTCTGAGAATTAACGAGCTTATTTGTCTGGCATTTTGCTGCTAATTGCATAACATTATTTTTCCCCCCCTGTTCGACTGTTTTACTTTTATACTTTTGACAGGGAGTGCGATAATAATAATAATAGGCTTACACTGGGTAATAGGCTTATGTGGTGCATTATTCATGTCAAGGACAAGCAATTAAGCTTGGCCTCGCACATAATAATTAGATTTTTGTTGATGAGCTCATCAGTAATGTGTGGAGTTAAGATTAAAAGCTTAATGCCTGGTGCGGGACACTGGCCCCTGCCCCCTCTGCACCCCATGGAGGTCTCGCCCCTTGCCAGGGCCCTGGCTGGCCTGGGGGGACTCTTGGTGCTTGGCACGTGGGAAGGGGAGAAAGGGGCCTGGCGGGCTCCACCCCACGTGCACACGGAGTTACGTGGTGCCGCGACGGTCCTGAGCACGATAGGTTGGATGGCAGGGGCTGGGTTGCATTCTGGAGATGCATCAGTCTTTAGTCCCCAAAAGCGGGGTCCGGGAGGGAGCTGAGCGGGTGCCCTGGGACCCTGCCTTCCACCTGCCTTCACGGAGGTGGGGTTTCTCAGCAGCGTCCAGGAGATGTCCCTGCTCCTGTCTGGCCTCGCAGGGATGTGCCCTCTCCTTCCTGCTGCAGCTCTGCCGGGCCCTGCTAACCTGCTCCTGCACCGGCTGTGCATCCCTGCATCCGGGCTGAATTACTGCACGGGGCTTTTTGGGGAGAACGCCATCCACTGAGGGAGCAAGATCAGCCAGGCAGGGCACGTGGCAGCTGTGCAGAGGAGGATGGAGAGGGAGAGGAGCTATCTGTGCTGACAGCTGAGCAAGGAGAGGGTTGTTGAGCCATTCAGTCTTTCACATGGAGAAACGGATCCAAAGTGGCCCTTACAGATGCTGTAATTTCCTTGCAACCCCTGTATGTGCACAGTCTGGGACCATTGCACACTTGCCTGGACCCTGTAATAGTGCATGCTTGCATTGCTATCCCCGGTGCTGGGAGGGTGAGTGTGGGTTCTCCGTGTCCACAAAGGCTGGCAGAGGCCTGGCGCACCCTTGCCCCTGCATCCATCCGTCCATCCACACCTGGCCCTCCCTTCTCTGGGTGGATCACTGCTAACCACACCGCTCGGCAGCGTGCACGGGCTATCTGTCATGTCCTTGTCCGAATGCTTTGAGCAGATGCTCGGCAATTATGGCCTCAGCTGTAAGCAGTGGGGAGGGTGCCAAGAGCCTCGGACTGTCCGTGCCATCTATGATGAGCAGCCTGAGAGGCGGCGAATGTGCGGAGACAGGGAGGAAGCTGTGAAACCCCGGGGCTTTGCTTTGCCCTACCCTTGTCTTGGCCCTGGTCATGTTCTGCAGCCGGGGCCCAGCCCCTGGGGGGAGAGCCAGGTTTTGCCGGCCAGGTGAGCATCAGGGTGGTGGTGTCTGCACAGGGGTGATGGGGCAGGAGTGTCTTGGGATGGGGTGGGAGGCATCCCTGTTTCGGCTCCCTTTGGAGATGCCTGCGTGTGTCTCTCGGTCCTTGCAGCGTGCTGACATCTTCTCTGTTGTGGATCCCTCCACCCAGCCGTGACCCAACCGTGGGGAGTAGGGAGGTCCCAGTGCTGCTTGTTTGCCCCCCTGCAGCCAGCACGGGGCTGCTCCACTGCCTCTGCTTAGCTGCACTCCCTAGCAGAGAGGACTGGGGGGGAGCAGGCCAGGGAGGGGGATGCTGGGCCTGGTAATAAGCTTCTGGCTGGCTTTGGTATCCTGGAGAGCGCAAGGATTTAATGGCACCAAATGCCACCACTCAGGAAAAGCCAAGAGCCGTGGAAGTGACGGGGCTGCGTAAACACCAGCAACGAACACTGGCAGCGTTTGCAAAGAGCCGGGCTCTGCGGCACGGGCATCCAGCACAGCCCGCCAGGCTGCCAGCGGCTCTGCGTGTCCTAGCACGCCGTGGGCTACGTGGCTGTTACCCGCCTTGTGAAGCTGCCTCTAGCCGGCGTGGCAGCCGGTCACATGGTGCCTGCCCCATTGTGCCCGAAGAGCACGGTGCTCACCCCGGCGCAGCTCGCCCTGAGCCCGCACGGGGAGGCAGCCGCTCTGCTGCAGGCCAGGCAGGCCAGGCTGGGCGCTCCCGTGCCAAGGCTTGTCCTTTTCATTCATGTCAAGTGGGCTTAGCCCCATGTCCCTGGGGCTTGGCATGAGCCAGGGGCTCTGTCCATGGCCCGGGGGTTTGTGCCCAGTGCTGGGGTTTGTCCTCTTTCACAAGGCTGGGCCCTTGGGCTGTTGTCACTGAAAGTACAAGACCAGAGGCAGCCCCCCTGCCCCGGGGAGCTGGAGGGGCTGAGTGGGCTGCCGGCACAGGGGGTTCCCTTGCCTCTTGCCTGTCTGAACCCCCTTCCCCGGCTGTGCCGGGGCAGCGCAGGCCCCGGCAGGTGCAGCCTCTGGCCCTGCCCCCGCCTGTCGGCAGATGGCAGCAGACGTCAAGCCAGGTGGGTGCACCTGCCTGGGCATCCTCGGGCTGCACTGCAGCATTTCTCCACGGTGCATCGCATCCCTGCTCTGCCCTGCCCTGCTCTCATCTCTCTCTCCAGCACTGAGCTCCTGCCGCTGCATCCTGGAAGGGACTGGCTTATCACCAACCAGGAGATCAGGGCCAGCCTGCAGACTCCTCTGCTCCTATATGAAGCAGCTGCGTGGTTCATGCCTGTTGCTTCTGCGGCCCGCGCTTGGGGCTGTGCATGCATGAGCAAAAGGAGCTGTCCTGCCCGCAGAGCTCCTGCGCTGGGCATGACGCTGGAGATGGAGGTGACTGCTCCAACTGATGCAGGGAGGCTAAGTGAGGCAGGGTTGATGAGGACTGTCACCACTATCTAGCAGGATTGGACATGGGCTGGGATTTCGGGCATATGCAGGGCCTGCTGCTGGGGAGGTTTGTTCAGGGATCTCAGCTCAGAGCCTGGCTCTTTGCTTCTGCCTCCTGTAGAGGCTGGGGGAGGCATCAGGGAGAGCCCGTTCCTCCCCGGAGGGGTTGTTCAGTTGCCTGGCATGTCTGGGATCAGCTCTGCCCTGCACATGGCTGGCACAAGTGATCTTTGGCCTTTGTGGGTGGAGGGAAATGCTGCCCCACTGCAGCAAAAGCTGGGAGGGGATGGAGAGCAGCTGTGTGGGCATCTGGGGAGCTGGACCTCTCTGCCCTGGCCATCTCTTGGGCCAAGGCTTCATCACTACTCCCCCCAGATACCAGGACTTGCATGGAGCATCTGAGCTCTGGGGCAGGTCCCCCAACCTCCTCTCCGTCTGCCATTAATATGGGCAGGAGCAAAAACTTCCCAGCTCCATCTCTGTCCCTCTGCTCGGGCTGGGCTGGGGATGCGCATCAATGAGACTGACAGGGTAGCGATTGCATATGCATATGTGCACTTTTCCTAATTATGGAATAATTAGGGACACGCAGAGATAAAAATTACTAATAATATTTACTCTAGACTCTCTTTCTTAAATAACCTCTCTCCCTCTCAGCCTCTGCGTCTTGGTGGAAATAACTTGGCGGATCCCAGTTAATGAATATTTGTGAATGCGAGAGCATTCGGCGCTGGAATATCCAGAGGGCATCCTCGCTCTTCCCTGTCGGTTTTTTTTTTTTACAAGATATTTAATATTTATGGTTCCATCTCCTCGCGAACACAGCGCCACCGTGCACCCCCCGGAGCCGAGAGGCTGGGGATATTTATGGTGCTTCCTCTTTTCCTTTTCAATTACCAAGACACCTCACATAATTAAGTGCTAATAACCTTGTTAATCTAAAATTGATACTCTTTCTCCTGGCCATCTCTTAATAGAATTAAAAACAGATTAATAATCACCGATAGGAGACATCGAACGCCATTGCAGGAGAAGGGGAGGGTAGCGGGCTGGCGATGCGGCTTCCCAAACTTAGGGCTGTGGTTTCTCATCCCTTGGTGCTCACAAGAGACCGAGCCCGCCTGGGCTGGGAGAGGGGCTTGGGTGACACCGTCTCCTTCCCCGTGGGCGCTCAGCGCCGCCCCTCGACGTGTCCTGGGGTGATGGGAGGTGCACACTCTGCAGCGGTGCGTCGCGCTCAGGGCCCCAGCTGCTTCCAGGCCTGGGCTGACCAGTGACCCCAGGCACCTGTCCCAGCTCTGTTAGGGGGATGCCTCCGATCCCAGTGGCCGTGGCTGGACCCTGCTGAGACCAGACACGCTGTCCGCAGCGGAGGCTGCCGACCCCCCTGCAGCCGTGCAGGGCTCTGGCCTGGAGCGCAGGACACGGGATCCTGCTTGTTCTCTTTACATAGCCTAAATTTTTAAGACAAACAGCCGTGTAACGCCACCACCTAATGAAACTGCTTGAGGTTAATTCATTATGTATCAGGCTCATTTTCATGCACCGCCTGGCTTTGCTTCACCTCCGCCGAGCCTTTGATCTGTCAGAGGCTAAATGGGAGATAAATAATCAAATTAACAAACAGCCAGGATGGAAAGAAGCACATTTAGGACGTGTAGTGCCGGAAAGCCGGACACCTGGGTCCTGCTCCCTGCCCCATGGCAAACTCCCGCTGTGGCCGAATGCTGGGGTTGTGAGCCTGGGCCATGGGGAAGTTTCTACCCACCAGTGTCAGGTCTGCTACAGGGCAAAGTAACCTGGTGCCTGGAAACCTGGGGGTGCGGATCACGGGCTCTTTTGACCGGTGGGAGATGATGCAGTGCCAGCGACACTGCGCCCGTGGGTGCCAGTGCCAAGCGGGGAGCTGTGTGTGCGCTGAATGCATTGGATGTCCTGTATGCGCCAGGCACGGGGACACCGGCTCCTGGGCATGGTCCTTTGGACTGGCCAAACTTCCCTGAGGCAGAAGCCCCAAGAGACCCAGGGATCTGCCTGGCCGGCTTCGTGTGTGTGCACTAGAGCTCCTCCCAGGCACCGAGGCAGCCGGGAAGAGCGTGGCGGGGCTCGCTGGCAGGGAACTGCAGCCAGCCCTGTCCACTGGGGCTCAGGCCGGCAGAGCTCTGCCAGGACATGTGTGCTCTTGGCTGTCCTGACTCCCCAGACAGCTGGGCCGATGCATCTCCAGGCAGCTTCATAACACCCGCAGGCATGTGCACCGCCCTTCCTGAGGTCTCCTCCTGGCCAGAGCTTTTTTGGCAAAAATACTTATTCCTATCTATATCTGTAGATATATATAGATATAGATATAACTTTACCTCCAACATGCTGCCAAGTGACCCTTGAGGTTCACTTGGCAGATCAAAGCACACTAAAAACCCATTACACAGTTCACACTGCATATCTGTATGCCCGCGCATCCATCTCCATACTCCGTACCCCTACCCACTGCCCTCCTTACAGGGCTTGCTCCTGAAAAAGTCTATGCCAGACCCCTCTCCACCAAAACCACCTTCTGCGCGCCTGCGGGTGTAGGATGCAGGGCTGGGAAGGGGCTGCCGGGTTTCTGGGAGGTGGCTCCTGCTCTCTGTAGCTGTCTGTGGAGACGGGCCCAAGCCCAGGCCCAAGCACCCTGTGCAGGGGGGACTTCAGCTCTGATGGAGGCTGCGGGAGCTAACCCTCCCTCTCTCCTCCATGGCCAAGGCCCCTCTCTGCCCCCCACGCGCTGCCAGGCCCAGGGACGACCGGCACAAACCTTTCCTCGGGCTTGCCTGCTTTTGGCTCCCTCCTAATGGAAAGCCTATTCATATGCACAGAGAATGAAATTCAATAAAACTCATTAACCTAACACCGGGCTGATAAGATGAAAGGCTGCGATGCTGCTGTCTCAGACACACAATGCCTCATCCCTGGCTCTGCCAGCAGCCAGATAATTGCTTCAAAGCCCGGGACACAATGCATTACAAAGGAGGGGCTGATAGCGCCTGGACGTGCCAGACAAAGGAGATGACAGAAAACCACCAGTGCCTTCCCCGTGAAGAACTCATCAAGGTGAATGGATCCCTACAGCCCAGGATAGCCGGGGAGCGGGGACGAGCGCCGGAGGTCTTGGGGGCACAGGACAAGCTCTGGTGGAGCTCAAGGCTGAATGGTACCAATGAAGGGGACAAGGAGGCCCATCACCCTGGACCCCAGCGCTGTGTCAACCACCTATAGTCATGTCCAGATCCATCTCTAACCCCAGCCCATGGGGCTCTCCAGTGCCAGGGCTGTCCGCTGCAGAAGTGAAGTGGCCTCCGTGGCACAGCCCAGCGGGCTCAGAGCGCAGAAGAAGTGCTGGCCCCATCTGTCCGTCCAGGCCAGTCCCGCAGCCTGTCTGTGCCCCAAGGGCGAGGTGGCTGGAGGAGATGGGCCTCGCTGCGGTGGGGAGCAGGGCAGGGACCAGGACCCCACCATGCCTGGGAATCCCATTCAGCGTGGGAGGGACAGGGCGGCCAGCACTGGCTGCAAGGACTGCCTGGTGTCCTTATCAGCTGTCTCCACTGGGCAGACAGGACGGGGTGTCCAGTGCTGTCCTTTGACCCTGAACTTGGGACTCCAGCAGGTTGGCCTCAGCGCTCCCAATGCTCGTGTGCTCTCGGGTGATGCACGAGCCATGCCCAGTGCACGCCAGCAGCCTGCTCCTGCCTGCAGAGACATCCTTGGATGTGGGTGCGAGGGGCTGGGGTCATTCAACCCACCCCCAGGTCTCTGTACCCTGGGGCTGGCATTCGAGGTGAAGGCTGGGTAGCAAGGACACAGTTTTCCTGGCAACAGTAAAGTTCTCTGTGGGTTTGGAGAAGCGTGGCCTGCATGCCTTGTCCCTACGCTCTGTGGCCTTGCAGTGGCTCGGTGCACGCTGTGCATTTGCTGTGCCGAGCCACTGCAGAGCTCAGGCCATGCCTTGCTGGAGGGTGGGGTGTGCCACCTCGCCGGACTCTGCTGTCGCTGCTGGGCTGGGCCAGGACAGCTGCTGCCGGACACGCAGACACGGCTCTCCCGCCACCTGGCCGTGCAGCTCTGCGTAGGTGCGGGCAGGGAGCGCTACCCACCCTCCTTTCTCGCTGGCAGTGACCGCGGGGCACTTCCGGTCTCTGTCCTGGGCAGCGCGGTGCCCGTGCCGAGGCCGTCCTGCTAGCAGGGCTGGGTTCGGAGCACGCTGCAGGGCCAGTTCGATCCGGGCCATTTGCTTTTGTGGGTTGCTTGTAATTCTCGGTCGTTCCGGGATTCACGACTGTGGCTGATTGGGGAGTGTCGCTCATCATGTCCGGGCATAAAAAGCAGATGGGCTGCGGTTCATGCCAAGGTGCTGGCTAGCAGGCCCTCGGCCTGTGATTTTAACCCCTGTGATCCCAGGGACTGGGGACAAAGAAGAGGGGGAGCCAGGGGCTGTGGCACCATCCCACGGTCCCCTCAGTGCAGTTTGTTGAGCCCAGCAGCTCACACCAACCTCAGCTGAGGCTCTGGGTGTCTCAGCACCTCTGAGCATCAGGCTCCTGGGGGTGTTTTGGGAGCAAGGGTCTGTCCTGAGAGCTACGTCCGAAGACACAGGGCAGGGGGGCATTCTGGCTCATCCTGGATCCCAGCCACAGGACTCAAGGCAGATGCCCGTGGCCAGCCAGCCCTGCATGCTTCTGGGGACAGTGGCTCTGCCGCACACGGCTGATGTCTACAGGCCTCTCCTCCTTCAGAGGCTCCCTGCGCTCTCCGCAAGGGACCAGCCCTGCTTCTGTGGCCTCGGTGTCTGCTGGACAGTGGCACTCTCATAGCAGGGATGAGAAATTCAGTGTTTTTCCTTTCCCAGCCATGAAACACCTCTTGGCAAATCCCTGCCAGGGCGGAAACCAGCCCCTGGTCCCTGGGATCTCAGTGATGAACACCGTTGCGGGGTAGCTGAGCACAGTGTCTAGCAGTTTGTTACACCTAAGTGGAGACAGATGTGCATCCATATTCATTCTGCAGGAGCCTCAGGGATAATGGCTTCATCAGCCAGGCCAGCCTGCGTGGCAGGTACCTGGACCAGGCATCACGGGGAGGGCTAGGGAGCACCAGCATCCTCTTCCCGGGGGGACATGTCCCTGTTGTTGGAGGCGCAGCACGGACAGGGTGTGAGGAGAGATGAGATGTCTGCAGACACCCAGGCCCCACGCCTACTGCATGCTGGAAAGTCACCCGAGACCAACCATTCCCCCTCCCTGAAGGCCGTTCTGGGCAAAAGCCAGGGTTCAGGTCAAGGGGTCTGTCCCCTGCTGTCACCACAAAAGCCGAGCTGTGCCTTCCCTTCCGGGCGTGTGTGGAGCTGCACGCCCCAGGCCTCCCATCCCCAGAGCTCACGGAGCTGGGTCCAAACCATAGCCCTTGGGCCCTGCCTTCCCCCTTCCCGCTGTGCCAGGTTCCTCGCGGTGCCCATTTAACGGCAGTGGCAGGTGGCACCTGCCCGTGGCAGCTGAACTCAGAGCAGTGAGGACTCCCTTGCTCGGTGCTGGCTCCGTGGCTCGAGCAGCGGCACGCTAGTGAGCAAGCAAGTGCATGCCCCTATCTGTGAACCACCCAAAAGCGTGCCTGGAGCAAGCTCCGAGACCCTGCCAGGTATCAGCGAGATAAACCCCACCAGCTCAACGCAGTGGGCCCAAACATGCAGCCAATGCCCCCATAGCCGTGCAGCTGCTCTTTGGCACGATGGCCCGCCTGGGTGCACAGCCCTGCTTGCAGTGAAGGTACCTTCCCCTGGCTGCAGAGAGGCTTTGGGGAATGGGGTTTAGCACCAGTGACCCTGCACTGGGAAGGGGTGCTAGAGGCCCTCATCTGCTGCCTGGGCATGGCGTAGCTCAAAGGGGAGCTGGGACGGTTCCCTCGGTTGGCCCAAGCCCAGGACCGCAGGCCAAGCCAGCAGAAGTGGATGGACCTGCTCTCTCTCACGTCCCCTTATTTCACTGTGCGCCCAAGTCCCCATGTCGAGAGCTCTGCCCCTCCCTGGTGCCTCTTCTGGGAAGAGCTTGGGCCATGTTGACTTCTCAGGCATTCATTAAAACGTCCCTCCCAGACAGGAGAGAGACAGCAGCATCCCTAAAGTCACCACGGGACTCAGGGCTCCAGGGTGCTCTTCCCAGCCTTTCCCAGCATGAAAACACAAACGCAACGCACCACAATAACCCAGGTTAACATTTTTCAAACCATTAAATTAAGGGGGATTAAATGCTGTGGTTTGTACAAGCACCCAGAGAGCGCTCTCTCCTACACCCATTGCCCATAACGTGCTTTCCATCCCAAAGGACCATCAGGCACTTGATACCATGTGGGTGCTTATTAATATCAGGGCCAGTGTGTTGCAGAGATGATTCCTTGTCCCAGAAACGTCTCCCATGTTTCCCCTCTTACTGCAAGGCTCTTTCTGTTTCCCGGCTCTAATCTACCTTGGCTCAGCGTCCCTTGAGCCTGCTAATCAGGTCAACACATTTTTAACACTGCACAGGAAATCTTTACACTTTTTGTCAGGCTCATTCTTCTCCCTGGTCTCCGTGCGGGGGGCTGAATTATTTAATGCTGAATATTAGGCAGAGTTTTCTCTTTCCCTGGGCTGCTGACTTGGCATTTGAGGCCTGGAAGGACCGGTACCAGGAAAGCTGTTCTCAGAGGTGGGATATGCAAGGGGGCACCCACAACACAGGGCGAATTGCCCCTTTGCAGTTTGGCATTTATATTATGGGCAGCTCAAAGACCAGGATGAAGCACATAGCGCCCAGCAGCTCCTCCAAGGAGAAGCTAAGCTGATGAGATGCTCCCTTGCTATACAACCCACCAGGGTCAATCGTGAGCGCACACGGGTGCTGCGTACTGGGGGGTCATCAGGTTTGCTCTGGCTGGCAGAGGGGACCAACATGCAGGTGGGGACCAAACTCAAGTGCTTCATGGGGAAAAGGTTCCCCAGCTGACGTGACCAGGGCAGGAGGTTAGCCTGTAATTGGGTAACAGCAAACATATGTTAGCTGATTGTAGGTCACATGCGGCGATTATCACATGACAGGTGAATAAACACAAAGGGCTGATTTGTGTATCGGGGTTTATCTTTTCCATTAATGGGTTTCTAAATTGGTGGCAGTGGAGCAAAAAAACCCAATTTGAACTCAGAGCATGCATGATTACTATTGTAATAACCTTGGCTAATAAGAATATGATGTGGTGTTAGGCTGGGAAAGAAAACACATTTCTCATTAGCTTTTTGATTAATTACTCTACATAATTTCCTAGGGGGACATGCCTGGGACTTGATTGCCTTTGCTTTCGACGCGTGCAAGTGGTTTACCTTAACTTAATAATTTTCTCGGTGACATTTTAATGGCAGGCTTCAATTAATCTCCAGTTGGCTGGAGGCAGCGCCCCCCTCTTGGGCTCGGGGCGGGAAGCCGCTCACGCCTCCTCTGCCCGGTGCGTGGGAGTCTGGATGGAGCACGGTGCCCAGCCTGGGCCGCGAGCGTCTGCCCTGTTCCCCGGGGCCGGAGGGAGAGGCAGGGCTCTGCGGCTTGAGCATAGGCCAGGGAGGACCCGGCTCAGATCTACTGAAGCCTCTGCTTTAGCCTACATTAACTTCATCTGGCTTTTGCTTCTGCGCCCTGGACATGGCACGTTGATCCTCTCTGCAGAGGGGCAGCCTGGAAGCTAATTGCAGAGGAGCTTTGCTAGGTCACCTGGCAGGATTTAGCATCGCAGCATTGTCTGGAGTCACCGAGGGAGCTGGAGGTGTCCGTCCTGGGGCCAGAGGCCTCTAGCAGAGGGGTCCTGGGTCAGTGCTGCCGGGGGGCTTGCTGGGGACTCAAACTCCGAGCACGCAGTCCTCCTGCTCCAGTGCCAGCACCGCTGCCTAGTGCCCTCAGAGCCAGGCCTTGATCCTTTCCAAAGCTGCCCAAGATGCACCCAGGGTCCTTCTCCTTCAGCCGTTGCAGCCGCTGCCTCTCTGCCCACGGCTCTTTTCCTCCCGAGCGTCTCATCCCAGCCCCCGAGCGGACACAGGACGGGGAAGCTGGGCACCTGAACCCCACAGCAGCTCCCTTTCCATTGCCCCATTCTCTTAGAGGAGCTGGATGCTTGCACCGGCTGCTTCTCAGATCAAGCTCCTGGCCGCGCTGAAAGCCCATTCCCGGGGCCGTCCCCCGTGGGGAGCATCCCTCGCTCTTCGCTGCTCTATCTGCTCCCTTCTCCAGTGCCCAGCGCGTGGGGAGGCCTCCTCGCTCCGGCTGCTTGCTGCGTGCAGGAGGATGCACCCCAGCCACGTGTTTGCCCCTGGGGCGGGTTCACCCCAGCAACCTCAGGGCTTGAGGCTCCTCCTGCCCCATCCCCGATTCAGCCCGTTCCCCAGCAGAGGTTTTTCCCATGGAGCAAGACTGACACCCAACGGCCGGCCAGGGCACTCCTAACAGCGCCTGGGCTCTGGCAGGCTTCCTCGCCACCCCGAGGTGGGGGAGTCAGCCCAGGAGAGAGGGGGATGCTGAGCTGCCCTGGACACAGGGAAGGGCTCGAGTCTGCCCGTCTGCACCTGGCCATATTAGTTTGCTCCTCACTGGCTGCTTTGGCCAGGGAAAAATAGTAGAGCGGGTGCCCCCGACCTCACTCTGCCTTCCCCTCCTGCCTGAAACCTGCTCCGGGGGCAGCACCCTTGGGCCCCAGGCTCAGCCCTGCCAGGGGATGGACTCGATCCTGGCTCCTCCACGCACACCGCTGCACGGAGCCTGGGTGTGTCGAGCTCCGGCTGTCAATCGGGTTGTCTCTTCCGCGGCGAGGCTCAGGCTAAGCGGTGCCAGATATGAGGGCCAAAGGCCTGAAGTGTTGCTGTAATTCCCGAAGAGTTACCTAGAAACCACGAGGAGGAAATTGGCTGATTGCTCGGCAAGGCAGGAACATGAGGGTTTGAGCAGGATCTTAGCGTGGTGAGCAGACTAATAATTAATTAGCGATGCTGATTAAAGGATTAAAGAGAATGGGATAAACAGAGCTGGATTGTTTTGTTAAGTTTATCTCCCAGCTTCACATCGGAAGAGGTTGAGGTCACCAAGGGTTTTTTCCTCTTCCCGTACCTGCAGGTGGGAGATACGGTGCAGGAAGACTTTTGCACGCTTTGCGGTGCCGAAAGGAAGCCGGGGGTGATTAGCGCGCTGCGAAGGCTGTGCCGAGGATGCGGGGGGCCGTGCACTCACATGGGCTTTGCACGTGTGGCGACCGGGGAATGGCGGTGGCAGCAGGGGCAGGTGGGGAAGGCTCTGGCACAGGGAAGCTTCAAAGGAGCCACTGGTCCAGATCGGGCGGTGGTGCCTCGGGGCACCGTGCAGAGTGCAATGGCGTGCAGCCATCGTGTAGAGGACAATGAATGCCAGGGAGGATGCGCAGGTGGCTCATCCCTCTGGCTCGGGGTGAGGCCCGCTGCTATGGTATCCCATGTCTAGCAGCAGGCAGCACCTGATGGTCTGGACCCTCCCGCAATGCTGCAGGCATTCGGAGGCCCGCTCGCCTCGTGTGCAGTGCTCAGGGATGTCACAGACCAGGTGTTGCCTCCTGCAGCCCTGAAGCTTTCCAGACATCTCTGGCAGAATATCTCCACCTCCACCCCCTTTGCAGCCTGCTGCATGTCTGCTTTGCAATGACACGAGACCTTCTCACTGCACAGCTCGGGGACACGGCCACGCTGGTTCGTTAGTGCACGTGGGGTCCACCCTCTGCTTTGGTTCTGCTATGGAGCCAAATCAAGACCTGCTGAGCGCTTCCCTGCATGACATAGTCGCCTGAGCTCCATCCATCTCCAGCCCAAAACCCTCACGCTGTGGCTTCCTCTCTCTCAGCCAGTGGAAGGCAGCACTCAAGTCAACACGTCTCGACAAAGCTCATCAACGCGGCTGGAACAGCACATTGCAGTGACAAGACGCACAGTCAGAGCTGAACGACTTGCACTAATTCATGCTCTGCTCCCCCGGGAGTCCTGGGGACTGGCTGCTGGGAAACACTTAGCCTCGCAGCTTTGCCCGCCTGGCAAGCACTCATCTGACACCTGGGTCGCAGGAGGTGACCTGGAACGGTCCTTCCCAGGTGTGGGGAGAGGACGGCGGGGGCAGAGGAGCTCCCGTGAGGTTGGCTGCTGCCAGGGGAATGGGCGCACAGCAGGCCAGAGGTGCTCGGGGCAGCTGGTACAGAGCTAGCGGAGCTGACCTCCACCCCTGGAGACATGTTTTACTTCTTCCACCTTGTTTGAGAGGCAAAGATTTCTTGGGGTGATGTCTTTGATGGAGATGAACTTTCAAATGCAGGCCTCGTTTCTTCTCCCCGAAGCCATTAAATACCATGCAGTTTCCTAGAGGCTGGGGGACTCCTTCATCTCGGGCGCGGGGGCAGCAGCATCTCAGCCAAGCCAGGTGCTGTAAGGGAAGCAACTGCAAACATTTCCCTCTTTTTGCTCTGGCAGGGGAGGAAGTGGCCGAAGTTGTTGTAAGGCAGCAGTGTCATTTTGTTTTAAATACCTACGGGACTGTGCAGTGGTTGTCCCCTTCCCTGCCTCGTGACTGGCGCCAGGACCCCAGCTGTTAGAAGGCATATGTTTACACCACTTGGAAGCAACCCGTGTCTTTCCCCACATTATAATATAAATATTTTACAGAAGCTGAAATATTCAAAGATTGTTTGATGTTGCCACATGGAGTGATATCAAATGAGGGCTGGAGAGAGGAAAGGAACGCGAGGGGAGCAAGCAGATAGGCATTTGTTTCCATTGCCGAAAATTGAATTATTCTTCATATTTCTGCATCATAAAATTACCCAGAACATTGATCTCTGCTTATTGTTTTGGGAGGAGATGCTGCTGGATCATCACCAGCTGAGTTGGAAGGGACATTTAGGGAGACATCCAAGTCCAATATCTAGATTGTAAGTGCTTTAAGACAGGGCCTTTGTCTTCCTGCCAGCCTGGGATGTGTCACGCACAGAACTGGTGCTGTGCAAATAGTAAATGATGCATAGTAGTAGCAGAGCAAGGGAGAGAGCACGGTCCAGGAGCGTGCACGGGTGGAGAGGGTTGCATCACTAGCAGCATTTGCGAACACTGGGCAGGGACCGTGCACGTGGAGGATGCCCAGAGCCTGGTGGACAGGTTTGAGCGGTTTGGGATTGCTGCTAGGAGGGAACTAAGGGCAGAACTGGGCAAAGCAGAGGCCCACGCAGACCTCTGCCAGGATGCCAGGGGACCGTGTCCCTGTAAGGCCGTGCCATGGTTTTCCAGGCTGCCCTGCAGCAGGGGCGCCAGCCGGAGCCGAGACCTGTGCTTCGGAGCCAGATGCTCAAGTTTGCTAATAGAGTTTCTTTTTCAAAAGGCAAAAAATAAAAGTGTCCCCCTCAAAGCAAGAGCCCTCCAACTGGGAGATCTTTTTAGCCAGTGGCTTGTAGGGTGTAATTAAAACATTGGCAAGTCCATACAAATCTCCACTAAATAAAATGTCAGGGTAATTCCACGTCTCACCCTGCTACCTTGACATTTCTGTGGCTATTGTTTGAGTGCTAATTGCACGGTAAATCATGCTGCTCTAAGCTATTTCCCTGAATCTTATCTGCCTTTGCTATTACTTTGCAACTGTGGTGAGCCTTATTCCCACTGTTCACAGCTGCTTGGTCCTGGCTACTCACAAGGTAAATAAAAATAGGGCCTGGCACCTGCCTTTTGTCTGCAGCTAGGGCTCTATGCTAAGGCGGAGGCAACACTCCTACATGTTCCTGCGGGAAGGGGACAGAGCGATGAGGAAGGACTGGTGCAGCGAGGGCCAGTGACGTCTTGGGCCACCCAGGCTGCTCCAAGTCCAGGGCTTGAGAGAGGGAGACAGCCTGGAGGAAGGAGGCTGGAGGGGCAGGATGCCCCATGGGGATGGCTCAGGGGCTGGCTTTGCTCTGGCAGTGGCTGTGGTGAGACAGAAAGGCGGCGACCCTGCGGTGCGGCTGCATGTCAGCGTGAAGGGGCCACGGGCAAAAATTGCCTGCAGCCCATGCACAGAGCTCTTCTGCTGGGGCTGAGGGGGGTGGGAGCTCTGATTTGGAAAAGATCTGGATTTCCAAAGTCCAGGGGCATCTGCTCAGAGGGCGTCTGTCTGGTCCCTTGTGGAGGGAAAGCCCAGAGCGTGCTCCCCATGCAAAGAGCCACAAGACCTGGGGGTGCCGCCTCGTAAATAAATCAGGACTCCCTGCTGCTTTGAGCACATCAAGCTTTCCAACTGGCCGTGCAGCCCTGCCGGCTCTGTCATCGCGGTGGCTGGGCTCGGGCCAGGACAGAGGAAGGGTTTGGGATGTGTTTGTCTTGGGATCAGTCCTGCCCGAGTAGGGCGGCGGAGTTAGAGGCTGATGAGTGGGCTCACTCCTCGCCCGGGTACCCCAGGCCTGCTCCTCTCGGATGCAGCTTGCTACGAAGTCTGAATCCGTTGCTTTGGCAAAGGCAGCAGGATGGTGCCAGGAACCAGGTGCCTTGGGCCTGGTGTGGCTCCCAAGCCAAGCAAAGGTGCCTGCACTGCCAGAAGTGCATCATGGCTGATTTGAGGAGGGAGTTCAGAAAGGCAAAGCCTCCCAGGGGACCAGGAATGCAGCCCAGCTGGTGGGAGCGAAGGGAAGTCTCACCCGTGTGCAAGCGTGGCCCTGCTTGATGGCTCGGTGCAAGAAGGATTTGCTCTGACAGCAAGGCTGAAAGGCATAAAGTCCACTCCTGGCTGCCTGGTAGTTGACGGAGGGTGACAGAATCGCCCAAGCATGTAGTGAGAAGAGACAGGATTACCGCTCAAATCCTCCTCTTGTTCTCACTGCTCTGCACCCCGGCTCCTCGGCTTCTGCCCGGCTCGCACACTCGTGAGCACAGCAAAGCTGATCGCCAGCTCCATTGGATCCCACTGAAGCATTTCACCCCCTGGGTGGGTCATCTTCAGAGTCCCGGGAGCGAATGCCGCTGCAATCTGTTTGAAACCCCAGGCAAGGGAGAGCCGAGCCTTTGGAGAAGTTGAAGAGCAGCGCGTGGTCCAGTTGTTCCCACAGTGTCCCAAGTATCTCACAAAGGGGCATACAGGGCCAAAACACCCTGCTCTCATCTTCCTACGTTGATTTTGGCAACAAGGGTCTTTAACAGCATGTCCACATCCATGTGACCATCGGTGGCATTTTCTCCACCAAAATGATTTTCAACCCTGGGAAACACGCCGTCACCCCGACTCCCCTTCTTCACAACCCTCCAAGCTCCTGTTTTTTGGCGTCAAATTAGGGGGACAGAGAGTGATCAGAAAGAGGCAGCTGGAAAAAAGCCCTCCTTGCTGAACTGCAGAGGGATTTGAATGGCAAGAAGATCATTCACATGCATTCCCCTCCTGCAGTCTGGAAGCCTCTGTGATGGGCAATGACATTGCTGTCCGCAGCGCTGAAAGAATAAGTGATGGCTATATTTATGTTTCCATCTAAATGCACGGATCAAAACAGACACTTTCATCTATTCAACAACAACTCAAGGATTAAAAAGTCGCCGGCAAATCACAGACCTAAATTGGTAATATATTTTTGCTTGTCAGCTGACAAATCATTTTATAAATCGACTCGGCTGCTTTATGTGGTCCCTGGAACGGTTAGGGATTTAGCAACTTCTAACCTGCCGTCTCCCTGCAGCCTGCTCACACGCATCCTCCAGCGGAGGAAACACGGCAGAGACGCACACTAGAAATGTAATTTTCCCAATTGCACCAGTTCTGCCTATTTTGTGTTGGCTCAGAGTGGCATTGTACAGCAGGGCGCCGGGTGGTTTGATATTTATATTTACTGTTTTGCTCAAATGATTGTTTCTTTCCATCTCCTCCAGTTTATTCTGTGCTGTGATGAAGCACCAGCAACAGCCCTTCCAGTTTTGGCTGAGGGCCTGCTTAGGTTTCAGTGAGCCACAGATGTTTGCTGCATATTATTCCAGCAAGGCTGGGCGGCTTACCGGAGCAGTCGCACTGAGCCGCGATCCTCAGGCGAGCACCGGGGAAATCGCACTGGATATCGACTCTTACATGGCAAGTGCAGCAAAACTACAGGCATCGAGATGCAAAGAAACCCCAGTTGTATTGGCAAGCATCTGCAGGCTCAGCCTCTGGAGGCTGTTTCCAAAGCTGGTATCTGCTGGGGTGGGATGGATGGGCAGAGCCTGGTGTGATCCTGCCAAGCTCTGAATAGCGGTGTTGCTGGTGCTGTGGCAGGATGGAGATAGGAGGGCTCTGTGCAACTCATAGCCCGTGCTGTCCTTGCTCTGAGCCGACATGCAGAAGGGAAGGATGGGATGGGACCACCAAAGGGGCAATGTGACTTGCTCCAGGGCTTGCAGCAGGTCATCAGCAGAGCCCTGGAGTCCTGCCGCCCACCAGTGCCCTCCCCACCAAGCTGCCCTCACCTCTCGCCTCCCCAGGGAGCTGCACTGTGTCTGCATGCAGCTATTCCTCCGGGGATGCAGCATTTGCCTCCTTCCCCCTGCCTCCTGCAGGCTGCGTGCATCGCAACGCCTTTTATTTACCAGCATGTTTATTTTTCAAACAAAGTAATCACTAATTAATTGGCGAGGAGCTTTATTCCTAATCCCCGAGCTCAGCCAAGGGAAATCTGGCCATTTTTGTGGGCGCGCTCGCCTGCGTGCCTCTGTGTCTGTGGCGAGTGCTTTACGACGGCACCATCTGGCTCTCGGAAAATAATTAGCAGGTGTCCGGTTTGGGGAGCAGGTAATTGCTGCTGGATAGATCCATATATTTTTGCATATGTTCCTGGAACTAACAGAGCCTCTGAGCAGGGGGTGGAGGGCTGCGCATTGTTCACGAGCAGGACACCACCAGGAAAGGGCTGCAAATGAAGGGTAGCTGTGCCGTGGGGTTGTGGGGGCAAGGAAGCTGGCGGGAGGGTGGCAGGGGCATTGTAGGAGGGGTGGATGATGTCTGAAGGGGTGAGTCTCTTGCTGAAGGGAGGGTATTTTTTTCCTCTGTGACAGTTGAGTTGGACTTATGGCTCGGGGCACACTCCAAAGACCCAGCCTGGATGAACAGGGAGACTTCCTGCCCATAGCTCTGCCCTCCCGTAGCATGGCTGTCATAGCAGGCGCTCCCCCGAGGGACAGCAAGGGCATCTGGCTCTCCTCCTCTGCCCCGCCGTCTTTCCTTGCTCAGCCCGTGGTCTCTCTCACTCTCTTCATGCCCCGTCTTTGTGACTCCCCATCTCTGGTCGGGCACGCGGGGCTCAGGTCTGGGCAGCAGGGCCGAGGTGGCCAAAGGCATCTGACTTGCTGTGGATCTGCCTCTGGTGGCCAATGACTCCTGGGGTCCTGTGAGGGCAGGATCCGGGCGGCATGCTTAGATGCTGCTGGTGAATCCTGCTGCCTTTTGGAGGGGCCTGATGAGCTTATGGCTGACTTGGACCAGGCAGCCTCAGGGCAAAGGTGCCTATGGCATCTTCTAGCACCCAGGTTCAGGCCAAGCAGAGCACGGGGGCCAGGGTGGTCCAGGGGTAGAGGCTCCCACCTGAGTCGATGCCATCCATCCCTGCAGCACCTCAGCGTTGTCCCAGTCCAAGCCCTGGAGGAGGCTCCGGCAGAGTGGGACCACTGCCAGAAAGAGGGGGGTTTTGCTTGCCTCCTTGGTAGCCACCCAGGCCCTCCGCACCCGGCAGAGCTAGCCCTAATCCCCCAGCAGCCACGCGGCTTTGCGAGGCCTCATTTAGCAGGGGAAGATTTAGAAGCCGGGAGCAGATGTTTGCACACGTGCATGCACGCACACACACACACACACACACACATGCACACGCACAAACCGCTGGCAAAATATTACTCCTGTCTGTTTCACAGGTCAGCGGTTTTATTCCTTTTTAAGCGGTGCGTGTCCCTGGAGGACGAGCCCTTTTTGCCTTCGCTCTGTTTGGAGCACAGCTCGATGGCCGGGGATCTTATTTACATCTGCCTCTCCTGCTATTAAGCGTGTATCCCGCAGCCTCCCGTTGCTAGGGAAACAAAGCCAGGATGGCAGCTCTGCAGCGGCTCCTTTATCACCGGAGCAGCCCGGCACCTTACCTGTTGGGGAAGCCTGTTGCTTGGCCGAGGATGCTGATGGCAGCAGGGACGGCCCGGAGCGCCAGGCAGTTGTCAGCAAAAGTCCCCCGGGGCTTCGCGCTCCTGCTGCCAACCAGCTCTCGTGGGGTTCAGGTCCCAGGGCTGCACTTTGAGCAGGGCAGGATCAATGCCAGCAGCAGGGACCAGAGGGGAGCTGGTCTAGCACAGGGCAGGTCAGTTCCTGCCAGCTGGTCCTCGGGCTCTGCTGTTTCCCCGTGCCATGCACTTTCCTGGAGCCATTATAGCTAACTCTTTGTGCTATGGGGTGCCTTGAGGCTGCACCCTGCTCAGGTCCTTGCCTGCAGAGGGGATGGTGGTGATGGGTGGGGGAGCAGAGCGGCGAGAAGGGGAGGCCTATCCCCCTTGGCTGCAGGGCTGCCACCCCAGACCTGGCAGCATCATAGCAGTGGGAGAAAGCCTGGCTTGCGGGAGGTAAGACACAACACAGGTTGGGGGGCTCCGCGGCAGCCGGAGCCCATGTCTTGGGGCTGCACCACAGTTTGTTCACGGTGCCCGTCCCCCTGGTATCTGAGATTGCTCTGCCCATGCTGGCGATGTTTTGAGGGCCAGAACCGGGACCCTCATCCCTTTCCAGAAAAGTCCAAGTTGAAGTGGGCATCTGGAAGAAGAACTGAGTTTTTTTCCACATCCAATAGTTCTGCTTTCTGGGGAATCAAAACCCAGCATCTCCCTCTGTCCCGGGAAACACAGAATAGCTGATGGGGGAAAAGGATTCTCCATACCTATCCTCCAGCTGCTGCTGCAAGACGAGTGCCGTCTCCCTGGCAGGGGCTGGGGAAGGTATGGAGGGCGCTTCCGGCTGGAGCGCGATGCTCTGAGCCCTTGTGCTGGCTGGGTCACCATCCCTGCCTCAAGGCCAGGCCTGCCCACACCCTTCTTTCCCACTGCTCTTGCCAGCCTGTCCCCAAGGTCTCTGTGCCCTCAGCCCACACCAGCTCTCACCCCAGTGCCTGGGCACATGAGGGCCAAAGCCGCCCTCCGTGTGGAAAACGTCCAGGCTGCTGTGATCAGGGCCTGATCCTGCCATGGAGAACTGGCTCTTCCTGTTGCTGCGCCTTTGCAAATGCAGCCAGAGCAGCTTCTGGGGCCCGATCTCTGACCCCAATGAAGAGCAGCGTCCTTTCACCTGGGAGCTGTGCTGTGCAGAGCTGGCCGCTGGACCAGCTGCTGCTTGTCAGGGGTGGCTTATTGAGTGAGGAGCCAGTCGGGCTGTTTTGTGTCTCTTGGCCTCTGCCGACCGGGCTTCAACCCCTCTCGTCTCATGCAAAGCAAGATCGGGGGCTGCAGGCACCTCCTGAACAAGCATCAGACCACACTGCTAGGTACGGTGAGGACAGAGAACTGCCTCTTCCTGGGCCAGACCCTGGGTCCGTCTTGCCCAGCCTGCTGTCACATAGGGGTAGGCTTGGACAGGCAGGACCGGGCGCGCTGTCAGGGCAGGGGGTTGCAGTGGGGGCCCGTCTGTATGGAGAGGCATGGGCTGAGCCGTGGGGATGCTTCTGCAGGCCCTTGCTGTGCTGCCTTGATCCGCAGGTCAGTGGCAGCCCCCGGGCGGCGGGGCTGCCCATCCGGGCACCTCTGCGAGTGAGCCAGGAAGACCCTGATGAGCACAGTCCAGAGCAGGCAGCGACTGGCAGGGCCTGAACACATGACATGCAAAGGGAGGTTTCCACCTTGGCTTCTTTTTAATTACGAGCCTCTTCTTTCCTCTCCTGGCCAGTGCCAGGCGAGTTGATGAATTATCCCCATATATATTCTGTCTGAAAAGAAAACACATATCATATATATCTTTGACAAGTTATTATTCTTCCTTATCAGAATATGTGTGCATCCAGCCACACCATAACTCACCCTTTACAGAGCTTTTGTAAGGAGACAGGGGAAGCACGGCAGGTTCTTCAAGCGCCTGCTTCCCCAGGCGCAGACCCGACAAGTCCTGGAATAACTGCCCGGCGTGCCGGACGGTGCCCCGGTGCCGGCACTGGCCAGAGTAGCCCTGGAGCGCTGTGCAGCCGGCGGTGTGGGCTGGGGTGCTCTCCCCACAGAAATGCACAACATCACCTCTGTGCTTGAGTGCAAGTGTGTGTGCAAGTGTGCATGCACGTATATGCAGGGGGGTTAACCCTGGTTTTGCTGCTGGCTTCTTGCCCATGCTCTGACTTAGCCCTGCCCGAATGCTCGTGCAGATGTTGGACCGGTGATGATGGGTGGGATGCTTTAGGGCCTAGGCTGATTTCTAAGTCCCAGAGACCAGATGAGACCTGACACTTGAGGGAGATTATCCCACCTCGGCACACTGCATCTCCCTTGGAGTGGTCAGTCCTGGCCTCAGCTGCAGGCGGAGTCGGTGTCCTTCATGGGGATCTTGTGTCCCCTGTGTCCCATGTCCCTTTCTCTGGGGATCCCATAGCTGTCCCACCCTCCTCGGCTTTCTTCTCCTGCCACCCTGCAACCCCTGAGAGCCAGCAGCGGTGCTCCGGGGGGAACCATTCCCTCTGGTCAAGGAGCTGGTGACCGGGAAGCAAATCCCTCCAGGAAGCACCCTGTCAGCCTGCTCTCCCCCACGGGCTGCCAGGAGCATCCCCACAGCTGGGGTCCTGGCCACGGCTGCACCCAAGGCAATGCGCTCACCTGCCAGCACACCTGGCAGCCCTCTCCACAGGCCGGGGGATGGGGATGGATGGGTAATTAATACGCTGAGTGAATGCTACGCTTGCCTCACCCCAGCTGATCGCTGCAAATTGCATTTCACGGCAGTGCTGGGAGGAGTCGACGAGCGGGGCAGCAGGGAGGGGCGGACGGCTCGGCAGAGCAGCTGCACGGGGATTGCCCCTGCAGCAGGATCCCAGGTCTTGTCCAACCCTGGCCAAGCTCTCACTGTGCTCTGCTCAGCTGACGGGCAGGCCTGGAGACGTGCACCCGCTGCCTCATGGGGCCCAGCACTGTTCCCTGCAGGGTGGCTGCAGCCCAGGCGATCGGTGCAAGGGCCCAGTGTCTCTTGCTGGCCCTTGGGGTTTCTCATCCTCCACGTACCCGTGCACGGGAGGCTGACGGGCCCCTTGGGCCGGCAGGGCAGGGTGTTGGAGGAGTTAAGGAGATGCGCGGGCAGTGACAGCAGCAAGCCTCTCGCCCTGACACAGCTCCAGGTTCCTCTCCCATTAGTAGCAGATCCAGGCCAATTAGCACTGCAGCGCTGGTGATGGGAGAAGACGGCAGCATGGGGAAGGCTGCCTGTCCCTGGAGGGCTGGTGACAGGAAAGGTCAGAGCCCGCCGTGCACCGGGCAGCCAGGTCCCATCTCTAAGTGTGCTGTTGGGTCCTCCACGGCCCCGCTGAACACGGCCCCTTGCTCCCTCGGCTTGTGCCTACTCCAGGGGAGCATCTCTGCAGCGGAGGGGCGAGCTGCAGGAGGGCACGAGCTCTGTGCTCTTGGCAGCTGGAGCCAGGCAGCTGCTGCAGCTCAACCCCACGCACTAATGGGTCTGGCAGGTCAGTGCCAGCACCCTACCTCTACGAGTGCCAGCAGACCACAGCAGGCCTGGGGAGTGGGCTGGGGTGGGGGTTGATACACACTGAGTGAGCAAACGGTCCCTTTGTCCCTGCAGTGACAGCCCAGCAGCACGGTGATCCTGCACGGACTTTGGAAGGGGGTGCTGCCCATGGGCACGCTGTGCAAGCTCTTGCCTGTGCCCAAGGTGCAGGGACAGCTGCGGACGCTATGCCCTCTTTGCTCAGCACCCCTCCACGGAGCCAGATCTTGTGGTTCGGGGACCGGGAGACGGACCTTCGAGTCTGGGCTCCCCACACCGTGCTGGGAGCCCCTGGACTCGGGTCACTCCCGAGGGGTGCCGCGCTCTCTCAGCAGCCCGTGATGAGGTGCCAGGATGCACGGCCCTGCTGATGACCAGAGCAAAGGGCTTCTTGTCTCATCACCACCGGCTCACTCCAGCTCTTACTGAGAGCAGCGTCCTGCTTTGCCTCTGTGTTGAGAGGGGAATGACGTGCCCAGAGCCGGGCCTCAGGAGTGAGACTGATGCATCTGGAGAATGGGTGTGCATCGAGATAATGCTGAAGTACAAAGACGCTCCCCTGCGAACCCCGACTCCAAGGGGTGTGCTCCAGCCAGAGCTTGAGATGCCTGGGCTGGCTCCGAGCGGGAACCGTCACTGATCTGGCACCGGACGCCAGCACAGTGGAGGGAATGGAAGTTGATGGATGCACGGCTGAGGCCACAGTCTCCGGCTCTCTGTTGGGAGGTATTGGCTGGAGGCAGGATCTGGGCCGAGTCTCCGCAGCCCAGAGCATGCACCCTGGCCAGGTCTCTTCATGAAGGCTGTGTCCACAGGCCAGTACCGGGACCCAGCTCTGCATGGAGGCTTCCTCAGGCCCCATGCACGTGTGGGAATCGTCACTTCTGTGACGTCCCCAAGGGCACGTGGAGCGGAGCAGCCTGCAGTGTGTCTGCAGGGGAAGGGGCAGGCTGCTGGGTGGAGAGGCCCCGACGCTGCTCTGTGCCCAGGGGTTTGGCCATTGCAGACATCGCCATCTCCTCCGGTGTCCTCGAGGGAAGCCATGCACTCAGGGAGGTTTCCATTATTCATGAGTCTGGGGGCCGGCCACCTGGGCCGTCAGCGCGCTTCGTGCCCAGGGCCGTCCGGGAGAACTGCCTGCCCGGCTGCAGGGAAATCACTCACTGTCACTCCGGGCCGTCGCAGGGCTGAATTACCCGGCGCCTCCTGCTGCGGAGCGAAGAGGAGGCTTTGGGGGCTCGTTGCTGAGGAATGTCAGCCAAGGAGAAGAGGCGCTGTGACTTGTACACGTCAAGGGTAATAATGATAACAATTACCAGGACAGGCGGCAGCTGAGCCGGACAGATGAGCCAGAAGGAATAGGAGGGATAGGAGCGCCAGCCGACTTTTTTATGCCCCTGCTGCTCTTTGGGGTGCCTTGAGCTAGGTAATGACTTGGGGACAGGAGGGGCTTTTCAGGGACACGTGGCACCCTGCACAATTCCTGCTCCGTCGGTGGGACGTTCAACGCAGGTCAGCCTTGTGCTGCGGCTCTTGGTGCCTCTGCCCTTGAAAGCAGAGCACCGGCCCAGGGGGGCCCTCGGCGCCCGCTCCGGTTCTGCCCCTGGTTTTCTCTTGGGGGGAGTCGGGTGTGATGGCAGACCATGAGGGTCACTGCCCAGGCATCCCCAGGCTCCCTGGATCTAGGCTTTGCCCCTGGGGTTCACTCCATCACGCAGGGGGGCTGATATCCCTGCCACTCTTTACCTCTTTCCTCTTCCTGGCGTGCACGTATTAATGCCAATTTGTGTTCGCACCTGTGCATCTGCTGCTTGGGGAACCATCCCCCTTGCCGTGAATTTGGGACAGACGCAACAATCAGCCTGAGGAACGTGAGGGAAGGGCACAGGTTTCCAGCGCCTGCCCCTTTTCTTTCGGCTCGTTTTCCGCAGCAGCTGCGCATCCATATGTACTGCAGGGAGGAGAAGAGCCAGCCCCGCCATAATCCCAAGAAAGCCGAACATCTTGTAATTATCTCGGCAGCTCGGCTGGCACGGACGGGCGCGAGGCTGACCGGGAGCGCTGCTCTGATTTCCCAGAGCGGGGTGATTAGGGGGAGCTGATGGGAAACAGACGCTGAATGCTAGTGACATGCAGGAGCTGCTGGACAGGCCGCTCTGCCAGCCCCGAGCGTGGCAGGATCTGCGGTCCCTGCTTGCCCTCTTTGGTGCCCGGGTATGCACTTGCAGGCCAGCACGCGGTCCTGGGCTGGCCCCTGCTCGCGGGGGCCTTTCCTTTCTAGTTCCCTAGAGAGTGGCCTCGCTTCCCAGTCTAGAGCCCCGAATCTGGTGCAAGCCTGACTCTGCCACCATGACCGTGGGGTCATGGCCCCATTTGGGAGCTTGACCTGAGCTTGGGAACTGCTGGTAGGATCGGGCTTGGTACAGGATTTAGGAACCAGCAGAGAAGGAGGCAGGGTTGCAGGGCTACGCTGGGGCTACACCACAGAGACAGGACTGAGGATCCCCGGGAAAAAGAGTAGCCTTTATGGAGAGCTGTAGAGAAATGCCTTCTGGACTCACAGTTAGGCCAGCCGTCAGCCTGGACCCCTCCCTGGGGACATGTTTCAGCAAAGAGCAATGGGACAAATAACACCCGGGATGGGACCTTGGATACGTGGAACGAAATGCATAACAGAACGGAAGAGCTGGGGGCCGGGGCACCACGGGGGAAAGAGGAAAGGAGCAGACAGATCCGACCGGGGCATATTTGTTGTCCCACGAGCAGTGTGTTTGCTGACCGGCAAGGCCCGCCGTCCTGGGCATGAGTCCGTCCCAGCTGCAGTGCAGGGACTGCCGGAGGAGGCAGCGATGCCAGGAGGAGGCTCTGTTCCCCGTGGCTGCAGCTGCTCCTGAGACTTGGGGCTACATGTTCTGCAGGTCCCTGAGTGGCCTGGTCGTTAGGATGAGCCCGGCAGGAGAAGGGCTCTGCTGCGTTGTCCTAGTGTGACATGCACCTGTATCTGTCTCCCTGCGTGACCTTGAGGCTAAGATGCAGGGTTGGGACTCAGCTCCTGGCTCTGCCAAATCCTCCCGGGTGATGCCTCGGTGGCTGTTCTCAGAGGTGGCAGGTGACAGGACAAGGAGCAATGGGCTCAAGTTGCAGCAGGGGAGGTTGAGGTTGGATATTAGGAAGATCTTTGTCACTTGTAGGGTAGTAAAGCACTGGAACAGGTGACCCAGAGAGGTGGTGGACTCTCCATCCTTGGAGGTTTTTAAGACCTGGATAGGCAAAGCTTCATAGTTGGGGCTGGTCCTTGCTTTGAGCAGGGGGTTGGACTAGATGTGACCTCCCGAGGTCCCTTCAAACCCTCATTTTCTGTGATTTTGTCAGGCAGATCGCTCACACTCTCCATGTCTCCATCCTCCCACCTGGATAGAAGACAATAAACCTTTCCTTTCTCCCTTTGCTACCGAGGCTGGAAGGTGCTGGGGCTGGGATGATCTCTTAGGATGAGCTTGCATCGTGCCTCACCCAGGGAGGTCCTGCCTCAGCTGGGCCCTCCAGATGCGACAGCCAGGCAAGCGCTTTGCCCCCGAACTCGAGCTCTCCTTGCAGCCCGTGCCTTTGCACACACGCTTCAGTGTGCTTGTCTCCAGAGGCACAGCAGCACACCTGGACTCAAACATGGGTCTGCCTGACCCCGCTGCTCACCCACATGGCATGGGCGAGAGGTTTGGCTCTGCGACATCCTGCAGGTACCCCGACACACTGCACTGGGCAACGCCGCTGGACCTGCTTTGCTGAGCTGGAGTTACCAGCCGTTCAGGGATACAAGTTCACCGCCGTGACAACCACCAGATCCCTTGCTCTCACTGTCAGAGATGGTGGGCATCATGGGCCAGGGGTCAGGGCCAGGCCTGGCCTGGTTTTCTGTACCTGGGGAATCACAAATGTTATTTTCTCCAGCACAGACCTCCTTCGGCCAGTGCTGCCTTCTGAGCTGCTTGGCAGAAGGATGTTTCCAGATTGGAAATTGGGATCTGAGAGAGAGGCTGATAAGATTTTTGAACGGGGCAGGCGCGGGAAGCAGGGCCGCGCGTGCACACGTGCGTTCCTCTGTCGTTATCTGCAGCACGGTCTGGCAAGAAGAAAAGCTTGTGGGCATCTGTGCTTTCCTTTCCCTTTCCCCAGGGGCTTATCAATATGCAGGGCCCGTTGCCTTGATAAAGGGTCTTCGCTGTCTCTGCATCTTCAAGGTTACTACAGAAGTTCCCTGCTGCAGAGACGTGCCGTGCCGTGAAGGTGCAGGCGGCTGGCGGTGGCCAAGCGGAGGGGGAGCTGAGCCCGGCTTCCCTTGTGCCGGCTCCCCGTGCCGCGGCCGGCAGCACCTTCACCGCAGGTCTCAGCCGGGGGGTCAGGGGATCGGCTGTCTGGAGCCTTTACGCCATTTGGGGGTTTTCTTTGTTAGTTTTTTCTTTTAATGCTCGAGAAGGATTGTATGCTGCTAAAAGGAGCTGGATCGGATGCGCTGAGCTTCCAGGGTCTCTGGCCCTGACGGTGTTAGTTTGATGAAGGGAAAACAGAGGCCAACTCATCAACCTCAGCCAAGTCCAAGCATCGCCACTGCAGTTTTGTGGGCTGTCATCTTCTTCCCCACTTGCTTTTCCACCCTTTCGAGTTAAACTGCCAGCTCAGGCATGTCTCTGGCTTGTCCAGTGGTTCCTGGCGAGTCCTGCTGACACTATGAACAGATCTGAATATTATAAACCCCCAGGCCCTTCTCCCAGGCTCAGACTAGACCTGCCCCATCTCCCCTCCAGGAGAGTGGGAATCCAGCCCCTTGCCTTGCTTTCTTTGGGGTCACTTCCCTGTGCAGACAGGCCTCGGGGTAGGTTACTCCCATGCCGTGTTATCCTTCTTGCCTCTTAGGGCATCGCGTCCTGTCCAGAAGCACCTAAGAAGTACAAGCAAAGCTCTGCTGGCCAGGTCCCCCCCTCAAACCCAGCGCTGCAGGCTCACTTCAGCATTTTTGGGGGAAAAAAGCCGCCTCTGTGGGGTTTCATCCAATGCAGAGCTGCAGCAGGACTCTGAGCTTTGGCCCTTGCTTGTCCTGGGGATTTGGATCCTTTTCTCCAACGCGTCCCCTGAAGCGAAGGGGAACCAGAACCATTTCACCCCGTTCTACTGCACCGCCGTCCTGGCCACCGAGAGCCGGGAATAAAGTGACAGAGGCTGGAAGAAGCTCACCAGCGTGTCTGAGGTTTGTGCCTCTCTGGACGGGGGCTCTTGCAGGCGAGGCTTGCCATGCTGGCAGCCTGCTTCCCCATTGGCTTTGTGAGCACTAGAATCATTTGGAAATCCAGATTTTTTTTTAAAAATTGCACAAATCCCATATTCTTCTGCAACTGATTGTTAGTGTTTGGTTCCCCAAGAGCTGGAAGATGCTCAACCCAAGGAAAGCAGAAACCTAGACCCAGAGTATAGCCTCATCGACGCCCCCCCAACCCTGTTCTTATCACTGTAATGAAGACAAATATTTAGAGACTAGTGGAGACCAAATTGCTCAGCATTTCAGTTGGAATCAACAGACTTTCTGTGGCTGGGATTAATTTGAAGAAATTTACTAGCAGAGTTTGTGGCAGATAAAACAGTTTGCTTATTTCACACTTGTATGGCCACCTGCTACGAACTGTTTGTTCGGTTTCAAATTCTTTAATTAAAATCAACATAAAACAGATTGAAAACATCCCAAGAAGGGGATGGTTGATTTGCTGGAGGATATTGCAGAAGGCATGCCAAAGTGGTTAAAAAATGCTTTGTCATTCGAATTGGAGCGTGCGTGCGTGCATGCGTTGCACGGTTCTCCGTGCGTGTGGCCTGCACGCGGTTTAACCCTGCGTGTGCCGCAGTGTACGATGAGCTGGGCGAGGTGGCAGGATGCAGGTTTCTGGGTGTGCTGGGCTGCTGGCGAGCCTCTGTGCATGTGCTGCGCTGTCTCTGTGTTGTGCGCGTGACTAAGAGAGTCTGTGCAAATGCACTAAGATGGATCATTTGCTTACAGTGAAGCCAAAGCCGACGTGTCAGAATGACACCAAGCTTTACACGATCAAACCACTGTAGACCCCATCGGCTGATCCTCCCAATCCCTGAGGCGACAGCTGTGCATGCGCTGTTATCCCTGTCATACGGACGGTGGGACCGAGATGCACGGACCTCTCTCCCCCGTGGCCTGAGATTGTCGGTACTTTCTGGGCAGAGGGATTTCAGGCTGCAAACGCTGTGCCCGGTGGGCTCTTGCACATGGGCACCTCGTGAAGCAGGGACCAGCCTGCGATGGCTTCACCTCACCTTTCATAGCCAGCAGCAGGTATAAAGCAAGCAGATGGAAATATTTTCATGCGGCGTGTGACTAACCAGCCAGACTTGTCGCCACAGGCAGGCCAGAAACAGGCCAGATAAATGCATGAAGGGGGCTATCAAACTACTCCTAGGACTGTGGGTCACTGGGAGGGTCTGACGGGGGCTGGACCACTCCACATGTGCCCTGTTTCTAGTACTTGGCTGTGACGCTGTAGGAGCCAGGAAGCTGGGGGACAGAGGCCCCTGCCCGGACCCCGTATGCCCAGACTTCATATGCCCGGGGCTCATGCCATCTCATTTGCTCCCCCCGCATGCAGTCACTTGCCTGGACCACTCCAGATCCACGGATGCTCTGGAGCAGGAGCGATCCGCACACGTTCTCTGGCTGCGAGGAAGACCCCAACTCTCCCCTGCAACACTGATGCCTCCTGGCCGCGCTGTGGCTCGGACCCAGCCGTAATCCGCTTTCTCCTGCTCAGGTATCTGTTCAGGTGATCCATGTGCCGCGGGGCCTCGCGCCGGCTGCCTGGAGCAGCCCGTGCCCGTCTGTCTGACATGTCTCCGAGTGCCTCGGCTCCTCGCCCTCCAGCCCCTCGTTCTGGAGGCGAGTCAGCTGCATTTATTTTTCTGACACACTCCCTGCAAACCAAGAACCCGCGACGCTGGCTCAGCCCTGAACTTTCTGACGCTGCTCAGTGCATACACGATGCATGTATCAGCTCCTTTGTTGAGCTGATTAGAGGCCTCCTCCAACAAACATCAAAGCTTCAATTAACACGGGCCGCTCGCAACCCTCTTGCAGAACTCTGATAAGAATAGAATTTTCTCTTGGAAAATGGATTTTTATTTAGTTGTGTGTACGGCGCGGTAAATGACCTACTCTGTGCAGTGGCAGAGAGGTTCCAGGGACAATTAGGGCCTCATTGGGAACCGGTTATCTGAAGGAAACAGGCACACTGCTATTTAGCTGTCTAATATCCTGTTGGGAGGGGAAACCAAATTAAAAACTGCCTCTCTTTTCGAAGCCGTTTGAATCTGGAGGAGGATTCTTTTTTTTTTTTTTTGCTTTTGTATTTGGGGTCTTTTCATGCAGAGGTGTCTCCTCTCTGAGCCGCCTGCGTGCGTGTGACCACCGGCGGCGCGGGGGAACCGAGAGCAGGACGAAGCGCCGGCTGGGCTGGGCAGGGGCGTGTGAAACATGGTGGCTCTGGCACGGGCTGGCGCTCTGCTCCCCTGTGTCCTGTAGTGGGGGCCGCGGAGCAGGGATGGGAAGTGGGAAGGGGCAAGGGGGCCGGCCCCGAGAGGCCTGGCTCTGCACTTGCAGAGCTGCGCGGTCAGGGATGGACAGAGGGAAACGGACGGGAGCCGCTGGGGGTCTCTTGGGGGGTGACGGGACAGGGTGCAGGACTTCAGAAGCCCAGACAAGAGTCATCAGCCCCCCAAGAGCAAGGAACCACGGTCGCCATGGCCTAAAACACATGGGTTACCCTCCATGCAGGGAGCGGAAGTTGCAATGGGCCTGTAGGACCATTCCTCCTCCCTCCACCAGCGTTTTGGGCTCGCGCCCCTTGGCAGGTTTGGCACGGCCCCAGGTGCTCAGCTCACCGGGAACCTGCCAGGTCGCGTCCCCGTGCTTCCGGTGTGCCGGGGCTGTAGGAGGTGTAGGGATGTGTTTGTTGCAATGCACCGAGGAGCCCCGCTGTAGGATGTGACACAATAGCATCTCAATTGAGGATACAGAGGCGCCGAAAGCAAGGAAACGAACCTCTCCATGTATTCATCAAAGCATCCGCATCTCCCACTCCAGTGCAGGGGAAACAATAACAGACACGCAGCGCGGAAAGTTAATATGTAGCCAGACGAGCGTTTTAATAACTGGAAAGGTTAAAAAAACCTCCCAGCCTCTGTACTGGCTCTTGCCAGCTCTCGTTCCTGAGAGTCTGGGAGACCCAAAGTACCATGACTGTATTGATTCAATTATTCTCTACAATGTAATACTCTGCATTTGTGTGATAGCAACAAACAGAGTTGAAAGACATACAAAAATAAATGATCTGAAAGTTAATATGGCTGAATGAGCAGCTCTGAATGAGAGGAGAGAGAGGTTTGGTTTTACATTGTAAAATCAATAGCGTGCAGAACAATGTCCTAACTTTCTCCAGGGACCTGGAGAGGACCCGCCTGAATCGATCACTATGCAAATTAATTGAATTCATGAAATCCACATTGCTGGGTAATTGATGCTTCTTATAATTACCTCCGAGTTATGAGCTTTTAGGGGATTGCATTGATTCCTGTGCAGAGAGAACAAGAGGCCCGGGTTCCTGGAAGCACAGATAGGATGCGTCAGATGGCAGGCGGGGCGGAGGCTGGCACAGCGCTTCGGGGCAGTCTCCGGATGCAGGACAGCCTGGCACAGGCCCTGGCTGCCTCCTGGGAGCCTTCCTCGAATGGGCCTTTGGAGAACCACAGGAGCACGGGCAGCCTGGACGTGGGGGTGCCTGAACCCCAAAGGCCTCCAGGACGCTGAGTGACGACTGCCGAAGGAAAGCAACCAGGAGGGACCGGAGTGCTCGCCTGCTCCCTTGCCCCCGGCCGTGAGACGTCGTACCTGGAGGAGTGTGGGGCAGGCAGGGCAGAGCCTGGCGCCAGCGAACGGAGAGCCCACAACGTGCTGCTGAATGTTTTCCATTGCAGGGGCTGGGACCAGGGGACTCGCTGAGCGCCAGTGCTGCAGGGCCGGCTCGCTTGGCACCCAAACCCAGCAGCAGCGTTCACCTTCTGGGCCTGTGCAGAGGGCAGCAGGGCCATTTGCATCTTGCTTTATCAAGGTTTTGCAGCCAGGGCCCTTCCTGCTTGGATTGGTGTGGGTGGCACCTTGGCAGGCACGGCTGTGGTTATGGTAGGGCCTACAATAACCGGACAAGTTTGGGCCCATGCAAGTCCCGGTGATCGGGAGGATCGGGTTCCCCAAGTGCCCCCTTCTCAAGGCACCCCGGATGGTGCCCCACGCAGGGAGAGGCCCGTCCCCAGCCAGGCCGCCGGGCCGCTGAAGGCAGCGCGAGGACCTTTCCCCTCATCTGTATTCCTGGTGCCGTGCACACGTGATTGCCGGGATGAGCGGCTTTCAAAGGCGAAGAGGAATTGCTGCAGCGGTAACAAGGCCCAGCTCCTCTTTTATTTCACGCGGCCGCTCTCCGCAGTCAGGCCGCCGGCTGTTATCTGAGCAGTACAAGGAGCTGCGAGGGGGAAATAAAAGCAGCCTTGTTCCAATCCCCCGTTACGCAAACGAGCTCGGTGCAGTCCCCTCTCCAGCGACAGAGACGCCTTTGTACAGCCGAGGCCAGCTGACGCAGCATCCCACCCCCTGGCCTGCCTCATGCCACACATCTGGAATAGGCACGGCTGGGTGGCATTCCCCGCTTTCGCAGGACCCACTTTGCTGCTGCGTGGCACACCAGGCACCTCCAGAGGTTTTCAGTCCACGGCGTTTGCTCTGACAGTGAAGGCACTGGAGTTACCTGTGCTAGGGAAGTGGGGAGCTGGCTCATGCAGGGCCTGATGTCTTTCTTCCTGCCCAGCCCCAGCCCCCATGTCCAGGGTGGGGTTTCCTTCTGGAGCAGCCACGAGAGTTTTTGCTTGGGATTTCTGCTTGATTTCTGCAGCCGAGTCTCAAGCACAGACAGCAAATCGCTAATGGACACGATGCTCATTAGAAACAGATTTGTCATATGTCAACAGGGAAAGAAAGAAAAGTCATTTATCCATTTATCCCACGGCTGCTGCCCTGGTGCTGATGGAGAGCTGGGACCGGGCTCGAGACACCGTGGCTTGCAGTTGGCAGAAGCTGGCAGGGTCCCAGGGGATCAATGTCAATTGACACCACCTGAGCTTTGGCCCTTTGATGCTGCTGGCTCAGCCCTTGACTTGCCAAGGGTCCCTTTGCCTTCAGCAGGACTTCTTATGTGCGTAAGGCTGGCAGGCCCAGGAGATGTTAGATGCACCATGTCCCAAGGCAGGAGAGGAAACTGGTGGGAAAGGAGGGGAGGGCAGAGAAGGTGCTCTCAAGAGAATAAAGCAACCAGGATTCATAGTAGAGATGATATCTTTCATTAGACCAACAAGATTTTTGCAAAAAAAAATCTTTAATTGCTCACGAGAGTGTTGTTTTGGGGGGACTGGCCACTGCTCTGATGGGCTGGCGAAGCAGAAGCCTCCTTGGAGGCTGAACTTGCAGGCTCTGCCAAGCATCCAGGCACACGTCACCACCTGGCACAGGCCAGGGGTCTTGCTGGGCCCCTGTTGTGTGCTGGAAAGGGGGCTGTAAGCAAAGCAGCCAAGCCAAGGCGGCAGCTGGAGTGATGCAGGGAAAAGCCTGGGGAGAGAGCGAATGTGCCTGAGGGGTGGCTGGAGAGGTGAGAGACACTGCTGTTCCCTGCAGCCTGATTCCCACCCCATTGTGGGAAACATGCACATTTCGGGAGTGAGGAGAGACCCCCAGCATTGCATCAGAGCGCTGATTTCCCCTCCTGCCAGAACCACCCACAGGCCCCTGCACAGCTCAGGGGGGCTCACACTGCATCGAGGTGTATTTGCTGTGACCAGGGGCAAGGGTGGCCTGCTCCTTTGCAGCCAGGCAGCCTGGAGCCTGGATACCTGGGATGATCAGACCCAGCTGCACCCTGGCCAGGTGCTTCCTATAATGGGCTGGGCTTGGGCTCAGCCAGGTGATAGTTTTGCTGCAGAGATGGAAGAAGGGAGGGCTATGTGGGGTGGTCCTCTGCTTCATGGCGTGGCTAGGCTGCTAGGGCTCAGGCATGAACTAGCATCCTGGAGAGACTCAGGACGGCGTCCAGGCTGTGGGCCTGGACTGGGGGGTTGGCACTGTGGGCTGTGGACCTCATTAGGCTCCACCTAGACTCTCTTGGGAAGCAGTGAGATCTAGTGGGCAGGGCATGGGCTGGGGCCCACCAGCCCCAGCGCCCAGCTTTGCCCCTGTCTGCCTCTTTGCCCCCTTCTCCCATTGCTGTCTCCATTTCCACTGTAAGCTCTTTGAGGCAGAGGATGCTGGGCTCTGGATTGCAGCCTACCTATGGGAGCTGCTGTGGTGCATGCCTCAAGGGTGGTTGCGGGGATGCAGCATTACAGGGAGCTAGGGTCAGGCAATAGCTAAAGCTTGGTGTGGGCACCTGCTGGGTCCTGAGTCCTATGCAGGGGGGGTGGTTGGGTGCTCCAGGCCCTTCTAAGCTGCCTCAAAGCAATCAGCCTCTGAAAATGCTTCTAATGAGCAGTCAGGACTCTTAGTAGAGGTGATATCTTTTAATAGACCAACTAGATTTTTGCAAAAAAAAAAAAAAAATTATTTAATTGCAAGCTTTCAGGCACAACCACCCTTCATCAGGCCATGGGGGAAATGATTGTACAAGTTCTCCTGGATAGAAAGGAAAGTTCATATTTCATAGGATTTCACAGAGGAGTCAGTAGATGGAAAACTCCTCTGGGCAGGCAGTCCTTAGCTGGTGAGGTGTCTCTGAGCTCTGCTGTGAGGCTCTGTGATGATGCAAATTACCTTGAACAAAGGCAGGAGCAGTATCTCGGGTTTCAGGTGGTCAGCGATGTTTCCTCCTTGTGAAATTATGAAGAATACGTTTAAAAAAATGGGCTAAAATTGAATATCTTCCATGTGTCTAATATAACAAGCAGAGAATGCAACACACCTGGGGCTCTTCAGGCTGAAAGGCCCTGCAGCTGGAGCTCGTTGCCAGGGGCTGGGGTGAAAGTACCTTCTGCATCCTCCCCTTCCCCCTCCTCCATGCCACCCCACCCCATGTGCATGCCCCTGGGGCCTGTGTTTTGGGTGTGGGGCTCTGGCTCCCCCGAGGGCAGGACGGGGTCCCACGGTCGTGGGAGGGGGCCGTTTGGCCCCAGGCACCTGTTTGTTAGTGGTTCAGACAAATGGAGGAAGGGAACAGGTTTCATCAGAAGGGATAATAGGCTTACACAGCACATTATTTAAGAAAAAGGGACAGGCAATTGAGCTCTGCAGACTAATTAGATTAAGTTGATGAGCTCATCAGTAATGTGTGTAATTAAGATCAAGAGCTAATTGTGGGCTGTTTGATGCCCTGCATTAACCCAGTTGTCCCTCACAAAGCATGGCATGGCTGGGATGGATGGGAGGCAGTGGGGAGCTGGGCAGCAATGCCCGGGGCATGTTTGGGGCTCTCCAACCAGCTCTGCAGGGTGCTGTGGTCAAGCCCTAAGAAGTGGCTGGTCATCAGGACACCTGGGTCCTATTCCTAGCTCTGCCACTGACTCGCTCTGTCACCTTGGGCAAGACACGCTCCCCGCAGACTTTCTCCACACACAGAAAATAGTCAAGACACTTGTTCTCTGCTGAAGGCAAAATGAACCCAACCCCCATGAGGTGTCTGGAGCCACTGCGTGCCAATGCTAGAGGCAAAAAGAAATGCAACAATCTAGAACTCTTGGTTCAGAGACAATACCTTTTATTAGACCAACTGAGACATTGCAAAACAATTATCTTGGTCTTTGTTTTTGCTAGTGGCAGACAGAGTGCCGCCAGGGGCACAGGCACGAGGCCATCCTCCCATGATGCAACCTCCCAGCCTTGATTGGGAGAAAGCCCTTGCCCCTGAGATGGGGGAAAGCTGCTGGGGGCGGAGGGGAGTTATTTATCACAGCGGTTCAGGCCCAGTATGCTGCAGCATTGCTTGCATTTCCCTTCTTCCCCATCCTTATGTGCACACTCCCCTCATGGCTTGGGCAGCAGGTCTCTGGAGGAGCAATTGCTCCCCAGTTCTCCCCTCAGGCATTCGGGCAGGCATTCCCATACAACAGCACACCTAAACCAGCACTGTCACTCCTGGCTTGAATTATACCCCTTTTAGGGGATTTTATCTTTTCCTTGCATCTCTCCCTCCTTTCGGGTGGCCGAGACGCTGGGAAGCAAACTCTTTTCGCAATGGCTGCGTGACTAGCCATTTTTACTTCATTGCTGGCAGCACGATGGCATCTGCCACATCCCAGCCTCCTTCCACCCGAGTCTCACTTATTGGGGTTTTTTAAAAAGAAGGTTGGTTATTTTTAAATTTGAAAACTCACAAAGATTGAATTTCCTTCGGTTTTGAAAGCAGTTGTCATCCAAAATCGTAATCCCCTTTCTCAGTCGGAAGCCGGGAGGGTGTTATCGGAAAACTGGATGCACCTCAGATGAATTTCTACATAAATGGGTCCATTGTCCAGTTTGTAACTAAATGGGGGGGGGGGAATCTTGAATTTCAATTAGTTCTGCATATTTGCTGCACTATTTTGCACCACTCTGGGAAGAGACACATGGGCAGTGACGGGGCAAACATCCTCTGTCATTACCACTGATTATTTTTATTACAATAGCAGAGCTCTACAATAGCATATGGCTCTTGCACAGCCCTTAACTCCGTCTGCCAACTCATGTGAGAACTAGACTGCGCCCGGTCCTCACTAGCGTCCCACTTCCAGCTAGTTAATTCAAGGGAAGGGCACAGCTTCCACATTCCCTATTGAAGACGCGGTTGTCGTGAGACTGGCGAATCTCAGCCTGTGTAATTCATCCCCAAGAAGGTTAGGAGCTGACTTTATCACAGCCCACACTGCCTCCGTAGGGGGGAGATTTCTGATAGGAGATGGCTTTTTAATCTGGCACAGAGCAGAATGACGGCCAGGAGTTAGGAGCTGAAGTTAGATGTATTCAAGTAACAATAAGGCCCATTTTTTTCCCCGGTGAAGGGAGTTAAATGCTGGTACAGACGTGGGGGCTCTGAAGTCAGATTGCCAACAGGGTAGCACCTGGCTTGCATGGCAGGGTGCTGTGCCCCCAAGGCACGTCCCCCCGCTGCAGGCTGAGCCCCCTCCCCAGCGGCCTCGCGTGTCTGGAGGCTGTCTCAAGCTTCTCCGAACATATGAAAGGCCTTATAACCACCTGGACATCCTGTTGTGTCTTCCCCCATCCTGGTCTCTGCTCTGAGCAATGTCCCGCAGGCCAAAGAGGGGCAGTGGGCACCACTTCCATCCCAGGATGCTGCTCGGGCAGCCCCCCAGGCAAGGTGTTCCCGACACGGGGGAGCTCCTCGCCCAGCTGCCACCCCCTTGGGTCCAAGCTGTGACCCACGGGCCAGCAGTGCTATGACTCTGACTGTCCAACTCTCCTCTCTTTCCCTCCCAGGAGGCTGCCCTGCCTTCCTCCTTGGCTGGGGAGATGCCAACAGGGCCAGTGGCTCTGAATTGATATGCTTTCTCTCGGGAGACAGGATCTTCCTTTTGCCGGCATTGCTGTGGTGGTGAAACACTGGACCGAACTGGCTGAGATACAATAAAAGCCCCGCGTCTGCCTGTATCTTACAGTAAACCAAAAAGACAAATGGCAGGTACAAAAGGCTGAAAAGGAACTATAAAGAGAGCGGTGCAAAGCGGAAGGAATAAAAAGTGTGAGCAGGTTGGGATGGATGGAAAGCAATAAAAAAGGAAAAATAAGCCCAACTTTGGAAGGAAGAGTAGAAATTGCTTGCTCGGAAGAAAGGGCCTGCGATCATAGTTAAGATTTATCAATACAGATAGAGCGCTTAACAAGCCAGCCCATTCTCCCCGTGTCGTCGTGGCTGGAGTGCCAGCGCAGCCGCTTTACGGCTTTTATCCTGGCGCTCTCGTATTTCATATCTGATCTCTTTTCTTCTCCCTTGCATCAACGTCTCTTTTCTTGTTCTCCCTCTTTATTCTCCTGCACTGGTTCTTTTCTCTTCGCTATCTCATCTCCCTAACCCTTTTCCTCTCGCCACTAAATTGGTTTGCTGCGGAATCACTTTTGGGGCCTTTAAAACCTCTTTAGCTTCCTTTTCGGGGCCTTTTGTTCGGCTTTCCCTGCCCCTGAGCTACGGGCAGGTTTCAGAAGAGGGGGCTCCGTCGGCTTCTTCTACTTGCTGTCTCGGGCTGGCGCTCGCTGCCATGGCTGCTTCTCTTGCTGCGTCCCCCCCACCTCCTTCCACTTTGGGCTCATTTTCTTGCTGTCTCCAAGGTTACACAAACTAGTTTCTTGCGCTTCCCCAAACTCCTGGCTTCTTCCCCCCCAGCCACCTCTTCTCCAATTCTCAGATCCTGTCTGTTTGCTTCCTGGCATGGCCTTTCTGGCTTCTGCCTGGTCAAAGCCTGAGGCACCTGGCTATTTGGAGACCATCTGTGATGTGCTGGCTGGTGGGAAGGGCTCCCTGAGATTGGGCTCTTCCCCTTGGACTTGCAGAGACGGATGCCTCTGAGACACTGGACTCCATCCCTGAGCCTCCCTGCGGCTGGGACTAGTGTCTTCATTTCCCTGGGCCTGGGTTCTGCTTGGGGACAATCTTGGGATACTCAAATGGGTGTGTTGATGAGGGCTGGGCCGAGAGCTCGGAGGGTCAGGGTCACCCAGATGCTGAAGCATGCGCTAGGTGCTGGCCGCATCTTGGGAAGAGGCAGTACTGGCCCGCGGCAGCTTGCCAGCAAAGAGGATCCATTCATTGAATTGAAATGAAGAGGGACACAAAGCCTGGGAAGCAGAAAAGGGTGCACTGCAGGGCTGGGAATAGCCCTGGGGGTCCTGAGTGCCCAGCCAGGGTACCTGCCCCATAGAGAAGGGGGGGTGCCCACGTTCCCTGCACCCCTCCGTGTCGCAGCTGGGGCGAGATCAGGTCTGAAGTGAGGGCTCCTTGCAGCGAGGGCTTGCAGGACATGCCGGTGACCACAGCACAGGGGCAGAGAAATCTGGATACCCAGAAACCTGATTACCGCTCCTTGGATACCCAGGGCTGTCTCTGTCAGGGTCCTTCCCGATTCCCTGATGAGCTACAGCCCAAAAAGAGAGTGTGCAAACCTACATCCAAAGCCAGCAGATGCCATGAGGAGCCTGGAGCACCCTTGGCCAGGCTGCCCATGCCATCCTCTCCTCCCAGCACGCCAGGCCTCGGTGCTGCACGCAGAGCAGGGGCACTCGCTGTATGCTCCAGGGTCCCAGGCTCAGGGCTCCCAGCTGCCCAGACAAGCTCTGGCGTGGCCCCACGCTCGTCTTTCCAAGGGGCTGGGACTGCCACCCATCACCGTTGTATCTGGGCATCTCCCATGTCATCAGCAACCATGGGAAAGGCTCCGGTGGGTGCTATGGATGGCACCTCCCCTTCTCCTGGGGCAGGCTTTGTCCTGGGTTGCAGCAGGGGCTGGGGACATCCGTCCTGCTCATGCTGAACAGAGCTGAGGGGAGGGAGCAGCTACTTTTACTGCCCGTCCCTGTGCTTTCTAAAGGGCACCCAGAGCTGTGGGTCCCGGTGGGGTGTGGGGGGCACCGGGGCTTCAGGCTGGCTCACGGCAGAGCTGTCCTGGGCTCTCCCTTCTGCATTACTGGGGGAGGCTGGCTGCTGCAGCAGCTCTGCCCTGCAGGTAGGCTGGCACTCAGGTGGCAGATCCCAGACAGGCATGCATCTTCCTGGCGTCTCGGTGCCTTCTGGCCAGCCTCCTGTCCTGATGGCGCTGGGCCCTGCTTGCAGCAGGGGCATCCAGGTCTGCCCTGGGGGATCAGCTGTTGCTTCCCAGCAGCTGGGAGCAGAGGGGCCTGGCCGATTGCTTGTGCGGCCAAAAGATGGCAGTGCCTCACCGAGACACGGCGGAGCACGGCTGCAAAGGCAGCCTTCCCCGGGAGCGCTGGGGCTGCTGGCCGGGTGCCACCTGCACCTGCTCCAGCCCGCTTTTCGTCAGGGCTGTGCTTGGGGCGCTGGGCACGGCAACACCATTGTCAATGCTTGCGCTTCAAGACGCATTGCTTTTCTGTGCCGTGGGCCCATGGGGCGGCACCGTGCCTCCTGCAGTGTTTTGGGATGATTGGCATCTCCTGTCAGAAGGGCCTGAATGCCCCGGGCACCGGTCTGTGCTTGGAGGTGACGGTGTCCTGGAGGTGCCTGTGAGGAGCTTTTCTCCTGCCCCTGCCTTCTAGCTAAGCTAGTCATTTGAGACTGAGCTCAATGGGATTGAGGCTCTGAAATGCCCCCCGAGTCACTTTTAAAACTAGGACTTAGATTTGTAGGATTTGTAGCAGCGGAGCGATGTTTGTGGGGCCGAAACTGCAGCGTTCTCCGGTGGTGCCGCAAGCCTCAGGACTGAACAGAAACCCCGCCCCTCCCCGCAGAATGAGCCCTTCTGGGGCCTTTGCCTCGCTCATTATCCGTTTGCATCTCTGTGGGGCTGAGGGCACTTTTCCTCCCGTGTTGCAGAGGATGATCTGGGCATAGAGCAGCGAAGGGAGTCGAGCCCAGAAGGAAATGCTGTCGCAGCAGGTTTGGAGCTCAGCTCCCAGGCTTGTGGGCAGACTGCCTCCCTCCACCCAAGGCACTGGGAGGAAGGAAAGGAAATGTGCTCAGGTGTTTGTGGTGGGGCTGGGGTTGCATTCGTGTCTCTGCGGCTTCTCTTCCTCCGAACGAGCGCTGTTGAGCCATGCTGGAGGCACAGGAGCAGATGGAGTCCCGCTGCCCCCAACTCTCCAACCCGCTCAAGAGCATCTCCAGGCAGGAAAGGGGGTGCTTGCATTCATCTCCCCCAGCAGCTGGGCTTTGGCCCTTTCCTTTCTCCATCACTCATGCAAGGGACAGTGGGGAGCCCTGGCAGCTGGAGAGAGCATGGCTGGTGATACCAAGGTGAGGGCGGTATTCTTCATCTTTGGAGTCATCATCTCAGCCTGAATCAGGTGCAACGGAAGACCTCCACTTACTCTTCTAGACCCCTCGGGCCACTCTGTCAGCACCCCTTTGTATTCCTGTAAGGGCCTGGCCAGGAGCCGCTGTCCATGGGGCGCTGTGCTAGATCCCAATCGGCTTTTTCTCACCCGGCGGGAGGGGAAGCTGGGCATGTCCTTGCAGAAGCTTGAGGACTCTGCGAGAGCTTGAGCCTCTGTATCTGCTCCAGTGGTCGGTGGCAGCTTAAGATGCTCTGCAAGGGCTGATGTGTCGGAGGGTCTGGTCCAGTGCCGATGCCCCATTATCCTCGCCCAGTGCCCAAGTCTGCAGGGATGTGAGGTTACCATAGTGATTAATGCTTGTGCCGAAGAAATTGGCAGTCGGGCTGCCCTTGTGCATCTTCCCGGTGGATGGACAGGTGTGTGCCTGGAATAACACGCCGGCGTCTCTTCCCCCGCTCTTGCTCCGCTGTCTGCGGTGTGTTAGGCCGTGCGCGCTGACACCGCCTGTGCCTGTCAGACTCCAATGAGTTGATGATCTGGAAACTGGTTATTAAGTATAATAACAGTTGTTTGGTTTTAACAGTTCTGCTCGTAAGTGCCTAAGTGACAGGTGACTCAAGCCACCATGCCAGGCTGCATTTTAAGTGCCAGAGCACCGGGGCTTTCGCAGGCTGGTTTCTTAGGCTGGTTCTCCCGAGACAGCGAGCGGAAAGGGCTTAGCTAGCAACGCCAATGAGCTGGAGCCCGGGAGCCGAGGCGGTGGAAGGTTTGCTCAGCAGAGTCCAAGGCACCGACTTCACGTCGCCAGGAAGGGTCTGGTCCCCTGGCTCCTCCCTGCATCTGAGCCACCAGCCTGGATCGGCACCTTGGACCCTGTCTCTGCCTCTCTCCAGAGACACTGGGTCGCTGGCACTCAGCTGGCACCCTCTGGAAATGCCCGTCCTGCACTGGGCAAGCCCCAAACAACGCCCCCGAGAGCAGTGCAACAGACATCTCCCTATTGCTGCAGCGTTTGACAGGCCCACAGGTAAATCCAGGGCTGTGTGTGACTGCACTTCCCCTCCAAGGTCATTGCAAGGAGGCTGGGCGGGTGCAAGTGGGGTGACTGATGGGGCACGGAGCCGTCCTCCTCTGCCCGACTGGTGGGGACGTAGTCATTAGCTGTCCAGCTGCTCGGCGGCCGGCATGACATGACTGATGGGCTGGGTTCATTTCCGAGCAGACAGGTGTCTGCATCATCGCTCACCCCGGCATGAGCCGTGCCTGCTTGCTGGGCAGGCATTCGTGGGGCACAGAGACCATGCTGCTTTCTCTCCCAGCAAGCCAAGGCTGGGGTGCCCGGGCAGGGGGAATGGGGGCAGGATTCCTTTCCCCAGAGCTGTCCATCCTTGAGCCATCAGCGGCGGGCGCTGGAGTCCGTGTCACCTTTGATTGACGGTCCGTTTCTAGAGCCAAGGCTAGAGAGCATCTATTTAAAGCTGGCAGGCCCAAGGCACCTGCTTGGCCAGTCCCTTCTTCAGCCAGCACAAGACGGAGGAGACGGTGCTGCTTCCTGAAGGAGCAGCTCAGCGGGTCACAGGCACTTGAGCAGGGAAGGTTTCTCTCCCTCTCATTTTTAAAGCTCTTTTGAAGGAGATAATTTGGAGTAAAGCAGTTTATACAGATCAGATTCCCTCTATCTCAGACAAACACACTCTCCTTTCCCTGACTGCAGATCAACAGGACATGTTCCAGGGAAAGATCATCTTGAAGGAAATGGATTTCCCCCTACCGCTTTGCCTTTTTTTGCTTGTATTGCTGAAAGCCAGAGTGATCACAGAATCACAGAAAATGAGGGTAGAAGGGAGCTCAGGAGGTCACATCTAGTCCAACCCCTGCTCCAAGCAGGACCAGCCCCAACTACATCATCCCAGGCAAGGTTTTCTTTAGCTGGGGCTTAAAAACCTCCGAGGATGGAGATGCCACCACCTCTCTGGGTAACCTGTTCCAGTGCTTTACTACCATCCTCATGAGAAAATTTTTCCAATATCCAACCTCAACTTCCCTTGCTGCAGCCTGAGCCCATTGCTCCTTGTCCTGCCATCTGCCCCCACTGAGACCAGCCCAGCTCCATCCTCTGTGCAGCCCCCTTGCAGGGAGGTGAAGGCTGCTATTCAACCCCTCAGTCTTCTTTTCTCCAGACTAAATATGATGGGTTGTGAACTTAAAGAAGTGGTCCCTATTCTTCTCTCTCATGTGCCATGTGGTCAGGGGGATCAGGAACCCGAATAACCAAACCAACTGGGTTTAACACCTTTGGGGGGAATGCCGAGCCCAGCTCTGCATATGTTTTTTTCTTGGAAATACTTTTACTTTGGAGTTTACAGCAATCATGGAGCTCAGTGCAAGAAACAAGACACCTGGCAAAGACTGCAGAGGGGCTGCCGGGCCTGGGAACGGACTTTCCAAATGAACTGACAGGGATAGCTATTGGCTATGACCTTCAAAAGGCAGGGTGGATATGCACCTTATAGACTAACGCAACAAAGCATATAGAGCACAAAGTTTTATGAACTTGAGTTCATTTTATCAGGTGACCATCAGGGCAACAATAAGCCTTACACAATTGCTGACTTTTCTTTGCTCTTCCAGAGCAGGATCTCAAAGGGCTAGGGACTCCGGGCCAGCACGTGCACCTGTACGGCACCAGCCCACTGGAGCCCCGACGGTCCAGCACTCTGTATGGAGTATGTTTCCTTTCCTCCTGCTGTGCCAGGGACTGTCCTGTCTGTGCCGGCCTGGTGTGCGGGGCTGGGGTGTGCATTGCTGCGAGCACAGAGATGCCCGATTGTCTGTTCAGCAAGCCTCCGAGTGCACCTGCCCATGCTGAGCTTCAGGCAGAGGCAGGGGAAAGGGCATGCTGCTCCTAGACCGTGGCTCTGTGCGCTGCCCTGGTTCTGCTTGCTCCGTCTTGCAGGAGGAGATGGCTCCCCGGACGGCTCTGGCAGACCATTCTGTGCTGGGCGTGGACCCGTCTGTCCGTCCCCTGGGCCTGGCTGCCACGGGGAAGGAAGCAAGGGGGCTTTGATCATGAAGCAGCCTCCCCGGGCACTGGCTGTGTCGCCAGGAGAACAGCTGCTTCCCTTTCATGCTCTCAGCAGGAGGGGATGAAAGGCAGTTGCTGCAGAGTCCAGACATGAGCCTCGTTTCCCACTGAGACAGGGGCAGCACGTGCTTGGGAGCAGGGGGCTTGTACCACCTCAACCCCACCCTGCTGGGTGGCACGTAGCTGACAACTCCCCCCATGTCCTGCATTGGTGCTGCGAGCACGCTGCGGGTGCCCCGTGCCCTGCCTTGCCCTGGGGTCTGCCCTAGTCCCAAGCTGCTGCAGTGCAAAGCGGCAGGCACAGGCTGTGCTCGGATGCCGGACCGAGCGTGTCATCTGCTCCGGCCGTGGACACTCAGTGTTCCCCAACCTGACATTGGGATTTGGCTTTCTGGAGCTGGCTGGAGAAAACTAAGGTTTTTTGCAAATGGGCCTGAAGACACAGGTGTAGATGGTGCCAGGCAGATCTGCTGGGTTTCACAGCGTTTTGCAAGGCGAACCCTTGCTTTCCAAAATCTGCAGGCATTTGGGTGGCATTTGGCCAGGGCTAGACATGGGTCATCGATGCTCTTTGCCCAGTGCTTGCACTCAGCCAGGCACCAGCTAATTTGAAGTTGCTCCAAAGACAGTTGCACCTTGGTGGAGAGGGAGGTCCAGGTGTAGTGGGTGGCCCACGCTGGCCCTGGACTGTGCGGCACCGGAGCTGCTACCCTGTGACTGGGACGCACTGCGGGCATGAAACTGCAGCTGCAAAACAGGTGCCATCCACTAATTGCAGAGTCATAACCACAAAGCAATCCTGGTAATATAACGGCCACATTTAATTAATACTCAATGACTCTGGAGCTCATATAGACTTATACATTAACGCCAAAGAGGCTGATAGTGTTAAAACAACCACCACTTGTGAGGTAGCAATTGTGGGTCATAGGGACTGCACATCCCCGCGCAGTGCCCAGAGATAGACACACCTGGCAGCTGCACTGATGCTGCTCTTCCCAACAAGGTCCTTCCACCCCCACTTTTATTAGCCCCAATTCCTTCAGAGACACACCAGCAATACTGCACTAGGGCCCATGTGTTTACAATTTCAATCTTCTCCTGGTTTGTGGGGTGCACGTGGGCCCTCGTGCCTGTCTGTGCCATTGCACTCCCCTCTCCTACCCCCTGGAGCTGCTGGGAGATGCCAAACATTATATTCAAGTGGCCCAGGCCAGGAAAGGCACGTGGAATAGAAAGCTCTGGCTGCTGAGCACTGAAGGCTCTCCCTGGAATACCTTGTCATGCAGTGTTTGCTGGGTGCCGGGTTGGATCTCGGGGTGAGGAGTTCAGAAAGCAATCCAGTCCCATCTCCATCTGTCTCCTGCAGATGAGGAAACAAGAGAGTGCACAGAGGAAGCAAATGGAAGTGCATAAAGCAGTGTTACATTGCATCGATCACCTTGTTGCAGGTGGTTTTCAGGCCTGACAGAGGGGAAATGCTTGCGGGCTTTGGGGAGCTGTGGTTGCATGGAGAGCAATGGCTGTGGGTGCTGTTGCCAGGCAGGACCCTGTGCATCTTGTGCCCATGCACCTGTGTTGTGGGCCCCTGGGGTGCGGTGGCTGGGACTGGCAGTGGTGGGGAGCTGGCTCCTGAGGGACATGATGGAGTCTCTTCCTCCCCAGAGCAAGGTTGGCTGCCTGTCTGGAAGGTGGGCTTCAGTCAAGCAAGCTACCGGGCTCTATGCAGGGGCGATGGTGACAGTTCAAGGCTGGGGACAGCCAGGAGGCTGGTCTAGACACTTGAATGACCCCTCCAGCCTGCAGCTCCATGCACCCAAGGAAAGATGAGGGAGACCACAGGACCGGAGTGGCCTGATTCTGGCAGACTGGCAGTGTCTGAGCCGCTTACAAAGCTGGACAGCCTCCCCCTGCCCTGCCCTGCCCCAGCTCTGTTCCTCCATGTCTCAAGCACAGGATGCACACGCTGCATTAAAGAGCAATTGCAGGGGAACAGGCATTGTGGGAAGTGCCTCATCCTGCTCCTGCTGCAGATGCATGTGCAGGGAAGCATCGCTCCTAGCAGCACACGGGAGCCCTGCTTTCGGGGGCAGTGGGAGGGATTTGTGCATCTTGGTTTAAAACCGTCCCTTCCAGGCAATGAGCGAGCAATGTGCAGGCTGCTGGGCTGCCAGTCACCGGAGCCAGAGTGCTGGCGAGCGGGAGGGAGCATGGCTGTGCTGCAGAGAGAAGACAGAAGCACCTGGTCTGACTTTGTCCCCAGGGAGAGTTGGCACCCTGCCCGCGGAGCGGTTGGATGTGGATGGGAGCAAACGCAGGGGTCAATGCACCTGGGGGGAATCGGAGAAAGAAGGCGGGGAGTTCCCTGCCAAGGCACCTTATATAGCAAGCAATAGCTCTAGGTTGTGTCAGACCTCGCGGTCCCTGCAGAAGGGACGCACACCTGCATGCACATACACACCTCCACACCTGCCACTTGCCACCCTGACCCGAGGGATCGGGCTGTGAGCCCCTGACCGATGACACATCAGCGTTTGATCCTTGGCACCCCGGGCTAGGGCTGCTGCAAGGACCGAGCCCACGGGACCTGCAAGCACGTGTCTCTGGAGCCTGAAAGGAAGAAGCAGGTCTTCTAGCGTCCAGCTGCTAGAGGGAAGCACCAGGTTGATGAGGCGATATGCCCACTGCGAACATGCACATGCTCACTGCTGTTTACATTTATCCGGGGGTCCAGTAGGTCCCTCCTCACCTTCCCTGCTGCTTGCTCAGCCAAGGGTTGGTTCATGTCTTCTGCTCTGGGTTGGGAAAATCCAGCTCCTCCCAGCAGGTGTCACAGGTGTTTCAGCTATCAGTGAGGTGCGGGAAGTGCTGGCAGCTCGCTGGGGGTGATCCCTGGTGGCGGTGATCCCGCTGGGTGATCCCTGGCTTGCAGCAGTGGATAGATCCATTTCCAGGAGGTGAACTCAATGCTGGGGCTTTGAAGCAAGGCCACTGAGCGTGCAGAAGAAGGGGGTCAGCCTGTCTGTTTTGGAGGGAGGGATATGAGCTTTCTGACACTTGGCTCAGCCTGCTCAAGCCACCGTCACCCACCTTCTGGGCTGCTGTTGGTGCAAGGCGCTGTGTGCCCCAGGGCTGGCAGCTCCCTCCCTTACAGGACTGCGAGGACGTGCAAGCCAGGCCTGCTCCGGCAGCACGGGGGAGCCGGAGCTGAAAGAGCTGCAGTGCACAGAGGTGCCCATTCCCAGCAAAACCCTGCCACTACCGTAAATAAGAGCCTGAAGAAATAAAGGCTCCAGAACTTCTTTTCAAAACTCCACTTCACCTAAACTAAGCTTTCTCCACTTAAATAAAACAATTCTTTTTCCCACCCCCCAGCCCTTCAGTCTTTTGAGTTTTGTATTAAACACTCATTATACCTTTGGTGTGACAAATGATTGAAAAGTGTAATTTGAAAGCTAAGCTCCCCATCACACTCTTCCCTATTGTTTATTTGCCAGCTCCAAATGGGTTGACTGCCAAGTAAAGTAATCAGAAGGTAATAGCCTGATATCGGATGAATCCCCAGAGCTGCCAGCAAGCTGGAAAACTACAATCTCGGTGCCGCCTGCAGTATTCATGCGCTGAAAATAATTGTGTAAAACAGTATAGCTGGGATCAAACTTGGGCTGACATTTTGCATTGTAAGATTTGCGTATGGCTCGGTCTGATGTGGTTATTAGTAACTTGCTTGGGGGCAAGACAGCCAAAAGTGTCTCGTCGAGGGATGTTGTGATTCATTTGCCCATCGAGATAAGACAGCATCTTGCTAAACCAAAGTGCATATCTTTATCACCGTCTCCTCCCTGCCTCCATTCCTGTTCACTTTTCCCCCTGTTGCTGCAAACCTTGCAAAGCGGTGATTTTATTGAGTGTGGCAAGTGGCAGTTCATTAAAAAGTGGGAGCAGATGGGGAAGGGATTGTAGACGAAGATTAATGATGCACACCGACAACTAAATAGGCCCAGGTTTCGGAGTAAACACAATCACTCCGGCTTCCTGGGAGCGGGCAATCCTCCTCTGTCAGCTCTCTTCTAGTTAGCTGGCAATGGAGGTGCTCGGGAGAGCTAACAAGGAGGGAGGCTGTCTTGGGCACTGCAGTGGCACTGTTCTTCCCTCCGCCAAGGAGGCTGACAAGGCAGACGACGATGTCTCCGGGGGCGAGTGGGGATCCTCGACCCGCCGGCAATGCTGATGGAGAGGAAAGGACGTGGAGTGAAGTCTAGTGGTGGAAGCAGGTGCCAGGACAGCGGCGCAAGGTGTATTTTATGTCCGACTTCAGAAGAGGGGCATAACAGCAGGGAGTGAGGACTCCTGGTCCTGCAGCCAGTGCCACCACTTGCCTTCATGCCTGTGCTTGGTGTCTCCTCCCTGCTTGCAAAGGACAGTGCTGGTGGCGCCTGGGGGCTAGGCATCCATCTGCAGGGGTCTGACATTGCTCCACTCCTGCTGCGGCCTTCCCAGGGGCTTTGTGCCCATTCCCCACCTTTGCACCCCCAGACTGGAAGTTGTGTGTTTGAGAACGTACGAACATCAGCAGAGCCGGACTGGGCTGGGCCGATGGTCCATCAAGCCCAGTATCCCATCTCCAACAAGTGCAGGGGTGGATGCTACACAGGGAGAGCATCGAACTGGATATCTCTAGAGTGATCTATCCGCTATTCAATACCCTCGCTGGCATCCACTATTATAGGTTTAGAGATGCCAGAGGAAACGTCTCCAACCGTTCTGTTCAATAGCTATTAATAGATCTAGCATCCTTGGATTTATCTAGTCCCTGTTTAAACCTGGCTAAGCTATCTGCCTCCGCCACCTCCTGGGGCAGTGAATTCTGCAAATTGACTATGCGGTGCATAAAAAAGGACTTTTTCTTGTTAGTTTTAAACCTGTCACCTGCTCATTTCAGCAGGGCCCCCTCGTTCTAGCATTGTGGGATGCAGTGGGCAACAGGTCCCTGATCACTTGGCCCACACCCTTTGTGATTTGATAGACTCCTATCACCCCCCTTTTAGGCTTCTCCCTTCCAAGCTGAAAAGCCCTAGCCTTTCTAGTCTCTCCTGCTATGGAGGCTGCTCCAGGCCCCTTTGGGTTGCCCTTCCCTGGACCTGTTTTAATTCTACCACATCCTTTTTAACACATGGGGACCAGAAGGGCACACGCTTTTCAAGATAGATGTGGGTGCCCCATGGATTTGGTGAATGCTATGATGCTGTTATCTGTCTTGCTTTCAGTTCCCTCCTTAATGATGCCCAATGTTTTGTTGGCTTTTTTGGGGGGCATTGCTTGGTTCATTGTTGCTGGCAAGCAACAGGGAGAGCCCTGGGTCCAACGGGGCTACTTCAATTGCAGAAGGTTGTTTCCGCTGGCCCTCGGCAGTCGTGGGACAAGGGGCCTGGCCAGGGAATCTGCCTTTCTCTCCGTGGGGAGATCAGTGCTGCTGCTGGCAAGATCTGGGGCAACAAGGAGATCCCCTTCTTCAGGGATGGACTGACTCCCACCCTGACTCACTGTGGAAAGCAGCAATTTGCTCAATGACCTCCTAGCTGCTCCCGTAGGGTTGTGGCGCTGTGTTATGGGACCCCCCACAACTTCTAACCAGACTGGGTGGTGCAAAGAAATCTCGCCCTGCCCTGCGGTGGGACAGCCCGCTCACCCCCTTGTCCTTTTTAACCATGCGTTGTTAGGTCAGCATAGTCACCTGGGACCTCATCCCATCCCATCCCATCCCATCCCATCCCGCCTTCCTGTGTCCAGCTTCTTTGTCCTGGGGCTGCTGATGGCTTTTAAAAGGATTGGTCTGCCTCGGTTAGGGTCAAATAATGCCTGCTTTTGGTTGGAGCCAGGTGATGAGGTCAGAGAAGGTTTTTAAGCGTCAGGTCGCCTGGTTTGGGGGGCTTTCCCTCCTCCGGCAGGCACCTTGGAACAGCCTCTGGAGGAGGTATCTCAGGCTGCTGTCTGCATGCATCAGTGAATATGCCTGAAGATTAGTTAGAAAGCTACATCTAAGTTAATCAGATGTGTATCAAAAGTGTCACTGAACTCTATATTTGATGAAAGGCTCACCATATTCTATATTGCTCAAGGCATTTTCTATGAAACCCCTTTGTTTTCCTCTAACCCCATTCTCTCTCTCCCTGAACAATAAAAGACTACCTGTATGCAGCGTGTGGGCTGTAAATTCCCGAGGAAAGAAAGGTCAGACAGCCTATACAGCTCCCTTTGCTCGGCTGGCTAAGGTGGAAGTAGCTTTTTTACTTTCGTCCCATACAGGAGGCTACCTCTGAATGCTTCAGGCTGTAAGAAGCACAAGGAAGTATACTGCTGGGGGCAAAGCTCCCACAAGGTCTGCAGGGTCTGTGTACCCTGGGCTGCACAGAGCCCTAACAAAGACCAGAGCCTGGGTGGTGGCAGCGGTTACCCCAGGCTTGTGGGTGTGCTCCCGGAAGGGGGTTGGCCGGATGTAGGCGCTCCTGGGGAGGCACCTGAAGCATGGTTTTTGGCTGGGTGCAGTGAGGCAGGCGGCTCAGCACAAGAGTACCCCTTCCTGGCTCGCCACAGGTCCTGTCCTTGCATTGGAGGCACACAACGAGTGATGTGCCCAAGTCTAAACAAGGAGGTGGTGGCAGAGCAGGAACCAAATCCAGACCCCAAAATAGGGCCCCAAGCCTCAGGGAGCCCTTCTGACCAGCAGGCATGGACTCCTTCTGCAACCCCTGGCCTCTCCCTGGCTCGTCCTCTGCTGATGCCACCTGCATCCAACTTGGAGGGCCACGGCTGGGCTCGGCTGTGGGCAGTGGAGAGGCATGAGCAGTACAGACAGATGGCTGCCGCTTGCTTTTGAAAGCAGAGATGTCAGGCCTGGCTGCTCCTTTGGGGTGCTGGATGCCCATCAAAAGGCTCTTTTCCCACGTGACAAAGCTCCCCTTTCCCCTACCTGCCCTGCCAGGCTCTCACGGAGTCTCTTCTCATTCCTCGTGACCGTGCTGACCTCTCTACGTGGCTCCGCAGCCATGCTAATAGAAAGGCCACATGCCAGCAAGCGTCCGTGCCATGGGATTGAAATACAGGGGCCGTTTATCTTTCAGCAGGATGCTGCTTCCTGCCGGGAGGATGAGCCTTTCATTACTGACAGGGCTGTAATTTGGCTGCGGTTTCCAGAGGAGTGCCCAGCACCTTGTGAGAAGGGGCTGGGCTGCATGGCATGGCAGAGAGCTCCCTTGGGGCCGTGCCCTCAGAGGTGCAAGCAGGCCCTGGGCAGGCCGTTAGCTGAGAGGACACAGGCGATGGGGGCTGGGAGCAGCCTGCCTGCCTCGAGGATGCTGTGCAGGGTGCCCCCAAGGCGCTCTCGGCCTCCCCTCTTGGGACTGTCCTTCCACGGGCATCACAACCCCACCCGGGATCTCCCCGTTCCCTCCCACCGCTGCGTGCTGGGCTGGCGGTCTCATCCATCTGCGTGAGTGGCAGCAAGGTCAGGAAGGGGACTGAGCAGAGGACAAGCAGCACCGTAACATTTGTCTCAATGCACGTCTACCCTTCCCCATCCTGGGGGATAACTGGACTGCAGCAGGGCAGGCAGTGCCCTCTCCTCACGAGAAGCAGACTGTGCACTGCACTGGACGGGGAGGCCACCAAGCACAATGTCCTGCCCTCCCTTGCTCTCTTTAGGGGGCTTTTCTCTGTGTGTGTTGAGGGGGAGCACGACAGTCAGCCGTGCCCAAGCGAGCATCACGGCAGGTCAGAACTGGGTCCCTTCCGACAGGCGGAGACCACCCGTCGCCGATGCACTCGCACAGCCGCGCTGTCCAGCACCAGATACCATCGGAGGCAGCCAAGCAGAGAGGAGACTGCAGTGGTCACTAGGTAGCACGTACCCCCCACCCCAAAGTAACCACGACCATGCATACACGTACGGGAGGGAGAGGAGGGGCCGGTGCCCGGAGCAGCGCTGCCAGGGAGAGCATAAGTAATTTAATAAGGGGATGTTTGAAATTATATCATCCCAAATAATATAATAAACCCTAATTTACTCACATTTATCTCCTGGAGTTTTTTCTGAAAGCCGTAATCTTGCATCTTCTACAGTGATGGATTAGCACGATGGAAACTCCGCCGGGGAATAAAAACCCACATCGTGTAGTTTTTGACATGTTATTATTCAGTTTTATCTCAGGTTGCTCATTCCCGGCCCATTACTCATGTTCACAGGGATTTTTCTCGCTCTTATTTATTTATTCTTATCCTGACCAGAAGCAAAGATGCTTACAAATCAGCCGTCCTTTCCCCTTCTTGGTTTGATGGCGTTTTGGGTTTTCCCCTCCAGGGTTCAAAAATATACATGCACTGAGCGTGGCTAAGATGTGTCTGCTGGTCCAGGCTGTGAAGTTCTTGCTGTGCTCCCCGCTCTGCGTCTACGCTGAGTTTGTGAAACCAAAGGGAATTTAAGTGCAATTGCTTTTACGTAGCTCGGTTCTGCCCTCGACTCTCAGCCGCAGATGGGGATTGAGCAGCCCGAGAAGCCTTGGGCTATACGGAGACATTGCTGAGCTTGGCGTGGAAACTGGAAGGAGCCAGACTGGCCCTTCTTTGCTCATTCGGATGGGGTGTGCATCGTGGCGTCGCTCACTTAGGGCTGCAACGTCACTGAATGGCGGCCAACAAGGCACAGCATCTTGGCATGGAGCTAAGGGGCCTGCGGTGTCTTTTTTGGACAGGAGGTAGGACTTACGGTCACCGAAACCCCTTGGCAGTTAGCCCAAGACTGTCATGAGACCATGTCTCTTGAGATCTGGACAGTAAGCCCAGGCCAAGCCACAACTCAGTCCAGGTCTCTTTCCTCCCCAAATTCCCTGGCAGCATCAAGGGGCTGCAGGATCCTTCGGTTCCTGACTTGGAGAGCTGGGCGGTGCGGCCGTGGTGCTTCCCCAGAGGTGTGCGAATCCATCCTGGCTGAGGTCCCTTTCCCAGTGACAGTGAGTCCGAGTCAGCCAGCAGGAGAGACTTAAAGTGGTGTTAAAAGAGTGAGGGTGTGTTATTATCAAGGTCCGTGGTGCGATAACCACATATGACAAGTGAATCAGAAAATGAGGGTGGGAAGGGACCTGAGGAGGTTACATCTAGTCCAACCCCCTGCTCCAAGCAAGACTAGCCCCAACTACATCATCCCAGCCAACACTTTGTCTGGCTGGGTCTTCAAAACCTGGAGAGTCCACAACCTGGCAGCATCAAGTGAAAAGGACATGCAAGGAAAAATTACCGTAGAAAGAGGCTCAGGGGAAATGGCCAAACCACAGCCCCGTGGCTGACAAGCATAGGATAAAGAGCAGAGGGGCATGGTGGTGATGGAAGAGGATTTTTTAAAGGCCTGTGCTGGACACCAGGTAATAAGGGACAGAGACAAGGCCAGAGCTGGTTGCTGGGAGAGTGTACCCAACCTGAATATTGCACGCGGCTCCCCACGGCTTTGAAGAGGTGGACTGCTGCTCATGGGGGCTTCGGCCGAACGAGGGAGCAGGTAGGCTGGGCAGAGGCAGGGGGGTCTCTCAGCAATAGCATCCTCTCGATCTCTGGACAGCGGGCACGTGCGTTTGCATCTCTCAGAAGTGCCCTGCTATCACGAGGCACTTGTGTAGATAATGTAACAAGGCAGCATCACACCTAAACGTTGGCCCAAGAGCTTCTGAGGTTGGCAGAGGAAGTGCTTGTTATCAAAAAGACTGGTCCTGCGGCTAAACATTTAGAGATGCTTTGGGCCTCAGAACATGCAGTCACTACCCCTTTAATTTTTAATGCACTATGCAGAATAGCTGCAATGATTAAAGCCAGGAATGAAGAAGTCCTCAGTTGGTAGCTTTAATTATTCCTAAAACTCTGCCTTTATTGCTTATTAGCAATTATGCATTGCAGTACCCAGGATGCAATGCCCTGCATTGTTTTCCTGCGAGGGAGGTTTGTTGGCTGAAGTGCTTAAAGTCACTAAGAGGTTATTAAATAACTGCAAATTACATCAATAATGCTTGGTACGGCGGTCTTTTATTTATTACAACTGCTTCGCTTACTCCCAGCCTTCCAAGAACTTTTAAAAATTCAGAAACTGGTCAAGGCTTCGACATGCACACGGTAGAGGAAGTGCTACCATCCTTCTGCTGAGCTGGGGACCTTTGTCACGTGCGCTGTGTGTAGGGAGCCCGCTGGGCATGTGCTAGGTACCTCCGGCCCTTCCAGCGCTATGGAGGGAAGCGCGTTGGCATCCTGGTGCCCGGAGGACAGGGAGCAGCAGGGGCAGTGCCCGAGGCTTGCTCCATGCTGCCTGCGGCACCAACAGGGAAAGGAAGTCTTGGGTTCAACACACATTTTTTAACCTCCTAACCCTCCTTCAATGAAATTCCCCCTTTGCAAAGCGGTAGCTCAGGGGTGAGCCTCTGCCTTTGTCATTAACAGAAAGAAACTCCTACCCGGACCAGTGTAGGAACACATTGAATTAAAGGGGCTGTGAAATTACGAGGGGATATTTCACGGGCCAGCTCAGTGAAGCTGTTTGAACTGAAATTGCCCTCTGGGAAAAATCCTACTGTCTTTTGTTGGAGGCTTTTGTCGTGGAGTTTTAAAGAACCAATCATTAGAAAGTGGCATTTCACATTAAAATTGTTCCCATCAGGCAGTGACATTTCCTGGTTCCTTATGGCCAATGGACCTTACCCTGCCTCTGATTCAAATATTCCCCCCATTAACATTCCTTCCCCAGCTGTTAAAGCACAAACAGAAAATTGCGCTTTCTGAGTACAAGATATACAGTAGATATCTGTATTATTGACTTTTATAATAAAGTATGCCTATTGCATCTAGATAATGCATGCAGGGCGGGCTGTGAAATGTAGAGTTCTCAGCAGGGAGGGACTGGCAGAGTGTGAAATCCTGGAGGGGATCCAAAGAAAATCTGCATTTACAAGGCATTGTGTGTGCAGCATCGAAGGGACTTGAGAACCCAGTGAAAACCTCCCCTAGAAGCCGTTCTTCGCCATGGAGGGAAGAGAGATGGGGCATGAGGCAGAGGAGCAAAAATATTGTCTCTGGGGCAAAGTGGCAGCTGCATGACCACCGCTAAGGGTGCTGTGAGTTGTCTGGTGGAGGGCAGTTTATAAGTATGCAGCATATTTCTCCAGAGACATTAGGCATGGCACCATGACTGCCAGGCTCTGGGAACACCTGCCTGTTTGCTGGGCCCTGCTGGGGACCCTCCCACACACCCGGGGACCAGTCCGGAAGGGGATGGGCCGGTTGATTTGGGATGAGGGGACCCTGGCTCAGGCCGCGGGATTGTGCTCAGCCTTCCCGGCATGCAACGAATACGCATGGCTGGCCTGGCCGGCAATAATTAACATGCACAAGCAGGGAATGTGAGGGACCTTGAAGATTTTAGCATATAGATGAGCCTTGCACATTTCCAATTACCCAGGGTGAATATACATATGGAACGGGGTGTGGGGAGGAAAATGAAGTAACCTTTGGTCGGTTCATCATCGCCGATTATGGCAGTGCTGGCGCCTGGGCTGGCGAGCACTCCTGATACCTGCGGTGCCTCCGTCACTCTCACCGCCTTTGGATCAGGCTCTGCAGGCCCCTGGAATCGGTTGCTCATCCCAGGCAAAACACCAGCACCGAGCGCTCCTTACTGATGGACCTGAGAGCCCCACCCCATGTCACCAGTTATATTTTGCACGCTGGGAAACAGAGGCAGAGAGAGGAGAAAGACTTTATCTCCTGTTGGGTCACTCAGCAGGGCGGTGGCAGGGGTGGGGATAGATGCACGTCTCCTTGCTGGCCATTGCTACTGCGGGGGACACAGCTGACAAGCTGCCTGGCTCCTGCCCTTGGTCCCTTTGCTAACTTTCCCTTTTGAAGCACTTTATTCACCCAAAGCAAAACTAAGAACCCGTGGGGCCGCTCGGCCCCTTCACGCAGGGAGTCCTGTTTCCCCCGTGCTTTGAAATCAGCCTCTTTCCAAAATGAAAAATGCCATTTGCAAAAGCTCGCCATTCCATTTTTTCAATTTTCTTTTGCAAATTCTAGTCTGTGCCCGAGGCCACGGTGGCGTCCAGCGTTTTCAAAATGATCCCCGTGCTTCGTTTACTAAAACCTGGGCTTGGGGTTACTGTAATTAGAACAACGTGAATCAAAATGTGGGAACATCTCTGAGAAATGGAAGTTTGACCCCAGGGAAATGGGAACAACTTTAATGTGGAGTCTACTTGGGGAAGAGACTTTGCTGTGTAGGTGCATGCCCACGGCACAGACCCCCAGCCAGGCGGGTGTTTTGTGGGCACTCTTGTCAAACACCCGTTGCTGTGGTCCTGTTGTTACTATTACTCTTACGGCTGTTACCAGTGAGATCATCTTCCCCACTTTTTGCTGGTTCAGTAAAAAAAATACCCGAAACATCACTATTGCCACCAGACAAAGAGATGTCTGGTGCCACCTGCCCTATCAGATATCAGATCATTGCAGCACATCCCTGGGCTCTAGTTTAAATTGGGTGGAAAGCTGCCGCCTTCCCTGAGCCCTGGCCTGGCTCAGTCCCTGCCTCAGCCGTCCCATCCCTCCGGCTGCAGACAAGTTTGCTGCATCTAAACTTTACACTGTGATCGCAATTAGCCAGACAACAAACTCCGTGTTTGACTAGCCCTGTCTAAATTTGCTTAGCTCAAGCTGGAATCTGCAGTAAGTAAACGATTTTCTGTTTATATTCAGCGCTAATGAAGAGCCAGTGAACATTGCCCATTAATAACTTAGAAGATGATTGTGTTTGCAGAAGGCCTGTATACAGCATGTCATACTTACTAGGGTGCGCCTGGCCTGGTATTGATTTCCCAATAAGCACCAGCTCTTTTCTGTTGTGTCTGCATTTGTTTCTTCCAAGAGGGAAATAATCTGTCCAAAGCATTAACTTTCTCTAGTGACTGAAGCCAAGGGAGGCCACCATCCAGCCCCCAGCTGCCCAGCCTGCTGCACTGCTGACCTGGTGATGCCCTGACGTGCCCGGTTGTCCTGGCATAGGCATCGCGGCACCATGAAATGACCAGCTTGAGGCCGTTAGCAGCAGAGTCATGTCTAAAGAACATTTCTCAGCTTTCCAAGGCAGCTAGAGTTGCTTTCTAGCAACACGTGGAAATTAAAGAAACAACCAGATCAGGTTGTGCTAAGGCACAAAGACCACTTTGCAGTTCCGCAATGCCCGACGGCTGCCCTTCGATAGGGCATCGCTCCGTACCTGGGTGGTTTGGGCCCCATGTCGCCGAAGAACAGCATGGTCATAGGAAACGGCCCTTCTTTGCTGCTGAGACCCTGCTTTGGTGGCCATGCCAGGATTGGCACTGGCTTGCAGACCCCCTGCTTTCCCTCTCCTGAATCAACCTTTTCTGCCCCAGCACTGACAGTGAAGGGCCCCTCTGTGCCATGGGCGGACAGGCTCAAAGCATTCGATGCCAGAATGACTTTGCATGCCACTGACCTCCTGCAAGAAGTCTCTCCACCTCCCCTGCCCACCTAGGAACACGGCATTACACTGAACCAACCGCCGGTCCCCTGAGTGCTTCCTCGCAGGCTTTCAAAGGGGAACCAGAGGAAAGCTCCTCCGCGAGCCCTCTCTCCCCAGCTCGGTTTGACTTTCCAGGCAGAGCTGAGGGGAAGAGCGCGTCTGACCTTCTCTCCTGACCTCGCTGTGTGCCGCAGACCTTTCCCTGCTTTCAAATTCACATCACCACCTGCTTGTGTTTTGTATTGTCATTAAGATTCTCCAGACCATGTCCTGGGGAGGGTCAGAGGGGGACGCTTTCTCTGACAAAGGTGAATATTTTAACATGTATGTATTTTGGGCTGTGTTACTGGCTTTGAGCCATTGTGCATCACTTGTCATTCAGCTGCTTCTTGTGGGGATTTCCTCGTAAGCCGTAGAGGTGAGTGGGCTCTACCACAGCAATAAAGGAGAGGATTTAATTTATATGGAAGAGAAGGGCAGGGACAGGCGCTCTGAACCAAACCCTAGCAGTCCACGTCTGTAGTTGGCAGCCCTTCCAGCTCACCCTTTTCTGCTTCACCCCAAGTTGAACAGATCCGCAGTCATCATCACCCTGGGCTGTTGAAGAGTCCCGTGGAGGTTTCCCCAGAGCCAGGATAATATGGGTCCGGCTGTTACTTGACCTTCTCTGAGCTTCTTGGTATGCTCGGCCCTTTGCTCGGAGCCCTCCTCAAGCTCCCAGCCTGCTTCCAAAGAGCCGTGTCCTCACTCTCGGCACGCACCTGTCTGCTCCTCGGCATGGCTAGGCCCCGTAGGATGGCACTGGTCCTCTTAGCTGTAGCATCACAGTGGGAGCCCACGCCGAGGGGCTGCCAAGTCTTGCGCACAAACCAGACAGCCTGGGACCCTGCTCCGAGCAGTGACCGCCTCACGTTAGAGTTGGCAAACAGCACGAGGAAAGGGCGAGGAGCGGAGAACAAAGTAATGATGAATAAAATTGCACCTACCACCCACTCCAGCCTGGGATCCAGGAGATCCTGGTGGAGTGCATGGTGTGAGAAACCCGGGTGCAAAGCTTTTGTGGCTTAATTCCTCCGTTGTACATCCCCCGTCACTCGTAGCCAGGCCCCTGAAAGTATGGCCCGCATTCCCGACAGCCAGCATCACCCGCCTGCCTCCCCACGCGTGCTGTACAACGGGAGGGTGGATCCAGTCCTGTACCAGCTGCTGGAGATGAAGCTGGAAGATGCCCCATGGTGACAGACTTTGCTCCTAGCTCTGCTAGGGAGGGGCAGGCTTGCACCCTAACCGTGCATGGCAGGCCCAGGCTTTCCCATGCAGTCACCGTTGTTGGTTGTGCCTGGTGGGTGGGTGAAGGGGTCTCTTCTTTTTCACCCAGATGTTGGATGCTACGCAGCCAGCTGTGCAAGGGCCACCACTGCCTCTGCAGAGCTGGGTGGGATGTGCACGTGGCTGTAACCATCTGCAGCCTGGCCTGCGGTGCAGAGTGTTTCTTCCTGAAGAGACTGTGCTGCCTTCTGCCTCTTTCTCCCAAGCACCTGCCCTCCTGGGAAGTGTAAGGAAATAATGTTTATTTACAAATACAAATGTTATTGAGCCAAATGAGAGAGATTATTACGGGCTCCTGGAATTGTCAGCAAATGCTGTTTAATTAGAGCTCAGACACAACACTCATCATTACCCTGTAGCTGGTTCTCTGATCTAAGGCTCCGTACCCCCAGGCTTCCTCGGCTACAATGAACTCCACCAGGCAGACACTTTCCCCAACTCCCTCATCAAATACCTGTGCGAGGCTCTCAAGGTTAGCACGATGGGGGTCAGCCGTGTTTAAACGTTGATTACAGAGTCGGCAGGAGCTGCTAAGATTTCTAATTAAGATTAAAGAATGCACACAGCTTATAAACGGTTCTTAGGAATGTATAATTTGATTAGCCTGTTTTCTCGGGGCACTTCCAACCCTGGATTAGTTGAGATGGCCCCAGAGTTCAGGCTCCCCAGCCACTGTCTCCATGCGCCCTTCTGTACTGCACGAGGTCTGCAGGGAGACCGGGCTCTGGTTCTGCGGCCGACTGGCTGGATGACCTCTCTGCACCCCTCTAGGGCGAAGCACGCCCTGCTTTGCACCACGCACCGAGACCTGCACCTGTCTTATCTGTATTGTGATCGTTGCCTACAGAGCCCTGAGTCCTGCCCCTCAGACAGTCTGCAGGCATTGTCGCAGTCGAGAAGGCACTGCCCCGGCATCAGAGAGTGCTTTTCCTCCTGCTGAGCTGCCCTGCATCCTTCCTTAGCTTGTGCGCTGCACTTGACAGAGCAAGCAGGACCACGGATAGAGCTTGGTGTCAAGGAGGAGATTTAATTTGCAAGGTGATGAGGAACAAGGAGAGCTGGGGTCCACGCGGGGGCCATGCCACACGTGTCCGAGTGTCGGCCCTGCAAGCTGCTGCCTGGGGGCCAATGCAGAGGCACCAGCTCCTTCCAGATCAGGTGTATGGTGCCTGGATGGGCCTTGCCCTCACCCCCTGCCAGGGGCTCCTGGCATGCATCCTGCACAGTGGAAGTTGACTGAGGTGCTACTTGCTTGGCTCCATGAGCACAAAGCCTCCCGGGCCCCGTGGTGCTGCAGAAAGGTGCCCGGCCACCCAGAAAGGCCCCGCAGCGCCCAATGTGAGGCTTCACAAAGGGGGGGTGTAAGGGGGCACACACACCCCATGCACACTCCTGCGGGGTGCGTGCCCACCCAGCCTGAGTCCCTCCTCCCCGCATGGTGCCTCCAGACGGCAGGGCTGCTCCGTGTGCAGGAGTCCCCAGGGGTTGGGAGGGGAGCCGGCGTGATGGATGGGGCTGCCACGCAGCCCCGTCCCACCTGAGGAGAGCGCGTCACATTGATGGATCTGCCTCATTTTCTTCATCAGGATCCACAGCCATGGCAGGCAGCAGGGGGGAAGGGCCAGCGTCCCCGCTCGGTTCAGGCCCCGGCTGCTTGCTCAGCCTCTGGAGCCAGGGCTGGGGTGGGCTCTGCTTCTCGTCCCACTGAGCCCAGCAGACCCTGGGTCCCGCTCTTGGCCTCTGCTGCTCTACCCTTACTCTGACACAAGCCAGGCAGCCCCCATGGGTGCTCTGGGACCCTCATGACAATGAGGGATGGTGCTTTGCCCTTTCAAGGACCGTGCCCGGGTCCTCCAGATGGGCGGTAAGCTGCCAGCGGGGAGCACTGCTGCCGCCCGGCCGCTCGCTGCCCCACCAACGAGACATCCCAAAGCAGGCCAGGTCTAAAGGCTTGTCCTGAGCTCTGTCCTGAAGTCTAATTTACTCTCCCTCATTCACGTGCTGGGTGTTTTCCTGCTGCTTCACTCTCCTACCTGGCCCTCATCCAGCACTTGCACCACAGAGGAAGGGATAAATAGAAAGAGGGCTGAATCCACAGCAGGCATGAACCAGACTCTGCAGAGCTGCTCCAAGCTCTCCAGCCCTGGGTGGGTCTTGGCCCTGTGTCCATCGCGAACAATGACGGGAGTCTCAGGATCCCTTCCTGCTGAGGGGTCAAGGCTCCCTGCTCTCTGAAGTGCCCAAAGCTCTGCAGTCTTACCCGCCTGTCTGGGGCGTGCATTTCACGTGGCAAGCAGAGGTGGGGCTGAGCTTTGCTTTGCTTGCAGGGGCAAGATTTTTACTGCAGCCCCAGGCATGGGCAGGAAGGCGGCTGCTGCAAGGCACGGGGAGGACTCCCAAAGGGCACTGGGGGAGAAGCGTGTCCGTGGCCCATGCAGGAGGCAGATGCTAGCCGATGGCTCTCAGCCATGACCGAGCAGCACCCGCAGCACAAGGCCCCTGGAAGAAGGGGCAGCAGTGGCGGCTCGCGAGGGATGCCTCTGCCCTCCTTTCTTTTTGCATTAGCTTCTTGCAGCCCCGTCCAGCCTGTGCAGTGTGTATGAACCCCCCTGCCCCCCGTCCCATCTGCAGCACCAGGATGCCGGGACCAAAGGCAAGCTGCTCCCAGCAATCTCGGAGACCCAAGCCAAAGCTCTGCCAGTGCGCAGCTCCTGCTACACCTGAGCAGGGGACAGCTGTGCATCAATATTTATTCAAAACTCCCAGGAAACCTGGATGAAGTGTAATTATCTCGGCTCAATCAGCTCGGATTAGCATAACATCAAGTCACTCCCCCCGTCCGACAGGGGGGCTGGTTTCTGGGATCAAAGCCGCGCGCTCTGTAGCCACTGATTAATCGGGTACATGGGAGGCGAGAGAAGAAAGCGGCCCGCTGCACGGCTTTGATACTCCAGCCGTTGCCAACTTCCTCGCTTTCCCCTCACCCCCTTACTCCCATTCTCTCCTCTCTGTGCCAGAGCGGCTCCGGGCATCCATCTCGGGGCTTTTTCCTGTGTCCATGCCCATCGCTGCTTGCAGCAGTGGCCGTCCATGGAGTGGTCTCGCTCCTCCCTGCCGCGGTCACTGCAGAGAACAGCCACGCGGGGCTGGGGATGCTGTGTCAAGATGGACGCGTTGGGCTGGCTGGTCCTGCCCGGACCAGGGGGGTGGCTCCACGGTCTCCCAAGGCCTGGTTTTTCTCTGCTTCTGCACATGCTTAAACCAGCTCTTTATTTGCATGAGGATTTGGGCAGTACTTGGGTGACCTCGAACCCCCAATGGGTACCCCTTGGCACCAACCGCAGGTGGACTATCGGTACGGCACGTGGCTCTCATCTCTTGGGGATGCCAAGAAAGGATGCTCTGGGGTGCAGGTGATCAGCTGCGGGCCGAGGGAATCACCACTGGCTGCCCACCCTTGAGAGCCTTGGAGGAAGGTGGGGAGGTGCCCTCACAGGACCTGACTTATTACCTTGTGCCTAAATTAACGTGAAGCCCGTTAGCGAGTCCAAGCCAGGCTCTCCTTTCCTCTCCTCTCGGTGCTGCTCGGCGATTCTCTTCTCCCAGCCCCTTTTATTTTGATTTCCTTTCCACGCTTGTCTTTGCATTCATCTTTCAAAGCACAGAAGGGGGTTAAAAGACATTGCTTCTCCGTGGCTATTTTGATGTTGTCATTTTGAATTCTGGGGAAAAGCGGGTTTTCAAGTCTGGCGACCAAAAACGGAGCGAAGGCTCTGCAGTATCTGGTGGCACCGAGCACGTGCTTTGAATCAGCAGATGCCCTGTGGGCAACAAGGAGCCGGGATATTTTCCTACCCCTTTACAACAAAAGGAAGCGATTTCTCTCAGGGATGGAGCCGCGGCGAAGATGTTACCTCAGATCTTCCCGCTGGCAGGGGGCCGCTGCGGTGAGCCGGCGCTCAGCCTGCCGGTGCCTGCTGCCACCCGCTTCGTCCTCATGCCTTGAGCCCTGCATAAAAGTTGTGCCCCATGCAACAGATCTCTCTCTTATTTTTCCTTCTCCCCTCCCCTCCTTGTAATTAAGAGCTAAATATAGATCTTAATTAAAGCACCGATGAATTTCATTTAGAGTGGCATTACTGCCTTAACTTCCAGTGCGCGACGCCTTGTTTGGATAATGTATAATATAAGCTAAATGAGTGCTTACTTGTTACCACCATAAATAATTCCCTTGCAAATCCCCTCAGATACGACTCCGACACTAATCCATCTCCTCCTCCAGAATATTCATGGGCACCAATCCTCTTTCTGCCTACCTCACAGGTTTCGGTATCAAACCTCCAAACAGCTTTCAAACTCTCCCAACCCCGCTCCAACGTTCGCACAAAGTAGGGGGGGGAAAGAAAGAGATGTGAAGGGAAGCACTTGAGGGAGAGAAGGGCCTGCAGTTGGCACCGAATGTCAAGGTGATCGTTGCAACCTTGAGGGCAGCTGTGCTACGCGGCACGTGCGAAACGCCGGCTGACATTGGCGTTGTCCTCGGGCCCTGCGCGGGTGTGCACGGAGCAAGGCCGGCTAAGCAAGCATGCTTGCCCATGCCCCTTCTCTGGGCTAGGAGCCCGCTGCCAGTGCAGGAGTATTTTGCCAGATGCAGGACGTGGCTTTGGGAGCAGGCTGCACTGCAGGGGCTCAGAAAAGGGAGAGCTGCTCTCTGGGAGAGATGTGTACTTCCTGGAGCAGAGCATCAGTGCTCTCCTTCAGCCATCAAGCTCCACCTGACCAGCTAAGGTGCGCGTCTATGTGTGCATTAATTAACACACTTTAGTTAATGCACATTAAATCTAGTACCTCTGTTGTGCTCCATTGGCCTGTTTTAATGCACATTAGCTAAAGAGCATGTTTTTTTAGTGATGCTTTAATGCGCATTAAAATAGGCTAATGCACATTAAAGCACATGTGTATACGCATGGAAGGAGTCCAGGGAATGCCCCCAGCCAGCGCTGAGATGGTGGGGTGGGGAGGGGGCATGAACTGCAGCTGGCCAGCCTGTCTGGTCATGCAGCTAACAAGCCAGTGAGGACCTCCTGGTTTTCTAGCAACCAGCAGCCTCAGTGAGAAAATCCTCTGCCCCTCCATGACAGCAGAGGCCTGTCTCTTTCCCCCCCCATGAAGGACAGGCTGGGCAGCATGTCTGTCTCCTTGCCCTCTGAGCATGAAAGCACACGAAGCAGCTGGCTGGAGGAGACCCACAGCCCTTCTCCACTTACGCCCCAGGAGACTGGGTTTGCAAGGACACATTGAATGCAGCCGCAGGCAAGGACTGCAGCCAGCATCCGCTGCATGACGGTGAGTGCTGGGCCCCGCGTAGCAGCGAGAGGCAAAGGTGACCGCCGCAGATGCCTCGCTGTGAGCAGAAGCACCTGTGGATTAACTGATGCTCCTGCGATAAACCTGTGGATGTGTCGAGAGGGAGGCGTGCGCGGCTCTCCGGCTATTACTGCCTAGTCAATACATCACCCGGAACACAGTGCCCCCTTTATAGAAAGCCATTTCGCTCTGAGCTAACACAGTCAGGCCTCATTGTTCCCAATATCACCGAGCAATTTCTAAGCTAAAGGAGTGTTGAATTGGAGTGGAAATATGGACAAATTTGCAAGGTCAGGGGATGCCGGAAAGAGGAGGAGGCGGTTCGAAGTCGGAGTCCTTGCAGGAGGACAAGGGGGTGGCCGCGTTGGCAGCCCCCTGAGGTTGGCAGGGCAGGAGGAGGCTGCGCCCAGCATGCAGACAGTGCTGCACCCTAACCATGCAAGGGCAGGCGGGCCCCACGTCAGGGGATATCCCTTCTCCCTCCTTTCTCAGCGGCAGGGCCTTGGACAGTCCGGTCTTTCCATGCAGCTGCTCCCTTATGTGCCAGTACAGGCCAAGAGCTGGCTGACCCTGTCGACATGGGGCTCTGCAGTCGTTCCCTCTGGGAGATCCCAGATCGGCCCATGCACAGTTTGTCCATCGAAGACACTGCCCATAGCTCCTACTCTCCTGGGATGGGGAAAATCCAGATGTGCCCTTTTATGTATCTACCACCACTGCTGATGAGCAGGTTTCTTGACGGGAGACTTCTTCTCTTGTATACTTCATTTTCTCCTTCAACCTATCTACCTTGAGGCTGGTGCTTGCACAAGCGGGGCTGGGGGCAGGCTGCAGGCCAGCTCGCTCTGCTGGAGTTGCCTTGGCACTGGGGCTGAGGTCCATCAAAGGGAGAGGCTGGGAGATGTTCTCCCTCTCGCTGGTTAGCTAACCAGAGGGTATAATCCCTCTAAACAGCAGCCCTGCAGGCAGCAGCTCTCTGTGTACAAGGGGGAAGATGTCTTTACACCTTCACTTTTTCTAACCAGGAAGAGAGGATCCATGATGCAGAATCTCCCACTGGAGACTGCCCTGTGAGCAGGAGCGCTCTTTGGAGGACGATACTGCCACATACGTGAGTGCACACACACAGCTGCACTCTTGTAACTAAGGGGGCAAGCTCTGTGCACTTCAAAGTTTGGAAAGGAGTAGGAGGGAAAGCTGGAAACCTAAGGCAGCATCCCTGGCTGCTTCCTGCATACATGGTGTGAGATAACTGCAGAGGGTAAAGTGCACTGCATGCATAGAGGTGCTCAGAGATGGCGAGGCAGAGGCACAGGTGAGCGAAGAACGCAGATAAGATAGCTGGCGGAGAGTCAGATTCCCCGTCCGATTAAGATGGTACAACAACCGTCCTCCTGCAGAGCAGGGACTAGAGGGCACCGCTGGGGGAGAAGCAGCAGATCCTGTTGCTCCTTGCTCAGCCCGCAGCCACGGTCCTGTCTGGTTCACTTAAAGGATTTCTTTAAACACCGCTCTCATCCCTTAGTCATATAGCAAAATAATCAATTGACTTTTCTTCTACCACCTACCAAAGCCAATGAACCCTATGCAGGGTGGAATGGGTGGAGAGAGTTGGTGTGAAGGGAAAAAACAATCCATAATCCGCCCCAAACCCTCTGCAAGTACAGCTCCCCCAATTGCAGCCTCAATGGGCAGCCCAGAGCTTTCCTGAGAGACGATCAGTGGGAAACCCAGCTGCTTTCCTCCGCTCCGGCTGACTCCCAACTGAGCAGCACTTTCTCTTCCTGAGTAACAAACCGCACCAGCTCCCTCAATGATGTGATCCTCAGTCCTTGCAGATAGGAGCAGGGACAGGCACTCTTGTCCCAGGAGGCGCGGGAGCTCAGTGTGCCAGGCTCCAGATGGCATCAAACAGGGAGCGAAGTCCCTGTCCCCACTCCTCCCAAGGCCCCCACTGCAAATCAAAGGCTCTTTGGGACTTGGTGACATCAAATTCAGGGGTTTTTCCATCCTTCCCAGCTTGCTGGTGCATTGCATAGCCCAGAGTTGGGACATGCAGACTGCCAGGCCTCTCTGGAGGTTGCGGGGGGGAATCCTCTTTGGAGATTTTCAGCTCAGTTGTGTGTTTGCAAAGTTTGGATTGTATCACCTGCCGCCTGCTCTCTGCTGCTGACCTCTCCCCTGGTCCTGGGAACCTCGGTGTATGCTCCCAATGCTGTGGCTGTGACCCACGTCTCCCTTCAGTATTTAATCCTCTGCTCCGGATGCTGACAGCTGTTCCTGGGAGCCTGCAAGAAGAGGTGCCATGTGGTGGGAAGAGAAAGCATCATTGCAGGGTGACAGAGTTGCATAGCCTGAAGGGGCCAGCTGCTTTCCCCCCGGGCAGCTGGGATTTCAGGTGTGCCTCTATCCCTAGCCGTGCCTCCCTGTCTCTGTGCTTTGCTCATCTTGTGCCTCTGGCTCCTGCTTCCAGCCGGGGGCAGAGTACGTGCCACTCGGGCTGTGGAGCAAGCTCTTAGGAAACCTGTCCTGGCCACTTGTTCCAGCCAAGCTGACGACCTTGGCATCCCTCTGGTTTGGGATTCCTGCGACTCTTCTTGCAGTATTGCAGGGATGTGGCTCCACCCCGTGGCAATCTGGCATCCACGGGCCCCTTCCAGACACTTTCCCAGCCTGGCCCGGTGGAGTGGGGGGGAGCTGCCCGCTTGTCGCACACGCTGGCTGGGCTGAGAGCCCTCCAAAGGGTTTGGAGCAGAGGGTCTCTCAGTACATCCTTACCCAGGCCCAACCCCAGGCGTTCAGGAGCCTTTCACCGGCTCGTGGGGCACTTAGCGCTTGCCATTCGACCGACCGTTCTCCAGAGATTTTCCTTCTGGGAGCCGAGTGCCGGGCAGCGAGCCCTGCCCTCTGACACTCTGACCAGCTTCCTTCTCTGCTCCGGAGCGAGCTCCGCACTTGTCGTTTCTGGCTCCGACTTCTGCTTCACTTTCCCATTGGGTCAGTGGCACGTGGGGACATCTCTGAGTGCTGGTTTCAAGCAAAACATGTTTGGGGGATACGGCTGAGGACAAATTTTGGCTGGAGGAGGGTGAGAAAGGGGAGCTGCTCCATCAGGCGCTGTATAGTCAGCCCTTTGCACAAGGACAGACTCTTTGTAGCATGACTCTCACCCGGGTCTGCGCGTGCTCGTTTAGCCCAGCGAGACCGAGGCAGGGATGGGCTCTGATCCCATGGGGGAAAAGAAATCTTCTGCTTCTCTAAACCTTCCTGAGAACCGTTCTGCGGGAACCGGAGCGTCCTGGCCTTGCTGAGACAAGCCCTTGCAGACGTGTTTGTTGGGAGGGCACGTGAGGAGGGAGCAGTAAGGCTGTCCTGGGAGCCACCTACCCGCTGCCCTCCTCCTCCTCGTGCCAGTGCAGGAGCAATGCCCACCGGGCCGCTGACCCCAGACGCCGGAGCGGGTTGGCAGCAGTTGCCAGGCAAGGAAGGATCTTCCCTGGCTCGCCCCGCCGGGCTGGGGAAGGAGCTCTCGATTCCAGCCACGTCTGAGAGATGAAAGAGAGAAAATAAACAGGAGCATTTTGGCCTTTAGGCCTTTATTAAGCTGGAATGATTGAATAATGGATGAGTTCAGAAATGACTTCTGGAGAGGCTGTGCTGCTGGGAGCCCGTCCTGGGGGCGAACGGGAGCATGGGTGTCTCCCCGTGGACATGCACACTGCATGTGTGCACGTGGCACACGGCACACCTGCACACAGGCAGGTCTCCTGTGACCTCAGCTCACTCCCGCCCCTGCAGCTGGAGACGTTCTCCACCCATCCAGGCAGGGAGGAAGGAGCAGGGTGAATGCTGGTCCCATGTGGTACACTCCTTCCTTCGCCCCTGTCTGGTGCCTCGGCACACGTCTCTGTCTGGCTCCCACCCCGTTAATCGGTGTGCAAGGTGAGCAGCCCCGGTTGATGAGCCACACCGTTAGCTTCCTTTCCTGCCATCGCTCCTGCCAAGCGCCCTTGGCAGTGCTGCCCATCTCTACCTGGCTGCCAGTCCACGAGCCTCCAGTGCTCACCGCAAAGGATGTCTTGTCATCTGTGCACCTCGAGGCACTGGCTTTTGCTCCCTCTTGGAGCTGAAACCCAGATGAGAGTAGGATCCAGCATCTGGACAGAGGTGTTTAGGCTGCTTGAGGCCCCACCATGTGCCAGACAAGGCTCATTCCCTGCGGTGCTAATCTCACCAGCTGGGAAAGCAATGCGGGCTGGCTCCGGGGGCAGCGAGATGACCACTGCATTGCGCTCAGGGAAACAGAGTGAGCTGTTAGGCCACTCCAGCCCCTCGCTTTTTCTGCTGCTTTTTGGAAGCTGAAGGTGCTTCCCGGTGTGGGCAGCGATAGGCATTAGCTGGGAATCCAGACGGGGCTGCCCGCGGCGGTGGGAGAAGGCATGAATAAGTAGCCCGCACATCTGATGCCCCTGGTTTCCCTGCAACCTTAACAACATGTGTCACAACGTTTCACAATGTATTTAGCTGTCGTTCATGTTTTATTAGGATAAGTGCCTTAAAAACAGATCAGAGATTCCACTAATTTACTCATTAGTGAAAGGAAATTAGCCATTTGAGATCTCTCCTAATAAAATTAGCCCGGTGACAAATGCTTTGTTGCCGTGTTTATTAGATTATCATGCTGCCTGCATTTTAAAGGCAGCACCCGCCTCTTGCATAGGTTCCCCCTCTGCTCACCTGCTTCGGGGGGAGGACAGAGGACAGCAGGAGGCTGCAGACAGGGACTTTGCCTGGGTGGTGCGACACAGGCCTTCCCACCTGCTCACAATGCAGCCTGGGGAGGAGGGCAGTCAAGGCTCCATGCACCCTTTGGCACTGGTGCTCACCCAGGCAGCAGGAGAAAGCAATGCTGAGAAACAAGGGTCGGGGCTGTGTAATGGGGTCAGCCCGTCAGGACTTGCACAGAGCTGATTAGCTGCCTTTGTAGCGGCTTTGCTGATGCTGCCAACTTTATCCAAGTCTGCTCCCAGCATCGGGCTCTGAGCTACCGCCTCGCCTCTCTCCATTAAACCTCGCTGCTGGTGGCCAGGATGGCTGCACTCGCATTCACAATAGGGGGCTGTGATGAGAGATTGCAAAGACGAGGGCTTTCTCCCTGCCTGGCGAGGGGGGAGTAAGAAAGGACATGATTGAGCTATTCAGGAGCTCAATGGCCTGACAAGACGCCGTCATCCGTCCATCTGCTCTGTCCCATGCCGGGCACCCGGGGGGCCTTTGGCGAAACCAAAGGACAGGAGATGCAGCACAGCTGCCTTCCTGGGAGCATGGACCGCTGCCCTTCGCTCCCGAGGGTGCTCAGAGCTACAGGTCCCAGGGCCGTCTGCTGAGCTCTGCTTGCACCAGAGTCAGGGAGAGGCCCAGCCCGAAGCTGCCCCTTGATGGTGTTTCTCAGGGCCCGGGCACCCAAGGAGCAAGGCAGACGCGGGCACGTTCCTGCTCACGCTTCTGCAGCCAGCCCCCATGGGTCACGTGTTTGCACTGTGCTCCCACCCTTGGCTGGCTGCGTGATGGGTAGGCAGCCTCCTTCCTCTTGCTTTCCCATTGCGGCCCAGGATCAGTTCCCAGAAGGGATGTTTGATTTTGCTGAGAGCTGGGAGGCAGAGCTAGGGGTTGCTCTCAAGCTCTGTCCCTGTGGAGGGAGTTCAGGGGCTGGGGTGAGCCTCGGGCAGCAAAGGACAGTGTCCCCCACGAACGACCCAGGCCCTGCATGGCATCTCTCCTGCTAAACCGGGCTGTGGGGTCTGGCTGGGGGCGTAGGAAGCTGCTGCCTTTCGGATCTGACATCGTGCCCTGTTGTGTTGGCAGGCAAAGCCAGCTGATGGGGTCTTGCCACTGCGCATGGAAATAGCCTGTAATGTAATGGCTTGTTAGCATCAGAGCAGTCAGCGCATCACTTGCATCGCAAGCAGCTGGGCCTGCAAAGGGCAGAGTGCTGGCTTTGCACCGGGGTATGAGAGCACACGGCTTGCAGTGCTCATGAGGTTGCACATCTCTGCATCTGACTGCTGGATGCTGCACTGGAACAGCAAATATGTGCAACTGCGCCGAGAAGCCCTGCAAGAGCAGCTGCTCCTCATATGGTCCTGGGGCTGAACTAGAGGCCCGGACAGAGCTCTGCAGATGTTCAGTGCCTAAAAATGATGTCCTTGGCTGCTCTTTGATGAAGACTTTGCTAACCTGTCTGGCAAGAAGGTAGCCAAGTCTGATAGTTGGCAGAAAGCACGGGCTGGGAGGGAGCGGTTGTGTCTATGCAGCGCTGTGCCACGACTGAGGCTCGCTGAGAATGGGAGAGCCTGAGTCCCAGCCACAGCTTAGCCACGTTAGCATGTTGCTCTGCCCTGGCTAATGGCTCCTGCTAAGAAGCAGGCTGAATGACCTCAGGGGAAGGCACGTGACTGCTGGTGCCCGAGCCAGCGTGGGTATCTCTGCGTGGCACCCTGCAGACATGCCCCTGGAAGAAGCTGAGAGAGCTGCTCTGCTTTTCTTCCCTCCCTCTTCTTGGCTGGACTTATTTGTGACTTGTGGTGTGAAGAGCGGCGGTGACCGTGCGAGTGCATGCACGCAGGGAGAAGGGCCAGCGCCGTTGTCATCCGGTGAGGCTGAAATTGGAGGTGTGAAGGGTAGGAAGTGAGAGTCTTTTCCTGTCTGCAGCTCTGGGGCCTACGGGGCTGCGCAGGCTGAGGTCCGGGGAGGTTGCAAGTAAACAGCAGTCAGAGTCGATCTGACACTGATATTTTTATCTTGTTCTGAGACCAGGATCAACAGCACGGGTTAGAGGCTGGAGGACTTCTCTGCATCAGACATGCTGCTGGCATGGTGCAGAGGGAGCGGGCACCATGCTTGTGTGCACATGAAATGGCTCTGGTTTTGGGGTGCCTGACACCATGCACTATAATCTCTTAGCGATTTCCCCCAACACCCAGCGAGACCCATCCTGCCACGCTGCTGGGAGCAGGGGGAGGAGGGGCCATGCAGGGAAGGAGAGAGGGTTGCCAAAGAAGAGGCTGTCTCCATGTGCGAAGCCACAAAGTGTGCAAAATTTACTAGCTCCTGTTCACAGCTGCTTCCCATGTCATTCCCCCTTTGCACAGGGATATTTCTTCTGCCTTTTTAATGAGGCCGGGAGGCTGCAGTTATGTCTTGTGCTAATCCAGCGATAAACAACACTGATGCTGCAGCAATTTTTTTCAGGGACTGGATTGCATTGTGTGCACGCAGCATACATACCCAATGATTGCACCCGCAAACTGGCCCTGCTCGGTGCTGAGGGAAGCTTTGGGGGTGGCTGTGCTGAACCCGCAACCCCTTATTCGAGCCTCCTATGCAGAAAGGACTATTAATGGACTTTTCTGTTGTCAGCAGAGAAGCCTGTGGGACACCAGTCCCCAACCCAGAGCACCTCCCAGTGACACCACCAGTGTTGCTGGGGGTCGCAGCATATTCCTTGCTCAGCAATGCTGCCTGTGGGCCAGCAAAGACTGGGGACCACGGCTGCAGGGTGTGTTATGTGGTCTGAAAGCAGATAGGAAAACACATGTTGATTCTCCATGGAAAATAGCTTTCAAAGGAGCTTCCTGCCACCTGTGTGAGCACACCATAGCTTGAGCATCCTGTAGAGCAGTCCCAACCTTGATCCCTTGGGCCGTGGTGTTGGAGGGGTCCCTTCCCGTGTCCGTGCATTGGGATCCGTGTCCTCACCCCGGGCAGCAGTGCCGACACGCCACGCGTGGCAGGTGCAGCAGAGCTAACATTTGAAAGCAGCTTGAGCTCCCTGCCTAGGGAGCATGGGGGAGGAGGAGGAGGAGGAGAAAGTAATGCTGCTTCTCTCCACCAATTGGATAATTAACCTCCACGCACAAGGGCTTTGAAGAGAATTTCGAAGTGGGCGAGAGGGCAGAAGAGTATTATGTCTTTCCCTTGCACACTGGGATGATGTTGTTTTAGTCCAGCGACCCACAGAAACATCAGCGTGATTGATGCGGCGGTGGTGGGAGCTGTGCTAGCCATGCTCAGACAAGCAGATATCAGAAGTGATGGGGTCCTTTGCAATCACGCAGCAGCCGGCACTGAGGACTAGTCCACACCCTGGGCGGTTTTCAAGTAGACAAAAAATCAATCTGGGGGACTTTCTGGAGCTGGTGGGAAAGAGGAGCTCCCAGCACTCAGTGAGTCTGCCTTAGCGCTCTCCTTCCCTAGCTCACCGCACTGACCCAGGGCCTTGGCGAGGCATTAAGCAGGTGCTTAGCATTAAGGCAGGCCTTATGTCTCCTTGGCTTCAGCTGGCCTAAGTGCTTTCCTGAACTGGCACCTGCTTGCAGAAAGCTGCTCTGGGGGAAGTTTGGGGGGATCTGGTAGCAGCTTCTGTTTGTGGATGTGGGTGGAATTTGTTAAAAATAAAGGCCTGGCTACGCTGCCTGCAACAAAACGCAGGACGTCTTTGCTTTGGTTGCTCGCTCAGCACTGACCCGGCTGGGGTGGAGACAGCTGGCCGAGGGGCAGAGCAGGGATTTTGACCCCTGGCCATGCACACACCTGCTGCCCACCCAGAAATCCCTCCTGATAAGAAAGGCTCTTCCAAGAGAAGACGGCAGAGGCGATGGCCAGCCCAGAGCCTCTGATTCGGGATCGATGGGGGAGCTGCTCCAGGCCTGGGCAGGGTGAGTGACAGTGCCACTGGCAGGGACCGGACTCATCATGCCGATGCCGAGATATTGCATTCAGTAATAGTTTTCGACATGTTTCATTGAAATCTAACAAAATATTTGCATAGCGTTATTAGATAAATGGGAGCCGACTGGAGGAAGCGCTCCTTTGGAAATGTGATATGAGAATTCATTTAAAATGAAAGAATGTGGAAGCTTAAGTTTATGGTAATGGATTGATTGCAGATAGTATCTAATAACTCCCAACAAATACGTTTCAATCACTCTGCCCCTTCTCCCGCTCCGCTGCCGCGCGTTGGCATGTTATAGCTCCCTTGTCCAGAGCACTGGCGCTCGGTAATTACTACCAGTCCGACCTTACATTCAAAATTAACAAGGCCCTTAATTTACAGGGGCTAAACAAATGGCCTGCTGTTAGATAGGACGTGATCTGGGGCAGAGGGACAGGGGGACAACCCTGGGGGGGGGAAGCAGCTCATGTTAAGAGAAGCTTTGCCACAGGCCCTCTTAATGAGCCCTACGGCTCAAGATGGGCGGTGGCATGAGGTCAGCAAGCTCCCTTCTTCCTCCGCGGCCAGCCTTCGAGCTATGCCTGGGGCATGAGCGTGGCAGCGCCGGGATGGTCGACTGTCTGCATCCACTACACAGATGAGCTTGTCTTGGGGCCAGTGGATGGCTTCAGTATGACCATCCCTGGGCTTGGGATCCCCGTGGAGTGGACTGCCCAGGAGAAGGCTCCCTTGCAACCTGTTAGTCAGCTCTTGGCTAGTGCTTCATTTAAACCACTGAATTTTGATGGGAGGCTTCCCCTTAGCATCACAGGGTTTGGGATGAAGCTGAGCCGGGCGTTGCCAGGCTCTGCCAGTGCAAAACCAGAGCAAAGGGCCAGGCTGCATGACTCCAGGATGAACACATAGCTTTGCTTTCTGCCTCCTGATACTGAAGCAGGTTGCCCCAAAGTGAGAGGAAAGTTTCAGATGAGAGGTGGGGAAATGAATACCGTCCTAGTATTAATAGTCACTAATTAGCTCGGAGCCCTTGCTTCAGCTCGCCCGCGTGCATGCAGCTCGTTTCGGAGGCTGGCCCGGGAAAGCAGCAGCAGCCAGGGGCTGTGGGGCGAGGGCGAGTGCCCCTGTGCAGCCGAGGAGGAGGCAGAGCTCTGGAGGTTGATTGAGGAGCTGGAGAGAGAATTGGGCAAAGTGCCTGGACACACGGGCTGTCCGTGAATGGAGGCTGCGGGGACAGAGGGTGGTATCAAGGACTTAGCACGAGGGCTCACAACAGTGATTCCACCCCTGCATTAGCTAGAAAAGTGCCCAGATTAACAAAAAAACAAACCCAAACAACCCAGCGAGACCGCTGCATATTCGATGCTTTGTGAGCACTGTGCCATGGGAAAGGCTGAGCCGAGCTCCATCGCACCCGCCAGCAAGGCACCAGCCTGTCTCTGACTGTCAGCGACACAGATAAAGGCACTGATGAATTCCTGGCCTTGCACAAGCGAGTTTCTGCTTTCAAGCTAATAGGTCAGGGAGGGAGGGAAACTGGAAGGGAAAGAAGATGAGAGAGAAAGAGCATCAAATGTGATGAGCCACAGATAGGCCCCTGCAGAGATGAGGGAGATGGAGGTGTCGTGTGGGAGCCAGGGGCTGAGCTGCCAAATGGCCCTTTTGAAAACCATCCCCACTTGCCCTCTCACCCCAAAGGGACGGCTACATTTCTCGCTCTTGCTGAGGAAACCCAGAGGCTGGCGGCTCCGTGCTAGATCCCCCGGCAGGGACGAGCTGGCCGCTCGACTCCAAGAGGCCCGGTCCTCAGCTGGGGTCATCGGGAGTCGGTGGACCCCGGTCCTAGCTGGTGTTTGCAGGGGTCACTCCGCTCCACTGCAATTCCAATTCCAATGAAAAGTGAATGACTTAAAAGTGGACTTGAATCATATTTCTGGAAATCTCAGCCCTTTGCAAACAGTCTTATCCCCTCACCCATCCAAAGCAGGCAATCCTCCTCCTCACCGCCTTTCTCCTGCTGGAGCGGCAACGATTGGAGATAGCTCAACCCACCCTGAAAGGCGTGAGGCGAGCTGGAAACAGCCGTGTGTCTTTGCCACCTGTTATCTTCCAGAATCAACAGTAAAGCCAGGGTGCACTGGGGAAGGGGGAGGCCCAGAAAGCAAACCAATGTGGTCGTCCAGCCTGTTTGGTGTTAAAATCCAGGTCTCGTCGGTGGTGGTTGTTCCTAGCAGTGGGGCGTTGGCCGCAGCATCTCGCCTAGGTGAATCCCACGTGACAGCTGAATTTGCATGGAAATGTGAGGTTCTCCTTCAGCTCCTCTGCTCCATCAGACATCCTGCATAACTCGTCAGGGGCTGCTCATGTGTTTCCCGTTAAACGCATACCTGTGTTTGCAGACCCGAGTGAGCTGGCTGCTAGCCCGCTGTCGGGCGGCTGCGTTTCACTGACGGTCGAGGAAGCCCACTGCAGGGCTTGTACAATGTCCTAGTGAGGGCATCTAACCCCCGGGAGCAATTTCCCTGGGGGCACGTTGCACTCCCCATCCCTTGCAGCCTTTCACACCGTGCTGCGTGTTTCAAAGGGCCGTGTCTGCTCAGCCCGAGGTTTGGGCTTTGCTGCAGTAGTCGTGTGGTGAGGTCCTGCGGCCTCTGCTTTTGCGGGCAGATGAACCGAGGGGTCTTTTGTGTCTGGAACAGCCCTGGGTCACAGCCTGGCTGGTGGATGCTTTCAGGGTAGGATGATTTATGAAATACAACCCTGTCTGGGCCCAGCACCTTTTGGCAGAAGCAAGCACCCCAGGAGAGGGTTAAGGAAACTGCACTTCATTTTCTCATTGGCTGAAAATAAAGCAGCATGCTTTAAATCACCCCGGGCTGCAAAAGCCAGCCATGAAACGAAGCCTTCTCCCTCGGTAACTACCTACCTACTGCAGTCAGTCAATAAAGTAATCTTGATACCTTGCTCACAAAAACATTACCCCAAGATCTGAAAAAAAAGCGCATCGCTTCTCGCCAGACAAGAAAGGGGAGATGTTCTGTACAAACCCAGGCGCCAAAACAACAAAACGAAAACTTGGGAGCCTGCGATTTGATAGCGGGTTTCCTCCCTCCATGCTGCCGGAGCGCTCGTTAGTATTCAGAGCCCGTGGAGAAGCCACTTAGGCCTAAAGACAGCTCTGCAACAGCACAATGGGAATATTTTTATAAATGACCAGTGCAGTTTGAGTGACATGCCCTTCTTAAGCTTAATAAATTTCAAGATAAACCTTCTAAAAAATACATGAGCTAAACATCCTCTCTACGCTTCATTATGCAAATGCTGCTGTCCACTGCTGCACAAATTAGCCCTCTCTTTAAAAGTTGCCTGGTGATTTGCTGGGTGCAGCTTTGTCTTTTTATCCAGACAGCTGAATGCCAGCGGGAGAGGGAATAACCCCAGCCTGGCCTGCTTTCCTCTGCCCTCTCCTTTTCTGCCTGGCAAGTGCATTTCGGGTCCAGTCTCACTTGCAGGCTCCAAAGTGGAGCTATGCCGTGGAGGTCCATCAGCAAGAGCTCGCTTCTGGGTGCCCCGTTATGTGTGCATGAATGGATCGAGAGGGAAGGTTTCCCAATGGCAAGAGCATCAGCCTGGGGCCTTAACCCTGCTCTGCCTCTGACTTCCTGGCTGCCCTTGGGCAAGTCCCTTGAGCCCCACATCTCGGGGTGCTTTATGCTCTTAGCTCTGACCACCGGGAGAACTAAACAGCAGTCAGGTGCCTAACGCCTTGGGTGGACCGGGGTCCCGGCCGCTTGCCCAGCCGCTGCAAACATGGGAAGAGGAGGGAGGTGAGAACTGCAGAGGCCAGGGATTCGCCGTTCTTTTGGGCCTAAAGAGGCCAGTGCCACACTGGTGATCTGGGCTTGGCTGGCATTTGCTAGGTTCAAAGCCACCCTGTCCCCATTCCTGCTCCACCCTGGAGCGCACTGCCTGGGAGAAAGCCCCACGGGTCGGGTGCTCGGCTGGCCCTGCACCCCGCTCAGGCACAGCTCGTCTGTGTGCGCAGACATTAGCAGTCCAGGCAGTCTTGCTGTTCTCCCCTCAAGCGCCCGTGCCCAGGGAGATGCTGCTTCGGAGCCAAAATCTGTCCTCACAGAGTTGCCAGGGGCAAGTTACCATGACGTCCGGCTGCGTGCTGCGCTCTGATACTGGGGGAGCTGAGGGCGATGGCGTGCAGACAGCTCCCGCGCTGCTGCCTTTCTCTGGCTTGTTTCACTGCGGAGACAACGGGAACAAATAAATGGCAGCTGAATGCAACGCCCGCATGAGTTAGCACCCTGGAAGTTGTCTTGCCATGTGGGCTTCCAGCTGGGACAGCACTGGGTGTTGGGGGCAACCTTAATTGGGCACGAACCTGCCGTCTTGCTGACCTGGGCAGGGCGATCGACCTTCTCCTGGGTACGAGGGCCCAATTCAAGCCTGGACACAGAGTGTTTTTATTCAGGGGTTGCTTTTTGCAAAGAGCCACGAGCCGAAACCCTGCATCGCAGCACCTCTGATGCTGGGAAGCTCAGAAGCCAAGCCAAGCTCATCCCCAGGGGCTGGTGCTGTGACAGCGATAGGGAGAAGAGTGCAGTGACTTTCAGGGGAGACGCGGGGAGGGTGGAGTAGGCGCCGTGCAAGCAGCCCAGGCGACTTTTGCAATTGTGTCCTGTTTGTAAACAGTCCTCGGGGCAAGAAGCCCACATAATCTCCCCAGCTTTGGGGGGCTTTTCTGCCATGCCCCAGTAAATGGTATAGGAAACGGAGACAGAGCCACTCTCAGGAGCCCAGTGCAGCACGGGAGATGCTGCTCTTCTCGGTGCCTTGCCGGGGCCCATCTTTTCAGCTGGGAGAGGCCAGTGCTTATTCAGAAAAGAGCCTACCTGCCTCTGTTAGTGGAACAGCTATGGATGTGCCTGGCTACATCCACAGGCCAGGATTACAGCTGTATTTGCATCGGACTCAGCCCAGTCAACAGCTAAATCCCGCCGTGTGAAGCGGTGGCTGTCGCAGTGACCTACCGGCCACTTGCTTTGCAAGGTGTGTGGTGCTACCCAGAGTATGAAGGTGTGAATGAAAAAGCAATTCCAGGTCACACATTAGCATGCTAGTTTAACACACTCCCAACACACTCCCATCAGTGTTTGACACGCCGATCTGAGAGTGCCGGGGACCCTGGGAGCTGACTCACCCGCCGTTGGGGCTCATTAGTGGGGCAGGGAGGATGCAATTTGCCATCTCGCCATCTCAGTATCTTCCAGAGTTTCAAAGAAGTTTTGATGAACTGTGCACTAAAGACGCATGGACCTGCTTCCCCAGCGTGGCCGTGTCAGGTAAAGGTTCCCTGTGAGAGGCTCTCCAGGGACCTGGGCCATCAAGGAAGCCTCTCCCAGGGCAGGTTATTCACAAGCATTTCCCATGGGCTTTCTTGCCTCTTCCTCTGCAGTCCATTCCCCACTGCCATCAGAGCCCAGAGCAGTGACAGCTCCAGCTTAGACGTATTTCCTTGCTCCTCCTTTGTGTGTCGAGCCCACTCCGACTTCCAGCTCCTGGGTGCAGGGAGCATCTCTTAGAGAGTCTGGTCTGAGGGACTCTGCTCCCAGCACGGCCCACGGGCACTCCTGCTCCAGAGCAATGTGCCAGCACCAGACACTGTTCCCCGAGACCCTTTGAGACCCCTCGGTCCCTGGCTGTGGCCAACAGGTGCACGAGCAAGATTTCGGTGACGTGGCGCCTCCCAGAACGGGCTTGCTGTTCACGAGTGCACGGGCTCTGAGCCGCCCTGCTGTGATTTCCTGTCTAATTGCCTCTGTCCTTGTTAACATGTTCCCCCCTTCTTTGTGCTCCCCTTAATGAGTAGCTCCTACTTGATGTACAAGATGTAAGTATACAAGTTATTAATCTTCCACCAAAGCAATTACATCAGCACAAAATTCCTCGCTGACGGTGTGCTTGTTCTTCTCCGGCCCCCTTATCAGGTTAGCAATTTCAGATCTGCATTAAGTGTTCAGAAATCAATTTTCAGCTTATTTTGTGCTACAAAATTTGCCATGCCTGAATCCGTGGTAACTAATTGAACAAGAGCAATTGATGTTTTAGCAGTAATTAAAGATGGTAATTATTACCAAATCTCCCCATGGCCCCATGTGTTTGCTTTGGACCTGTCAAAACTACAAGCAGGAGGAATCAATCTTAATAAAGTTGGTACTTCAAAGCTTCTTCCCGGTAATGGTTTCCCACAAGGTCGGTGATGGAGTGACAGGGGAAGAGGGGGAAGAATGATGAAACCTTGTTGAGTGCAGGGACATTAATGGAGGTTTCGTCATATAAAAGAAATAATCTTTATCCAAAATGAAAACTTCTCAGTGCTTTTTAATATGAGGATATCTGCAGGGGAGCTTGGAAAATGACAAGGACAAACAACCTGGGGGCTCTGTTGACTTCCAGGGGAACTCCAGGGGGGGATCTTATGAAAGAGCACATAACTAAACAGTCATTACGTTAAGTACCCCTGCCCACGATCCTTGGATTATGCCTGAACCTTTGCTCCTGCTGCAGAGAAACCCCATATGAACCACCGCAATGACTGCCCCCGCCTCCCGGCGCACAAGCATGTTGATAATTAACATATGAAACAGATTCTCATTTAGAGAGCGGTAGAAACCAGCATGCTCTTGGCCCTGTCAACCATTGCCTAGAGCAGACGTGGGCAACCAGCGGCATGCATGCTACAAGTGGCACGGGCAGCTTCTCTGTGTGGTACACGGTAGATTAGGAAGGGAGCAGAAAGCAGAGAGCAGCAGATCGGGCTGGGGAAGGGGATCGGCGTGGTGCTCAGTGGGGCGTGGGACTTAATTTCCAGCATGTTTGCCAAAAAGGTAGGTCCCCACTGGCTTAGAGTTGGTGTCCACTGCCAGGCCGCCCTCTGCCCATCCATGGTGCAAGGATGGAAAATTCACCACCTCTCTGGATGACCCATCTCAGTGTTTCACCACTCTCCTGGTGAGAGAGTTTTTCCTAATATCCAATGTAAACCTCCCTTGCTGCAGCTTGAGCCCATTGCTCCTTGTCCTGTCATCTGCCCCCACTGAGACCAGCCCAGCTCCATCCTCTTTGCAACCCACCTGCAGGGAGGTGAAGGATGCTGTCAAGTGCCCGTCTCCTTCCCCATGCTCCATCAGCGGCCCCGTGGCACGCTTGCCGGACTGGATGCTCTGCCTTCATGCCTAGCACACGGATATCTGGCTATGTGAGCTCTTGAACTCTGCCAGATCGGGGCCTGTGTTATAACTGCCCTCCAGCCCCGGCCTCGTGCTTTCCGAAGGTGCTGGCTGTCCAAGGCATTTCGCCGCCTGGCTGTACCTCCAGCAGATTTCCAGCTTTCCTGGGTTTAATCTGATGCTACCAAGTCAGGAAGAGCTGTGCAAGTCCCTGGCGTGGGTCAGGTGGTGGCTGCTGGATTGAAATAGCCACCAGCATGAACAAGGGGCCAAACCCAGTCACCTTCAGCAAAGCCAAACACTCCTCGGTCCTAGCAAGCCCTTGCAATGGGCTGCTTCCCTGCCGCCAGTCTTCATGCAGTACGGGGAGGATTATCGCCCAGACGAGGCGAGGCAGTCTCGCGGGCTCCAAGAGAAGAGGCCAAGCTGCTTTAATAACATTTGATATGGAGTAATAGGATGAAATGGAGCACAGGGACATGGAGACTGAATATGATCGGGGGGGAGGGAGGGAGCCCATGGTGGTGAGATCTGTCAAGCTCTGGAAGCATCTCCCAAGGGGCGCGGGGAGCCCGATCACTGGAGACATTTGAAGCTAGGCTGGGGGAAGGCACAGATAATGTGCCGCAGGGAGCAATCTGGAGCTGGCAGGCAGATAGACCGGATCATTTAGCAGGCCATTTCTGATGCCAGGCTAAGCGAAGTGGCTATCTTATCTGTGTTAATTATAGCACCGTGGTTTTGGAGGTGCCCTATACCTAGTGCTGCCTAGGCACAGAGACACGGCCCCCGGCCCTGGAGAGCCTGCACGCTAAAGCAAAAAGAGAGCAAGCGTATCTGTGTCCTTGCTTGCCCTGCCTCTGTCCGCATGGCGGGGGACTCGCCGGCCTCCACAATAACCCATGTTTTAAAGCCTTCTTTGCCCTTTGGTGCTGAGCATTTGGCCCATCGTCGCTCCAGCCGCAGCCTGAGTTACTAATGGCAAGACAGTTTGCAGAACGGTTCCAAGCAGCGCTTGCCAGTAGCTCCCAGGATGAGCAGACGAGCTGGTGGCTTGGGGATGGGAGGCTGGCGGCTGGGTGGGAAGGCAGCTCACTGACCAGAGGGTTGGAAATGCAGCCCGGGGCATTAGCTCTTCCCTCCTGGAGCACCAGCTTCAGTCACAACTGACACCAGGGCCTCAGCCTCACCTTGCCCCTCTCTTGCTTCCCTTGATTGTGTCAGGCCATTTAAGTGCAGACTGGTTGGAAACTGGGAGCAAGAGGCTCATAATGCTCTGTCTACTTCCCTCCTCTGGGAGCTGGACATTGTGAGCACCAAGCCAGGGACAGGGGCTGTAGGTGTCCGGGGTGACATGGACTGCGGTGCAGGTGGGCAGGTCGGTGCGAGCGCGGGGCTGGGACCGGGTGCTATCAGGCCCCTGGTCTGCAGTAGCGGGAGCTGGCGGGTCAGGAATGAACTGTGGTTGTGGCACTGCCCAACTTTGTGGCAGGCAACGAGGTTTGCGACTGATAGACGATGCTGACATGAGAGAGGCTGGCTCGATCTGGCTGGCACATTTGCTGTGGAGTCAGTAAGGGGCCTGTAGCTATTTCTTGGCATCTCAGCCTTGAGAACCAGCCTCCGACTCGGCCGGGTGGAGCGATGCAGCTGGGGAGGGGGTTAGAGGCCTGCAAAGCCTCTTCCCAGCTGGTGCGAGAGGCTGGAGGCTCCAGTTCCCCATGGGTCTGGAGCATGTGCATAAAAACACCATCCTGCACCCAGCCCAGAGACCAGGTGAGCTGCAGAACAGCACCTGCTGCTTGCACTGGCCAGAGGGACCGCAGCCCGAAGTGGAGGGGTTGGGAACAGCTGTGGCTGTCAGCGATTGCCCTCGGGCTGTGGGGTGGGTGAGTGTCACCTGGACCTGCTTGCAGGGGTGGAAAGAGACCCCGGGCTTTGCTCTGCTCCCCGTTTCACCAGTCTCCAGCCCCTTCCCTCCCCATATCAGTCCACTGCCTGCGGTGGAGTCACTCCTGCCCTGCATTCATTTATGGAAGAGCAGGATCAGGCCCGCTGACTCCATCTCTTGGTCCCCATGGAAACTGGGGATGCGATGCAGCAGAACAGAAGTACTTGTAGCTTGAACTGTGCGAGTGAGTCCTAATCCCCGTCCCCTCACACACAAGCTATTCAGAAAGGGTGGGGGCCCAAAATCCACCCGGCCTTACGAGGGCAAGACCTTTTTCTTCAGGGAAAGATGGAAATGTAATCAGACCAGTTTGCATAGCACGCATAGAAAATCAGCTTTAATGTAGGCAAAAGGAAATGCAAAACAGCCACTGGCGATGGCTATTGTGTTGCGCATTTGATGGGTATTGTGTTGTACCCCTCTTTGGGGAGGGCACCCCGGGGGGGAGGGGATCCCTGGGGTGGCACAGAGCACCCCGGCCCCCATGCACCCACCGCCTGCCTCGCCTGGGAACAACTCCCCTCACTCGCGGCCTGGGGGCTTCTTAATTATAGCTCTGAGCAGGCACTTTGCCTTTATTGCTTTCATTTATTATAAAAAGCCCAGCGTCTGTTTTCTGAAGCAGCTATCTGGTCAAATCGTGGGTGATAAGCAGCACTGGTCTGTCTTCTCGAGACAGCTCAAATTCATCACGTTTATTTATTTATTTATTTATTTATTTATCGCAAGGCTTTTCTGGGCTCTGTGTGTGTGTGTGTGTGTGTGTGTGCGCGCACACATAGATGTGCATATGCACAAGCACACCTGCAGCCACGCACACAGGTTTTGGAGTACCATTTTGGAAAGGCTGCTGTTTTGCGTTCCAAAAACGAGTTGTCTTGAAATCGGAGCCAGGCAGCAGGGAGCTCCATGAGATGGGGTTGTGAGGGCCAGGGCGATAATTTTGTGCCAATGGCACCTTCGCTGCTGAGCCCCTCGAGCAGTGGGCGCAGCGCTGAGCTCGTCAGCGGCGGCTGTTTTAATGTCCGGATGGGGTGAATGAATGGGGCTGTGTGAAATGCAGTTACCGTGTGTTTTGGGACGGATGGGGATGCACGGGGCCGTGGGCCTGGGCATGCACAGTCCGGTTATGCGGCGAGGTGCAGGCATTAGCTTTGCACCTTGGAGTTATTGTATGGCACGAGTTTGTGTGGCTTGCTCTGCTCCCTAGTGGGTGCTTGTCCGCACTGCACAGCCAGATGCACGAGTGCACGGCTGCCGATCGCTGCTGCGGCCCCGAGAGCTGAACCAGCAGAGGGGCTGGGGCCAGGCCCGAGGTGGCTTGGCAGAGCTGTACGAAGGCGGCGGGGCGCCAGCATGAGAGGGTGCTGGTGAAGTGCGTGGAGGCAGGTCTGACCCAGTCCGTAAGCCAGGCCTGAGTGGTGGGGAAAGACATGCCGGTCCAGCACACGTCTTTGGCTGTCTGGAGCAGCAAGGATCCTTCTGTTTTCAGCCACATCTTCCTAGCAAAAGAAGTAAAAGGGGGGGGGAGAAGCCCCATTGCAGCCCTGACACCACGTGGTCCTGCAGCGAGACTCTGGATGATGCATGGGAGCATCCTCAGCTGTGCTTTTCCACCCTGCTCTGAGTCTGCTGATAGCCTCGGGTGGGCACTGCCTGGCTGGGAGGCAACGTGGCTGCAGCGTAGCAATCCCCTGCTGTGTGATTTCATCCCTTCAAAGATGCTCCTGTTGCTTTGCACGCCCACTGAAGCCCACTCCTCCCCGGGGGCCTGCTTTGGTTTTGCTGGACATGCAGCTCATGGTCGCTAGGTGGGCAGGAGGGCGCGTGTCCCAGCCAGCTGAGCTCAGCTGCTTCTCCAGCCAGGGACAGCTTACCCGAGAGAGCAGAGAGCACCGGGCTTGCACTGTGACCGTTGTGTCTTTCTCACTTAACATCACAACTAAGGGCAGGGAGCCCGAGGACGGCATGTCAACTGGCTTCTCTTCCCTGGGTGCCGTTAGCCACCCACGCCCAGCCCGTCTTGCCTTCAGAGCCGTGTCTTGGAGCCGGGGTCCTGGGCGACTGCGAGTCCTGCAACGGGAGGTCAGGGGAGGGTGTCTGGGACTGGAGCACGGTGACACACAAGGGCTGGTCTCTTCTCCTTGCCCTTGGAGCATGGGCACCCAGCGACGCCAGCCCCATGCAGCTGGCTCCACGCTCTGCGAGGCCATTGCTCTGTTGAATGCCCGGAGAAGGCCCTTGGAGGCCCCTCTTCTCCCAAGGCCCTTGCCTGGCTGCAGGGTGAGCAGACCCTGGGGTGCACGCATCTGTCCCTAGCATCCTCTCCCCTCCCCACTCCTAAAGGACCAAATGAGGGGGACGTGGCTCAGGAGCATCTGAGGCTCCACGAGGCCTCTTCCCTTCCTTTAAAAATGAACAGCGTGCCCCAAGTGTGGAAGAAACCTGGATGCTGTCGCCTCTGCCAGTCTGGAGGCAGGAGCCCGAGTTGTTTGGGGGGAGAGACAAAATTCAGCAGAAATACAAAGCCAAGCCCCGACTGATAATTGGACACCTCTAATTCCACCATTCATCTCCCCTCAACACAATGGAATTAAGAGAGTTTAGATTGCGAAGTGCAATGATCATCAATTAAGCCCTGCCGCACTACGCGCTCGCCTCCTTTGAGTCCTATTTTATTATTATTATTTTTCTCCGATGGCGGCGGGCGAGGGAACGAATGCTGCTCCCACCTGACGTGGCTGCGCAGGGGCTGGGGGGCCAGACCCGGAGACAGCAATTACCACGCGGCGGCAGAGGGAGAGGAGGTTTTCCCTCTCCTTAGCATTGGTGGCAGGCAGCGGAATCCATCATTCTGAGTGTAATCAGTTAATGCTGATAAACTGCCAGCAATAACTGACAATTGGACTGGGGTTTTCAGGCACCGAGTTCATTCATTTTGAGAGCACCATAACTAACCTATTAAAACAAAATCAGGCCCAGCCCGGGCTGCCTCCTGCAAGTGGCTGCTTATCTGCGCGGCGTGGGGGATGATCCGTGCAGCAGCTGTTGATGCCAGAGGTTCAGCCGCGGCGGAGAAAGCTGCATTCGTTCTCCCAACACTTGGGGCTTTTTTGCTTCTTCCTACTCGCCGTCTCAGGGCCGGGCTGAGCTTGCAGGCAGAGTCCCAAGCAGGCTGGGGGGAAGCTCCCCTTGCATGGTATGCTGGAGAGGGGGCTGGGGCTCTGCCTTTAATGCGGCTTATACTAAATCACTGAGACCCAGTCCCAAAAGTGACTTTTAGTTTTGTGCATCAGCTTTCTGCTGCCCAGTGAGGACACAGGTCATGGGTGGGCAGCTCCCTGTCATGGCATATGGACTGGTCTCTTCCTATACAGTCCATCTCGAAGGTGCCCTCCTGCATGGCACAGGACCCGGGACTTCTTGGAGACAACTTCTGCCAGAACCAGAGCAGGCCTTCCCGAGGAGCGAGATTTAAATCTCTCTTGCACTAGAGAGGCCGTGTTAGCGAGCTGTTCCTGTGGCTAATTACCTTCTCTAGTGAGATGCACACCTTTTGTCTGCTCTGAATCTGCCTGCCTGCAGCTGCCAGCCGTTGCCTCTCGTTAGGCCGTGGACTGCCAGACTGAAGAGCCCTCTATTATCAGATGCCTGTTCTCCATGCAGATACTTAAGGACTGTGATCAAGTCACCTCTTAACCTTCTCTTTGTTAAGCTAAAAAGATTGATCTCCTTGAGCCCTTCGCGGTGAGGCATGAACTGTGCATTTCAATCCCACAGCTGCTTTGAAAGTCTCAGCCAAGACGTCTAAAACCAGGCACCTAAAAACTACGGGGCACTTGGGAAAATTGGGGCCTTCACGTCTTTGTGCCGCTGTCTCCTTTCTCTTAGTTTTGCACCGTGCTTTGAGAGCACAGGGAGCCGTGGGAACGGAGCCGCTCGGAAAGGTTTTGTTCGGGGTTTTCTTTTTGGAATGGAAAATGTTGGGTTTGTTTGTTTCTTTTAAACCAAAGGGATTTGCAGGACAAATGCTTGTTCACCTTTGAGCGCATGTCCCCAAATGCAGCTCGGGAGCAGGGCTGGGCCTCGTGACTGGTGCTTGCAGCACGTGCTCGGGGTGCACCTGCGCCGTTCGCTGTCCGGGGTCACGGCTGCAGGGGCAGGAGGGACGGAGGGTCTCTGGCCTCTTCTCTTTGCTCTTGGCTTGAGGCGGCATGGCAGTGTCTGGAGGTATCTTGCCTTGCCTTGTCCTTGCAGGTAGTTGTTCACGTGGTGCCTTGCTTGTATTTTTTGTTGGGGGAGAATGGGGAAATTCTTCCCTTGTGCCATTATCCTCTCTCCTGCCCTTTTAGCACCTCTCTTTGCTACGAGCAGGCAGGCCGTTGCGCCTAAATCCTAAAGCTTTGAAAGCTGTGGGGTTTGTCCATTCCCCTTTCCTTTGCCAATGCCTGAAGCAGGATCCAAAGTGGCACTTGTCCCCCCACACCGAATGATGGTGACCCCAAATGCCACTGGTTTCCCCATCGAACCAAAGTTTCCCGTCCTGAGGCTGTACACTGCTTGTGGGAGATTTTATAGCCCGTGCTGTCACGTAGGCCACGGGTTTAGAGACCATCTCGCTCGCTCATGTCCTGCTCCAACCTCCGCCAGCTTGATGATGTCCCGCTGCATCTGCCAGGCTCACACGTGGGGCAGCCAGGGCCTGTTTAGAAACAAAAAGTGAAAATCTGCAAAAAGAGGAGGACCACTCCCTACAGAGAGCTGCACGCATGGTGTCCCCGGACAGCAAGGAGAGCGGCCGGCGTGTGACAAGTGATAGTCACGTTGCTTAAGGCATGACCAGGAGGCACCCAGATCCTGTGCGGATGAGGGAGAAGCCGAAGCCTGAGCAGGCTAGGGAAGAAAAGACCAGTGCCAATTAGCCCTGGGCTGAGAGCGGACGAGCACCGGGTGAACGGCACGTCGGGGGATGTGTGTCAATTTATTTACCTGCCTGGCCCCGGTGTGACTTTATATCCCCAATAATTAGCCTGGGCTGGGGGTCACTTGGCTGTGCAGCCTCTGGACCCCCTCCACACAGCCCACGGCACCCTCTTCTTGCAGCTGAGTGATGGGAGCAAAGCCAATTCACTGCGATGCGCCTACAAGGAGTGAACAGATGTGCATTTATGTCAGTGCTAAGGAGCCCTCCATACAAGGCACCCCCATGGCCCGGAGGGCAGCAGGGTTTGGACGTGGCAGCATCGCATCCACGGGGACTTGGAAGAGCCCATCGCTCGTGAAGATAAAATCGCCGATCTGGCAAGGAGCAAATCGCACTTCCCTCTTCTGGAGAGTGACGCTCGTGTTCATTTGCAGCTGCTCCGTACAATAATATTTCCAGTGAGCAGGGCAAGGAGGGAACCTCTCTCCCTCGCCTTCCCCCAGCTGCCCCCGTCGTAATTAGTTGTCAAAAATGTGTCGCTGGAAGGGGGCGCGCTCGGGCCCTGATGAGATGATACAGCAAAGATTCCATTTCATCTTGAATTTGACATTAAACTTTAATAGTCTCAAGGACAAGAAGCCAAGAGATATCAGATGTAATGAGATAAAGCAAAGTTTCTCTGACAGCAAATTTGATCACAAATGGGCTCTGAGATTGCTTCTTTGATATAAATGAAACATAATTCATCTTCCAGTGCCTTGAATGGGCTTCGAGGCCATGTATAATAACAGTGTCGCCATTGCCTTGCGCTGACAAGTGCCTGCATGGCAAGAGGAGAAAGGGCTCCTGGAGACCCCTGCTCACTCTCTGTGGCCCTGGAAGGGGAAATCAAAGGGAGGCCACGCGCTGCCAAGGAGCTCAATGAGCAGTCTGGGAAATGAAAGCTGGTGATGGAGACGGGTGAGAATCGGTCTGCTCCCGCGGTGCTTGCAAGGCCTCGGTGCTCTGGAGGGAGCAGGACATCGCTCTCCCCGTCTCAGGGGAGCCCGCGCGGGCAGGCTGTGGATGGAAGTGCTCTGGGGCTCCGCGTCCCACCACCGTGGCATGAATAATTCCCAGTCATCCCCCACACTTCCGGCCCCCTCTCATCTCCACGTGCTCCCGCGGGCCACGGGTGAATTGAGCCCTAACGCCGCCACCGGGAATTAAGGGAGGCGCAGCTAGCACCTTGTTTCCGAGAGGAATCGAAGGCATGGAGCTGCTCTGTTAGTCCGAGTGCAGGGCTGGGATGTGAGACGTGGATTTTCTTGGTGACTTTGGACCAAGTCAAGCTGCCAATTGAGGCTAATAGCCCTTTCCTGGCCGGTTGGCAGCCCTGCTGGGAGGCTTGAATCGGGCTTTTCTCATTGTCAGAGCCATTGTGCTCCTCTCAGGGCTTGGATTCGACTTTTTATCTTGTCTCGTTTCCCGCCTGCTCGCCGAGACGCTCGCGGAAAGGCGCTGGCTTGGTTCGCACGTGTGCAAATGTGAGCTCACGTGGAACTGTGCTCTGGGACTTCACAGGAAGACGTCTTTCCATCTCCTTGAGGGCTGGCAAACTCGCACTCATCCAATCAGCCAGTAGAAGCGATGCCACGTGATTTGGAGAACCAATTGCTCAACCCAAATAAGACGGCACAAACAAATGTGCAGTTGGAGCAATGCGTTTGCAGCAACCCAGAGGCTAAACCCAGTTCATGCAGACGGTTCATTGAACAGCTTTGAATAAGGAACCAATTTGCTATAATCCGTCTGATTGCAGCGAGCTGAGCAGAACAAAGGGCTAAATTAATCGGATAAATCATTTGTGACAAAGAGTCAGCTCAGCTCCAGTTGTGAGGATTAATGAGTTAATGTTTGAAGAGTCTGAAAAGAGCTGAAACTTTGCCAAGTGTTACCAATTAGTCATCTGAAAAGTAGCACTCGCAAAGACCATTTGTGCACTTGCCCTCTGTTTTGCAAAGCCACCGCACAGGCTCTTTGGCTCCATGTACTTCGGCAGGACTTAAGCACGTGCTGAACGTGCAAAACACAGTTACAGGTGCGAGACGGCAGCGGGTTCTGCCTTGTGCTTCATCAGACATGAATCCTGCCCTAAGGCACCACGTTGCTGCTGCTGACGGCACGTGGGACGGGGCAGAAAAGCCTGGCCCGCAGGTCCAGACGAGGGGTGCAATGTGGCAGAGATGGGTCAGAGCAAATCTCACCCCGACTCGGGCACTCTGCCCTGTACATGCTGGAGGGGCTTTGAGAGGCAGTCTGCTGTGTAGCAGGTAGGCAGGCAGGAGGTAGGTAGACATGCACCTTGTAGACTGACTAAGGTATTTAGAGTGCAAGGAGGGGCATGCTCAGCAGCTGAAGTCCTGCTGCTGCTGGGTGGTGGTTGATGCCCAGGTGAGGACTCCTCTAGCATGTGCCAGCCACAGGGCTCTAGCCTCTGATCCGGCGGACTCGAGGGTCTCCTGCTGTGCCCGCCGTGGTGGCATTGCCACCGAGAAAGCACGGCAGGAACCCTTTGGGCCTCTCCAGGTGCAAAAGCAGAGATGTGCTGTGGGTCAGAGGGGTCAGGGTCCAACCCCAGGGCTCCCGTGCCCCAGCCTGTCCCAGCTCCTGGACCATGCTCTGCACAGCTGAGCCAGACCCTGCCAAGTCTAACCTGCTCTAGGCCGTGCAAGATGCTGTTATCAAGTGCAGAGTGGCTGGACCCGATGATCTGTAAGGTCCCTTCCAGCCCCTAAAAACTAACTATGAACCCCCAGTGCCCCTGGCTGGTGTGGGGGAAAGGGCTTTCTACCCCTTACAGCACTGGTCTCCGCTGCAGCTTGCCCTTCAGCCCCTCCACCTCCCTGCCCGGAGGCCCCGCAGCCTCCCTACCCGGTCCCGCTCTCCTGCGGGGAGGACCCAGGCCTGACAGTGCTGACACTGTAATTATAATGGATTCATTTTGCACCATTTCCCAATCTTGTTATTATCTTTGTCATCAGAATTAATTTAGTGCCGGGTTTTTTTTGTTTGTTTGTTTTTCTCCCATCCCCTCTCTCTTCCCCCGTTTCATTACAAGTGTCTTGGAAAGGATTTGACAGGATGTGAACGGCAAATGCGTTCTGCGCGATGCAATGATGTTCCATAATAGCGTGACCTTTTCACAAGGCTGCCTGAGCACCGTCACGGAAGAGCCTGGCGTGCCTGGTGCCACGCGGCCAGCTCTGGGCTGGGCCGTGTCCTCTCTGACTCCATTGCCTGGAGATGCTCCTGCAGGTGCAGATCTCAATCCTGCTGGTGCTGTGTGGGGCAATGGCAAGCATGGAGGGTGCAAGATGCAGTGAATGCAAGAGAAAAGTGCCTGTTCTTAGCAATACGGGGTTGCTCTTTAGAGCAAAGAGAAAGGGAGGCTCTGCCCGGAGGATCTTGCAATCTGGGCAGGGAGGAGTGCATTGGAAAGGGCCAGTGATTGCAGGGGGGGGTGGGAGAGGAAGGTGGCAGATGGCATGGCTGCATGTCCCGGGCTGCAGGTGGTGTAGGGTGAACAATAAAGGGCTCATTGAAATGAGGGGGCAGGATTATTCCTTCCCATTAGAGTCAATGCAGGCGCCAGGCCACCAGCCATCCTAGAGAGGACACTGGTGTGAAAGAGCAGAGAGCCAGCCCCTGGTACGTGCCACCCAGGGAGGTGATGTCCCCACCCCAGCCAGATGTGCCAGAGCAGGGCAGTGGCTCTCACGCCCTTAGCTAGGGCATTTTGTACATGGGCCCTTGGATGCAAACTGCTTGTACATGCAGCTGGCCCCTCCTGCCCTATTTATTTGTTATCCTGTCTCACTCCAGACCCGGCTCTCTCTTTTGCTGGCTGCAGCCTGACTTCCCAGGTACGTCTGTGCCCATGCTGCCGGACTTTCCTTTGGGCAGGGCTCAGTGTAATGGGGGCTGCAGCCTGGTCATAGCCTTTAGGGGCTGCGGCATGAAGGAAACATGGATGCGAATGAAAAATCTCCAGCCTATGGGGATGGGCGTGCTGGCTGTTGGCACTAGCACCTGCAGGGCTC